>NC_045673.1:7676594-7999846 GCF_003331165.1 Xiphophorus hellerii | reverse complement strand
AGACTTCAGAAATCAGTACAAACAAAGACGACTGTGCAAGTTCTGTTTATTACCAGAAATAAAAGACAGTCTGGCAAATTATAATATCTGGTGTCAAACGTTAGACAAAACACTTCTTTATCTGATATTGACACCAGGACTCAATTTATGGTGATTGACAAGATATCCTGACGTAATTAGCATCTCATATGTTTGTTTTGAATGACCTGACAACAGTAACCTTTTCTTTGTTTCTCAGGCTATTGTTCAGGTATGGCTCCTTTAAGACACGCCTGCATTATTGATATGGATATCATTTATCAGAGTGACACATATACCTGATAGAGTGTCAGCACATTCTTAGTTTTTTTCCTTCTGAAATAAATTTTAAATCATGTTGGAACTGAAGGGATTGATCCAAAAGTGTTGCTGAATAGTTCTGTTGTTTACAGTGTGGATTGTTTAGATAATGCCTCTTTTTTACCTTATTGGTAAAACATTATTGATTGATATAAGTGGTTTTAATGAAATCCTCTGTCTTTCTTGTTTCAGAGAGTATTTGTGAGGAAGACTTCACCACCATATATCCTGCAGCAAACTAGGAAGTTAATATTTCACAGATAGAAATCAAGATTTATGAAATGAATTTGTTTTTTGGACAGTTTGAGTGTTTTTATTGTAATTTCTTTTTTTTTTTTATTAAACTTTTGTTCTTGTTTCATACTTACAGGCTAAGTATGAAAAAATATACAAAATATGACTTAAATTATAAATTTATTGAAATCTAATTAATTGTAAGTATTTATGTAGCTGAAAGTGGAACAATAGTATTAGAAATGTTGGTTGTGTTCAAAGTAAAGCCCAGGGTTTCTGATCAGTCAGGAAAAGTCAAAAATCTGATTGAAATCATTTCTGGGTCTGGATAAATGTTGAAACAGGAGAGAATACAGAAAATATTTGCATTTTCACATTTAATTCATTATCCCGAAGTCTAAATCCATCTTCTGTTCTTTCATCCATCTAATCATTCATCTGCCTTTGTGTCCCTCTTTCCAGTCTCTTGGTTTGTGGGTTCAATATTTTCACACTGACCACTGTAGAAATATCTGCCATGAAGTCACAGCATTCTTTGGTTGTTATGAATAAAAGATCTACTTAACTAACTTGGATCCCTTCTATTAAAATGTTCACAAACCATTAGTTTCAATGGATTACCTAGTTTGTCCAGCAGAGGGCAGAATAGTTTTAAAATGTAATCAAATGAAAGATTTTTAGTACTTAGTTTCTTTTTTTATTACAGTGCTTGTTTTTAAGTGTTTGAATGAGGTTTGGTCATACTTAGTCAATGTGAAAATCCACAGTCTGGACTTTTGCACAGCAATAACAGCCTAAATCCAAAACAGTACTGTGAGATAGCGTGACATGGCCCAGTAATATGAAATAACAAAGAATAGCCCTAATGTTTTCACACTGTGTCCTCTACAACGCCTTCCTGGCTGCATTTAATGTCTACCCCATTTTCAGTGTTTGTCCTTTATGGCTCCACTTTCCTCAAACAGATTTCTCAGTACTGACAGCTAAGGTTAATGATCAAACCCAGTGACAAGGTTCCTGAAGTAACCACCTTCCAAACAAATCACATATCAGAGTGCTTGTGGTTGAGCAACAGGTGAGCACAGATAAACACTGACTGTAGGTCGGCCACGCTCTACGCCTGTCCTTGATACCCCAAGAGGTGCCTTTTTCTTTGTCTTCTTCTGGCTTTTAGTTTAAGCACTATGACTGCTTGTTCATGTAATTTGCACTGCATAAAACCAGCATTGTGTGGATGAATTTCTTTAGAGGGACCAAAGAGAGGTCATTGTTAGCAAGTGATACTTGAAACCTGGGCAGCGATCCATGCAATCACCCTCAGGAATCCAGCCAGTTTAGACCAGTCGCTGCCTAGTGTACAAAAGAAGCCTCTGAATAATAAAACAATGCAACACATTTCTGAAGTGATTTTACTTATTTGTTTGTTTAATATCTTCTGTTGCTATGTAAAAGTTGAACATTTCATTGTGGATGTATTTTAACTTATCACTTCTAGTTAATCTCATTTCTTTCTTCCTTTTTACTCCACAGCATCAACACTGATGCACAGTTGGTGTCAGTGGTTTTATCTTACTTGAATTACTGGGCAATGATTTGAAATAAACATAAATATGTTGAAAATATCATGTTAAAACAACACTTTGTGCAATAATATATGATACACAATAATAATAGGTGATATATTGGTCATTAAACAAGTAAACATTAGTTGTGTGTAATATACATGTAAGTATAAATTTCGATGTATGGTTAGGCTGTATAGCAATAATATAAATGATTAGGTAATTCTACAGGTATTTACCACTATAGACATATGGATGATATAGATGCAGGACGAGCTAAGCAGTGATAAGATTCAATAAGCATTTCCTTCCTCTAACTCCTTTTGAAATTAAATAGAATTTAATTTCTATTCTGCCTTTTTAAATAAATTATTTTATCTATTAAGCCTGCAAGACAGTTTTATTGTATACTTGATTTAGTATAATAACCTTGTTTGAAATAAAGGTTATCCTCAGATGAAACTGCTGCAAACTGTTTAGAATGAAACATTATGTCTTAAATTAATTTAATTACACATACTTATTTTACATTTTATGCTATACATGTTTTCCAGTTATAGTGGGGGGAAAAAACTAAGGTTTTTATATAAAAAGGGGAACTCCCTATTATGTCAACAGAAATTTTTCCAATCAAATCGTGAGACAAGAAGTGTTGGAACCGCCCTCAATTCAATGCAAGTTTATATGCATAACAGCATGCAGGAAATAAAGTACACAGTTTTTGTTTCATCAAAGAGGAAAAATGACTTTAAAGTGACTGCAGTAAATTTTTGAGACAAATTAACCTCTACCCAACCAGCAAAGTGAGGTCTGAGGTTAGTCCCGCCCCCTTTGGGTTGAGTTACCTGCTCAGTCACCATCTCTCACCTGTACCGCCTCTCCTCCTTCAGTTGCTGTTTTCTCAGAAGTGACAGCTCACAACGGGTGGTTCATTCGGACCTGTCTTCGTTTTTCTTGCAAAACCAAAGCTCTTTGACTTCCACAGCTTCGACAGCTTTTTTCCCTCCCTCCCGCGGAGTTACCTTTCCTTCTGCGGTTCTGCACAGAAGATTTTAGGATGGTCGGCTGACATCGGGGGCGCTGTCTGAACCCACGTGTGTCAACTTAAACGCCCAGTCTGCAAAACTTCTCCGTGAGTTGCTAAGGTGGTGACAAATGCACTGTTTGAAATCATAAACGTTATTTAGTGTGTTTGGTTTTCTACTGTAGTCACTGTGCCTTTTAAATGTTTATTAAAATCTCCTGAAGGTTTAAATAAAACCTATTGAGTCTTTAGTTTACGGAATCTGTTCATGTTGTGCTACTTCGGTAGAAATTATGGTGACTGTTTAGGATAAACAGTTTTTATCAAGATTCAAAGATGTCTGCACATAATCAGCAGTGACAGTTTTAAGAGCCACTGCAATGAGAGACAATTTAAAAGCAGTACAACTTGATTTGTTCCTGTTTTGTGTAAACAAACTAAGCATAAAGTTTCTTCTTCTGCTTAGTTGATTAACAACTATAGCTGAACTTATTAGGAATCCCCAGTTGCAAAGGTGGACATTTTCTCCATCAACCTAGGCTTCAAAATCCAACATGGCTACCACCTGTTTAAGACAGAGATGGATTAATTAAGATGTCTATTTGAAGTTGTGTCATTTTTTTATTTTATTAATTCACTTTCCATTCACTGTACTGTCCATCTTATGTTATGTCACCTAGAGAGCTTGAGCGCCTAGAATGGCAAGAAAAACACTTACCCTTTAAATAAGTAGAGTAAGTACTTATTTAAAGTACTAAAGGACTTTAGTACCACTAAAGGCAGCACTAAGATATTACCAGTAACACTTTTACCACAGTCTAATAAGGACTGATGTAAGGAGTTCCGGAACTTTTAGGCACACCCTTTCTTTAGAAAAATTGTGTCTGTACATAATGCTCCAAGCAGTAATTGAGTAATTGAATAAACTCTGGAGCTGTGGATTACGTCATAATTAATCTGAAGGCAAGTGGACATTATTAGTTGACATAATGTCCAACTAAGATCACCAACTATGATGAAGCATGATGATGAAGGACCGTTGTTCACCTTTGCATATAGAACACATCAAACATATAATTGAGAAATGATTAAAATAACTGACTATTAATCAAGTATGGAATAAGGTGACTTTATTTGAGTCCATTTTGAACTTGGTTTGATTGTTTTGTTTTTATTTACCTAGACAAAAATGTCTTCGTTATGATAACTTCACATTAATCCAAGAAATCATGATCTGACATAAATTTGTTATAAAAGTATTACTGATTAAACTTTAAAAATTATGTAGCTTTATGTTATTAAAGCTAAAGTTTAATCAGTAATACTTTTATAGCAAATTTATGTCAGATCATGATTTCTTGGTTAATGTCAAGTTGTCATAACGAAGACATTGTGAATAATGTCAACTTTGTATTAAAAGTGTCATGATTTACTGAATGACACTTTATGGCAACAGTCATAAATATTCATGAAGACTTACTCATGTTCATGACAGGTGTTATGTCATGTTTATGACGGTGTCATGACAGTCTTATTCACAACACGTCAAATAAAGTGTTGCCCATTTATATTTTTGAAAATAATTTTTTTTTTTTTAGTATTATTCTAATATTTCTTAGTTTTCATGGTGCTAAGGCACCATGAAAAAGTTTGATTTGTTACCATGGTTAATTAAAGAGCTGAGGCATCTGACTAGTTAAGATTCACTGGAACTCCTTTGTAGACCAATCATATGTAACTGCATCAGTGCTAGTCCCGCCCCTAACTCTGACAGGTGAAATAAAATTATGTCCTGCAATAACTGACTGACTGTAAAAATATATCTGCTTTTTGGTTGATTTATTTAGCAAAATATATTTTAATACATTTTTAGACCATATCATGGTATATTTCGTCTTTGTCTCAGATGTTCAAAATTTATTAGAAATATAAATAATATATTCATTTTTTAAACTCTCACTTTTGAACCTCCATAGAGCATATTAAGTGCTTCAGCTTTATTTGTTTTGCTATCACAGAACACTGAAAATGTCTATTTCATTCATATGTGATTATTTTGGAGTTGTAACATTTATCTGGCTCTGTTTTTCCAGCATTTCATCAGGATATTCAATGTCACATTTAGTCTTAATTGCGGCATTTAGTTCTGTGGTCAGAGGAAAGTGGTGTCATGTGGTTTTACTCATTCTAAATACAACTACCCAGTGTCCAACACATTTTCCAACACTGATGTGTGAATCATGGTGCTTTTAATGGAAAAATCATCAGCATTTACAACAGCCTGAGCTGATTCAGTTAAATGGCCTCAGCTCAGATATGTGTTATCTCTTCCCAGATGGTTTTCAGGGTCTGTGGGACAAAGTCCAGATTGCTCATGTAAGAAGAAAATTAGATTTTGGTGGAGATTACACAAGTTATCGCTGTCAGTAGTTTCTGGTCCTGCTTTATGTTAAGGGTTGTTCATAGGTGACTGAACAAACTTAAGCAGAAAATGCAAGCTTCTTAAGAACACAGGCTGTATACTGTCTTATTTTTCACTGCAATGATTTATTTAGAGTTGGTTAAGTTCTCAGAATTGAAATCCATATTATGAGGAGTGTATTGCCCTAGAATTATTACTTTGGTTTTAGCATAAAGCTCATGTTCTGCAGCTGTGTGCATCAGCCGTAAATATTGTAGAGTCTTTTAAAATGTTTGTCTAGACTCGATGCAAGCAATTATGCACTCTGATGTTTTCTTAATCTTATTTCTACTAACAGCCTCATTTATTCACACCACTGACCCGTGACCTTTTTCTAGTCTCGGCTTCCGTTGTTTTAAGTTAACTTATTACTATTTCTGCCTTTAGATTAAGGATTTTCAAAATAATCAATATTTTGATATAATCAATACAAGAATAAGGAATTTTTCAAAGATACTTATTTGTATCCCAGTCAATATTAACTGACCCATTCGCATTTGCCCAAGTTGTTGTACTTCTTCCAGGAACAATATTGAGCTCAACACCTGGGGAGCGATGAACAATAGCAACAGGCAAAGGTCATCGCCTCCCAATGTATCGTATTGTGTTGATACTCAACACATGGGACACGATAGCGACGGTAGCAACAGTAACAAAAGTTGAACATCTTTCAGCTTTCATGCGCTATGTCAAAAGCCCGCATGTTAACGTCTAAGCTCAAACTGTTGCCTCATTGTCAAAGTTGAATAAGAAATAGATGGTGTACCAAATAAACAAACTAGTGTGGACCTCTGGTTAATTTTAATGGCGTTGGAGGCTGCTGTGGTTAATAACAATGTGGGAACCTATGCAAACCAGCTGCTGTAGGTGATCTCTAAAGATATGCATTTATAATAAAATAAAATAATTGCACAGCTGATTCAAGGGTACATACTTCCATGGTTGATATTAACAATTGTGTCTCCGCTACTGTTTTGTCAAATGGGGTAGTGGCAGTTTTAAATGATATATTCTTTCTAGAGAAGGGCTGAATTATACCTACTCTTTGGTTTTGTCCTAATGAGGTTAAAAAATTGTGATATAGTGATTAATATAGCCGTGCATTTTCATATCTAATTGTAAGACCTTGTACATTGTGCATTCATAAGAAATGAATAGTATTATTTATAATAATTTCTTATTTTTAATGATAATAATAATTTATATAAATTATATGTGTGTCATATGGATAACATATGTATGTATTTATTAGTAAGTAATTCATTACTAATTAGATGTTATATATTGGTTTTTGGCACTAATTATCAACCAAAGGTGATTAATATCACTTTTTATCACCTGCTCTCTCAATTAATTTGTCATTTTTGAAAGCTAGAAGATTATTAAATCTATATTGCCTTATTACCTTATTACATAACAGTTTAAACTCAACCTCTTGATGTAACCATGAGTAGATAAAGAGTAAAATTAAAAATACTGTAAAGTTCTGCTTATCTGGATTACAAGCCATTTTCTTTAGTATCTTGGGCATTCACAGCGCCCACCACACCCATTGGCACTTATAGATGTGCACACAAGATATGATTCTTCTTAATGTTGGTCTTTCCTTCCATGTGCCCTCCACACCTCTATTCCTTGTGTTTTTCCCTTTTTTCATCCATCCATCCATCCATCCATTTTCTGTTCACCCTTTGTCCCTAATGGGGTCGGGAGGGTTGCTGGTGCCTATCTCCAGCTACGTTCCAGGCGAGAGGCGGGGTTCACCCTGGACAGGTCGCCAGTCTGTCGCAGGGCAACACAGAGACATACAGGACAAACAACCATGCACACACACAGCTCACACCTAGGGAGAATTTAAAGAGACCAATTAACCTGACAGTCATGTTTTTGGACTGTGGGAGGAAGCCGGAGTACCCGGAGAGAACCCACGCATGCACAGGGAGAACATGCAAACTCCATGCAGAAAGACCCCAGCCGGGAATCGAACCCAACAGTGCTACCAACTGCGCCACTGTGCAGCCTCCCTTTTTTCAGTCTTTCTTTTTTTGCATAATTTCTTTCTTTATCTCTGGGTCCTTTCCAGTAATCATGGAGGACATTGTACTTTAAGGTAAAGCTGTCATTGCTCTGCAAAAAACAGATGCAGGTGCACAGATGGCCTTGTGCTGCAAGGTTGACAACACATGACACTGAGCCGGTCCTCTTCTGGCCTCGAGCACCTCCTGAATGCTGGCAGCAGGCCAGAGCCACGAACAATAGCATGGAAAGGTGATGACCAGAGCGATAAGAGCAGGAAGAGCGGTCTGTAGCAGATTTCACTTATAGTAAAGTAAATACTCTTTGTCATAGCAGATTTAAGCCATGGAGCCACACAGCGGGGGTTCAAGCTGTAAAAAGTGTGGATGTGAGCTTTCGTTTTATTTCTTTCCGAGGATTTGAGAAGATTACTGCTTTAAGCTGTTTTTTATGATCTCCATGAAGAATGCTATTTAAACACACCTCCAACTGTCACATAGAGTGTTTATGTCCAACCAACACCTACAGTATTGAGCTGCTTGGTATAGCAAATATAAGATTTGCCACACATTATGGTTGATCAATGTTAGAGAGTTGAACACAAGACCAGTTTCCTACAGCCAACATCTGCTGGTGACACAGGATCCTAACCTCTTGCTACCTGTTAATAATACAAACAGAGCTGCTACCTTACAGCAGTATATGTGGCTCTCTTGGTGTTTAAAAGTCAAATAAGACGATTATTATCTACAGTCTTAACTGTTGCTCACCTTTCTCATTAACAAACGTTTATTAGTATTTAATAATGTAATTAAAGCAAAGACCTAATAGACTTCACTTGTGCTTTGTTGCACATATTATTGGGTTCAGTTGATTATAGATAAGGAAAATTAGGCTGTTCACTCATAGACCTGGTGTTTACTGTGTAACCTGTCTCTTCACGCGTTCACAGCTAAGCCAAAGTCCTGAGGCGGAAGGGCGTGGGAAGGTTTTGTTTTCTTCTTCTCTGCTCCTCCTCATCCTTCAGATTTAGGAGCCGGGCTCTGTTACACGTTGCTTTGTGTTCTTAGAAGTCACGCTAATCATGCCAAACAACTAGTTTGTGTGTCTGGATGTGAAAAATCTGTCTAAATTAATGCGCTTTTCGTTATGCACGCATAGTCCTCAATGGACTGGATCTAATTACACAGAACGTATCAGCCTGCTGTTTGCTTTTGTCTCCCCCCACCTGCTGCTGCAGAAGAACAAGCTGCACACCTCAACTTCAGATCTGACTTGATAAAACACCTTGAGCTCTTTAACATCATAATGTTAAAAACTTGTGAATAGACACCGACCTGGCAAAGTATTCAACTTTTTCATATTTTCTTCATGATGCAATCACAGAGTTGAATCTTTTTGGAATTTCTTGTGACACTACAATACAAAGTAGATTCTTATTGTAAAGAAGAATCGGAACTTAGTTTAAATATTTTTTTTACTAGTGAAAATTTCAACTTTTTCACCAACTGAGTGAAAAATCCTTTGATATTTTCCTGGAACCAGCTGCCTCCAGAAGTCATACTATGGATTAATATTAAAATACATGGAATTACTGAAAAATAATATTTTGGTGGCTACAAAAGTATTTAGACTGAGGCAGATATTCATCTGACAGCAAAACCCCTACATATGAAGTGAGGACAGTTTAAAACAAAGCATATTAATGTATTTGAATGGCCCAGTCAAAGTGCAACCCTAAATCCAATTGAGACTTGAAAATTGTTCATGAGTATAATTTTTCTTCCACTTCATAGTTCTGCTCTACTTGTTATTCTGTCATGCATTAAAATGCATTGAAGTTTGCGGTTGTAAAGTCACAAAATGAGAAAATGTTCAAAAGATATAAATAGTTCTGCAAGAAAACCTATTTCACATTAGACTGTATACAGTATTATGCTACAGTATTTGTACAGTTGTCCATAAAATTACAAAATATGTAAAAAACAAATTCATCTGTGTTGTGCTGTTGTTACTATATTGTCTGTTCCTTATAAAACCATAAAGTGCTCTGAAAAGGTATTTTTCCCTTACAGATCTCATCTGTCACTACGTTTTGCTGGACTTGGATGTTTTAAATCATCAAGCAAGTTCAAGTATTAGACATAGATATCATAAGTGTATACATGGTTTTTAAATAATAATAATTTCATTTATAAAGGGTTTGCAGTAACTGGCTATGAGCCACTATGAAACACTACACCCACCATGCGTGTCTGTCAGCCAGGTGCTCTTTTTCTGATACGGTCTCTTAATGCTATGTCAAAACTCTTAGGGACAATTTGGTGCCAAAGTTGTTGTTTTTTTTTCCTTTTTGATGAGCTTGCTTTTCTCCTTGGGATTAATGCTGTTATCGCCTAGGCTAATCATTGGCTCCAGAACCTCTGTAAGTGAATTTGTAACCCTTCCCAGACTAATGAATGTAACTGACTGCTTTCCATTTGTTCTTGAATTTTGCTAGACTATATGGTATGATGTGTTGCTGTCTGACATCTTTCAGTCTACTTCGTGTTGTCAAACAAGTTCTACTAAATGTTTCTGAATTCCACATGCCAGGCAGTTATTAGGTGTTAATTTTGGTTTTCCAAACAGCTGAACCAAAATTCATTTTCTAATTACTTTTTTCACATTTGAGCTTTTTCTCCCATAATTTAAAAACTTCACTTTGCGTTACTCAGGATATCTCTGTAAGGGATTTATTAAAATGGGTTTTGTCTGAAATATTTACGTGTAAAAAACTGAAAATAGTTCACTGTTGTGTTACCTTCAATTAGAAAAGGCAGTGAAAATGGAACATTGAATTTATCCACTATTGAAGTTTTTTCAAGGCTGGAGAAATGGACAAACTTTTTTATGTGACAACTGTTCAGCAGGTTTTTTTATTAGTGTTAGTGACTCATGTCACTGTCATTTCATTTAAATGGGAGTCACATGAACAACTTTAAATGGAAGATGTGATTGTGTTTTTACTTTAAGATATTTGGTCATATTTCTGAATTATATAAAGCATTTCTTAAAGCTGGAGGTCGTTCAGTGTGGAATGCACAGTGTGTGTGTGTGTGTTTTTTTATTAGATTACAAAATTATAGCATGTTGTTTTTAAGAAAATATTGTGGTGAGAAAATATCCCCATTCTCTTCCAGATGTGTCCTGTCTTCAGTCTCTCATTTTTACCTTTATTCTGACTGCCCTCTTCTCTGTTTCTTCACCCAGGTGGATGCCTGAAATCATGAACGCCCCAGGACCTCTGTCGAGGCAAGCCAAGTGAGTTTCGCACAATCCACGCATTTCTGCTGCTCTCCTGTGGCTGTTTACCTTTCTATGTGTAGACTGAGTTGAGTTGTGTTGGCAGCAGAGAATCACTAACCCAGTTTGTGGAGGGTAGTGTGGGTCAGGGACTTTGGGCACAGAGCCGCTCTGTTCAGAGTTGTTTGCTTTGCCTGGGCTCCCCCTCTGTTTCTCCTCCCTCTCTCCTGTTTCCACTCTCTTTCTCTCCTCCAGTCCATATGCTTCACTTTGAATGTAGTCTAGTCTGCTCCCTGTCCTATGTGTCAGTGTTTATCAGAACTGTTTGAGGGTCTCTGACGGAGATATTCAGGGAGAGAAGATGAAGAGCTTCCAGCGTAACCCCATCTCCTCCTCTTGTCATTGCAGTGGAGTGGCCAGATCGGACAGCAAGCTCAGCGCCAAGGCCCTCTATGGTAAGCTTGTAGAGGTGCACTCACCTCTAGCCTGTGTCTATGCTTTCCTTTAATGCTGGATGTTGTCACAACAGGTTGTTGACAAATAAAAACTTGTAATTTAGGGAGTCGCACACATTTACCATTAAAAGAATAGTTTTTATAGAAACAAAACAACTTTATCTTGAATTTATTAATTCCTTTACTTAAACTTACATCCTAGTTGCAAAGAGCATTGAAAATTGTAAACCTACCAGATTTAGGTAGGAATAAAAAATATCTATAGGAATTAAACATTATTCTGTCCTCAGTTGTTATCATTAAACTCAATCATCCAGAACAAATGAATTCTTCTTGTTGCCCTGGTTGAAATATTAATTGATTTATGATTTTGGGTTAGTTTTAGGTCTTCATTTTGTATTTTATTTGCCTATAACAAAATAAATCATAACTTGAAAATTTTAAGTGCCTTCGTAAAAGCGTGACTATTTGAGCCTCAGAGCCACAATTATTTATTTTCTCAAGTGAAAGCGGGCACATTATGTGCACGCAAGTTTTGTAATTTATCTATTTTATTATTCACCATCTAGTTAAGGAAATGATTACTGTCTGAACAACAATAAGCACAAAGAAGTTTCTTTACTTTTCTTGTCAAGATCTGTTATATTGCAAATACAACACACTGTCATTTTTCTAGTAATTTAAGTAGTTTTCTCACTAAACCCAGCCACTTCCATTGAGTCATTGAATGGCATTAATTACACAAAACTGACAGGAATGGTGTAAAGTAGCTCTGATATCACTAAAAGGTTGCAGGTGCCGAAGAAGCGTATGTGGAGTGAATCCAAGCAAATCTAACACGTATGAAAGATAATATTTCAATGCTAGCAATATAAATCAGAATATCTTGACACCTGCTACGTTCTAAAATCTGTCCCTTGTCCCAAAAGAAAGTCGTCCTTACACTTTTGAATCCGCCACACCTTTTGTTGCTGTAGATCTGCTCTGCTATGGACACAAATCATAATACTTTTGCTCTTGCAATGCAAATGACTCCCATCAGGAAACCCAGAGGTCGCCATGTGCGACGTGTAGCTGGGGTTGTACAACCTTACCACCCCATCACAATCCCTCCCCAATTAAACACATGTGCATAATCACTGACTGTAAAAAAAAGTTACCAATGTTTGTGCAGAACAAGCTTTCTTTTTTTCCATTGGTGACACCCAGTTAGAAAATGAGGGCAATGGGAGGGATAGAATTCTTGAAGGAAACTGGACTTTCCGGCTCCCCATGTGGTACAGCAAGGATTAGCAGTGGGATGCATCAGCTTCTGTGTCTTCTCATATGAACGGATGCATTCATGTTTTAGTGCATTCTTTAAATACAAGGGTGTGGTATGTAAGTGATTCATTTATATTTGCGCTGGGAAAAAAAAAAGATAAAATACTCTGTGACTATTGCCATTGCTTACCTAAGGTTTGTTTTTTACAATGTGTGTTTAGCATTTCTCATCTTGTGAGGCCCATTTTTCCAAGCAAATACTACTTTGTGAAGACCCAAAGCCTAAACCACATAAAAAGAAGTGCTATTCTGTTTAAAGACTGAGGGGGGAATTGAATTAAGCGTATCACAATAATCAATAAATCAATTAATGATGAATTAAAATGAGTGCGATATGGCAGTTTTGCATATCTTCCCTGTCTGTGCCTAATAATGAATATGTTTTGAAATGCTGTTTTGTTTTGCTGAGACTTCATAATCCATTTTATATGCTGTTTTAATTGTGTTGTTTATTTATTTTGGATTTTTAAAATGTCTGCCTGTTCCAGTGTTAAATGTTCTCTGGAAATTAAAGTTTTGATATCCGAGAGCGCGTACTTGCATTTTTAAGCCTTTATTGTTATATTAGTTGAAAATGGTCTCAAAGCGACAATATTATCGCTTATCGCAATAATTTCTGGGACAATTAAAACATGTTATTGTGATGGGCTTAAATTGAGCTAAGTTTAGGGCTAGACTATAGAATAGAAAGAAATAAAATATAAATGGAAGTCGGTGAAAGGTCCTTGCAGAGATGGAAAAACATAAAATGTGTGTGTGTGTGTGAGGGAGTAAGAGTGCAGGGTGTGCCTGTTCCTAATGTGCGGCTGGAACAGGGTGGGGATACCCATGCATGGCAGGTGAATAAAAGGCACATTGAGCAGTGGAAAGGAAAAGGCAGACTCTCCATCTCATTCGGTTATTGACCCTCCCTTCTTTACTTCAGACATGAGCTCACTGGTCCCTGTCGGCACCTCCTTCTACAGAGAAAAATGTTCCAACCTGTCAATGAGTCGCCTCAAATAGAAACAACACAAAGGTGCAACGGGGCAGCGCTCTTTCATGGTTGCACTCTTCTATATTTAGAATCGGCTCAAATAGCTGGAGATGGTGCTGAACGGCTGCAAAGTGTCTTCAGAGTTTTTCTTGCTGCCCCTGAAACTCAATGAAGCTATTTGTCTTCCAAATATCCTCAGGGAGCAAGCAACCCACTGGTGATCTGTGTGACACCCTACTGTACGTGTGATTAGTTGTTGTTTTCTTGCTCCGCTCCTACTGAGTAACAGATGGTCACCGCTACCAGCAAAGGGAGGATCGCCTGTCCTCCCTTTGCTCAGATGAATTGTCTATCTGTAACAGACCTGGATAAAGTGTTTAATAAACATGCAGCAGAGTAATCTTACATATGCAAACTTCACCCATAACGCAAACAGTGCAGTAGACAAGTGATGCAAATCAGATCAGGTCCTTCTGCCTGATCTGTTATCAGCTTCTGTGGGCTGAAGCACAAAGAGAGAACATCAGACTAATCGTTGCTCTGCTTTGAACTAAAACACTCAAGTTACCTAAGCTTCTCTGGACAATGTCTCTGTCAGGTGAGGTCTCTAACTGAAAGGTTTGACTCTTCTAATTCCCATATTTACTTTTAGTTTTTGGATGTTGATGGAGACGCTTTCAGGTGAGGTCTCTTTGTGGATGCAAATGTAAAGAAGGGAATGAAGAAATGGGTTGGCGCCTGGAAACTGTCTTCTTCTAGATCAGGCCTTGAATTGCAATTTTTCTGATTTTTCGAAGACTTAGAAGTCAAAAGAAGCAGAAAGTCAAACAACTGTATAAATTAAATTTGTATTTACTATGAGCTTTCAACTTCTGTCAGCCATGAAATATGCTGGATTAGAACACCTCAGAGTTAAGATAAATCTATTATATACAATCTGGAGGGGATACACACAGGCTAACATAAGATGCCAAAAATGATTTTTATCCACTTTTTGTAATAATTATGTCTTTGTTTAAAAATATGCAAAATCATGTTTCGCAACTTCTTTCTCATGCACAAAGTGTGACATCACACTAATACAAATAATTATTGATCACTTATGACAGGAAGGCTGTAAAAAGATCAATTGCCAAGGCTGTTTTCAGTGGCCAAAATTGGCAGATCAAAACTTTACAAAACCTGAGATCAGAAATTAGCTACAAAGTTTGGATTTGTGCATTTATTCTTAAACTGTCAAAATGAAAGAAATTATTTTGTAAAAATCAAATGTCAGATTGCTGTATAATTTATCTGTTTTGTTAATTGCAGCCCAAGTTTTTTTCTTTAGTAATTGTATTTTCATAAGTCTAACTTAATAAGCATTTAGCTCTGAAAGCAGTGCCAGTTCTGTAAGGATTGGATTGCTTGAGGTGAAATATCAAACTCCGTGGTGTTTAAGTGATTGTCCGATGGATCTGGGTCATGTAAGAGGCTGATAATCTGCCAGGGTGCTGTGTTTTTATCACCGACCATTGACTCTGGAGAGTTTTGCAGATCGGCCCATCTGCCGACTAAGTGGCTCTTATTGCACTCGGTCACAGGGCTGTGAATTGATTGGAATTAATGTCTGTCATTAATAAGACATTAGTCGAGCTCGGCTTTCAGAGTGACACCTGACTGCTTTTGTTTCACCTGCGGAGAGCCAAGCAGGAAGGAAATGGAAGGAACAGGAAAGACAATTGGTTGCATCATTTGGACGGTATAAAGTCGTCCCCTTTTTAAATCTGTACTCAAGGTTATGCTTCAGCTCGATGAAGAGCTCTTTGTCACGATGGTAAACAGGGTAAATATTGAAATTTACTCACTGAGCCCTTGACATACATTATCTTAAGTGTTCTGCAAACAACAGAACTTTTGTGCTGCAGTGAACATAAAGTGAACAATAGGAAATGTATCTGTATGAAGACAAAACCCGGTGTGACATCAGAATGTTGACTTTGGTAGATGGAACATGGAAATTTAGAGAGATCTGATATGAAAGCTACTGCTAGAGTTTATAGGAACATGTCCTTATTGAAGCATAATTGTTACTTTTCATAATATTCACCTGCTAAACGGATCCAATCACTTTGGTGCACTCATTGAACATCAACTAAGCATCTACAAGGACATCTGGTGCTTACAGGTGGACATAAATAGCTGCTAAGATTAATGTGTTTTTGTCCTGTTTGATTCTGGCTTTTAGAAGTTGTAAAATGTTTTTGCTCTGAAAAAGAATCTATAGGTTTAAAGATTCAATGGTTTCAATTTTAAAACAACAAAAACAGGAGAAAACAACCATAAAATATTTTTGCTGTAAAAGTTTTAAAAACAGTGCATCTTGATTTTGGTGTAAACCATTTTTAATTTTAAAAACAAAGACATGAAAAGTATGGGATAACTAAGCCACCATTGCTTGGATACCCTGCAAAAAAATTCACTGCAGACAATTTGCTTCGGATTTTTGTATAACAAGTTGAGTCCACCTCCTGTGTGATTCAATCTCCACATGATTACCTCTGTTCTGTGGACGCCTCAGAGGCTTACTAGAGATTGTTAGTGAACAAAAATAATTATTAGGATTAGAAAATGAAGCAAACAGGCAGGTTGATGGATTTAATTAAGGATAATCATCAAAGAGAACCTGCTTGAGACTGCAAAAGACTTGGGACTGTGGTGGAGGTTCACCTTCCAGCAGGACAACGACCCTAAGCAAACAACCAGAACCACAGCGATTAGATCGAAGCTTGTATTAGAACGCTCCAGTCAAAGTCCAGTTTAAATCCAGCTGACAATCAGAGGCAAGACCTAAAAAAATGATTCCCACAGACACTTTTTATCAATTCTGACTGAGCAGTCTTGATGCACAAAGCTTGTAAAAACATGTAGCAGTGGTTACAGCGGAGGTGGTTTTAAAAGTATTGACTGAAGGAAGCTCAATGCTACTCTAAAAGTTTGGTCTTAGGAGGTTTGAGATGTCTGAATATTTTTGCCAGACACTGTAAGACTTTAAAAGGAACTGTAATACAAAATCAAGAACATATTAAATCAAACTAAGATGAGGTTGTGTGGTACAAACTGTTCATTCAGCTTGCTGTAAAACAACTTGTAGAAACACCTTTATCACCTGACTCCATTATCATCCATAGGACCTGATAAGTCCCTTTCTGTGCTGGTGTATCAGTGTTTTATAGTCTTTTATTTATGTGAATCTCCTATGAGGCCATGTGTAGCAGCTGCAGGTCACTGAACCACCTTGATTGTTTTCTTCTCTTCCCTATTTATTATGTTGTATGTTTGTTGATTTGTTTATTATTCTGCTACTGAATATGAATGACCCAAATAAATCCAAGCATCAGCTGGAAGACAAATGGCCTCCCGATAAAATACTTCTAAACAGATCTGCATAACTTTGGGCAAAGCTGTGCTAAATAGTGCAGTGCTTGGATAAGCTCTGTTAAACTTTTTGTTCTAGCATCATGATACGTTCAACATTTAGGGAGCTTTAGTTTTTGGGCCACTTGCATCTAATCTCCATATTTGAACATGCTGCAATGAGAGTTAGTGATCAGCTGAAAATATTGATTAGGTTATATAAACCTGATCTATGATAGATTTTATAGAGCTTGATTTGTTCATGGAATCCCTGATAATATAAATTCAGTTTTTAGACTGTCCTATTAAAGAAACTTAACGTTTACAAAGATTCGGCAAAGTTTGGGATTTCCCTTTTATAACTTTCTAAGTTACATTTTTGAACATCTTAAATGTTTTGTCTTGTGAAGAATCATTCTTATTGTAGAGACTCAGGCTCATTCTTTAGCTGGTCTCAGATTTATAGTCAGACTTTATTAACCAGTGGGTAAAGTGCCAGAGAAGGAGGGACCGTTCCTGGTGCTGTCATTGATCTTTGTACCTCCAATAAATCTGGACTTATGAGTCCAGCCCTGGCTGTTCCGTGCCAACTCTGACAACATTATGAAATGTGGGAGGGGAAATCAAGATACATGCAACCCTACAATATAAGATTTAAGATGAACTTATTTAGGGGTGGCTCGTGTGTAGAGGGAGGCTCTCAGTCCTCGATTGGGGTTTTGTTTTCCGACCCTGAGACCTTTGCTGCATTCCCCCTTTCACTCTCTGCCCATTTCCTGTATAATCTATTGAAAATGAAGACAACTAGTACCAGAATAATAAAACAAAGTACTCATTTGGTGCCTTTGGGGCCATTTTACTTATATGGCCGTATATATTCTTTAATCTGACACATTTTACAAAAGGTTTAATTTTACAAAAAGGTAAACACTGCATATTTTGACATGATTTTTGTTTTGTTTCAGTACAAAAAAACATTTATCTAATAGACAATCTAAAGTAATTACCTTGCTAAGTATGTCACAAACCTGAAACATTAGCAGAGTTGTTGACTGTGAGGTCATAAGGTAAAAAGCTGTCACTTCCTTATTTGCTGTGTGCTCTTCAAGCTCACGCATTACTTTTCCCCTTCGCCTCGTCTCACTACTGAAACGCCAACATGTGGACTCGCGGTCAGAGCTGGTTTTTAATGGAGAGATCTACTTTACAATAGCTTTTTGTCTGCATAGAATAATTTTTTTCTTTTTTGTTACCTACAGAGCAGCGGAAAAAATACTCCAACTCAAATTTCATCATGCAAGAGACGTCGCAGTACCACTGTTGAGGTAAAGCCTTTGTTTTATGATTCGATTTAAGAGTTTAGAATTACAGCTAAAAAATTAAGTTTCCTACATTTTTAATACTCAGTTACAGTTGTTATTAAGTGGTTTATAGAGAATAGAAAAAGTTAATCATATCTATTTAGATTTGACAACCTCTGTATCACATTACAGTCTTTGTAATCTTTTAAAGTGCTTTGAAGTTGCTGTGTAATAGAGTATAGATTGTCTCTCCAGCCCATGAGACAAGTGTGTGGTAAAGGGTTCATGACAGGGGAGACGAGTAATAACATATATATATATTTTATTAAAAACAAAAAAAACAATTATTTTTTTGTAAAAAAGCATAAGTTTAAAAATCAAATCAGTTTGTAATCAGTGTAAAAATGATCTAGTCCTGATTTGAGCCTTTTGTATTGTACAGATTTTATGCTAGTTTAATTCTAGAAGAAACTTTTAGCTTAATCTGTAAATCCAAATTCCCTGCGTTGTCATGTCAAATCATTTAATTGATTTTTACAGGAATTAAAATTTATTTGAACTGTTTTATCTCAAATGACCAAATCTCAACTTGACTTTTCTCTAAGTGTTACTGATGGCTTTGATTTTTAGCTGGCAGAGAAAACCAGGTAAAAGCGCATTTTAAAAAATGTCAAGAAATCCTTAAAAGCTGTTTGAAAATATTGTGAAAATATTAATAAATGATTTTGATTATTCATTAATCAAAATGAATCATTTTCACATATTAATCATGTGAAAATATTGATTAATCAATATTAATCACTTTCCATAATATTAATTATGGAATAATTATCTAATAGACAATTATTCTAATTCCATAATATTTCATAATATTAATTATGGAAAGTGTGGCTCTTTGGAAGCAAGTAGCTTGTGTAGTATTATTGTTGCTAACATTTGACTTTTATTTAAGTATGTTAACTATTTAGACTGCCTGATTGCAGCGGAAAAAGATAAAGATCACATCATAATGTTATCCTGGGTTGTTCTTCGACCAGAGATTAAAGCTCACATCCTGTGAGTTCCTGTGATTTATGAGATCTTATGATAGAACAGTCAGCCCTCGGAGTGCAGCTATGTGGGGCGGATATGCACAGGTGAAAGATGTGCTGTGGGTCAGTGATCAGATCTGAACTGTGTCCAATGCCAATCTTGATAATTTTCCAAATTCATTCATTATCACACATGGGCAGGTTGCAAGACATACTCCAACATAATGAATGCAGAAAGAAGCAGTGCTAAATGTTTTAGAGCAAGAATTTAAAAAAAAAGCACAAGCTAAGATTTAACTGTTAGCTAAAGGAACTGCTATAATCTGTATTTTTAGCTCATATTTTTTTTCCACTATTAACCATCAAAAAAACAAATAAGCTTGTAGTTAGATTTTTTTTTAAGTTTCATTTTTCAGGTTTATATGTCTTATCATAATAGCAGGTCTAAGATGTGAAACACCCTCATTTGAAAGACGATTAATTTTTTCCTTATAGTTTATCTCTGCAACCGGATTGCATCAGATGCAATAAAGGATAGCTATTTGCCTATCATAGAAACGAAACCTTGGTGTCAGTAATTCTCCAACTCTTCAATCTAAAAGCATCACGTGAAAATACAGCTTGTAAAAATATGCTAACATGAATTTAAGCTAATCCATTCTGGTAAACTCTGTTAGGCAGTCACATCAATAAAACTGACTAAATTCATTTGATCTCTTGTTCACAGCCATTTTTTATGCAGAACCAACTGAAATTGAGAGGCATTTGGACAGATTAAACATATCTTCCACAAACATTTATGCTCCTTGAACTTTTTTCTAAGTTTGACATGTTACAACCACAAACTTTAATAGATTTACTTGGATTTTATTTAATTGACTTGCATGAAATTGTGTATTATTGTGAAGTGGAAAGAAAATTATACAGAGTTTATGAACTTGTCTTAATTAAAAGTGAAAAGATGTAACAGGCTGTGTATTCAGATCTTTTCTTTATCTCATCCTGTAAACAAAGCTTTGAAGTTCCCTTCAAGTTCACGTTCACTTAGTAAATGAAATCCATACCTGTGTAATTTAATCTGTGTATGAATCCAGCTGTTCTGTGAGAAAATGAAGCAGGGTCAGGTTATGAAACCTTACACCAAGCTCTGACCATCTCACCAAGCACTTTTCAGTTCAATCCACAAATTTCCACATAATACAACTGCAAAGATACCAAAATGTGATTGTCCATCTAAGCTAACAGATTGGGCAAGTAGAGTATAAGTTAGAAAAGCAGCAAAGAGGTAAGTAGTAGCTCTGCAGGTGCTGTAAAAGCTCATGTTGGAGAATCTATGGACTGGACAAGTAATAGTTGTATATGCCACAATGTGAACTTTATAGAGTGATAAGAAAAGCCACTGTTGAAAGACAGTTGTTTAAAGTCTTGTTTGCAGTTTGCCAAGAACTTTGCAGAGGACACAGAAAACATAGAAGAAGTTCCTTGGCAAAGGAGAAAACTAACCAATTTGAATTGTTTTCATTTTTTATGTGTGTGCTTCTTATCCATTTTCTTTTACCCAACTCCAGGTTTTAATCACTAACAGCTTTTTTTCTTCTTCAGCATCTCTCCACGTTTGTTATGGACAAGACAGAATCTATTGTCACAGTAGACGATGCTATCAAGAAACTGATTCTTCTGGACTCCAGGGATAAAATCTGGACACAGGAGATGCTGCTGCAGGTCACAGACAAGGCAGTCAGACTTCTTGATTGTGACACTCAGGTTTGTTCATATTCACACATTATGCTCTGCATATGTCTCTGTGTCTCTCTGATATTAGGTATGCTCCCATAAGGAGGTCAGATTTAAACAGATGTAGATGTTCTGCGTGACTTCTTAAGCTATTAGTTAAATATAAAGTTATTTATACATTTTGTGAACTTTCTTGAAATTTCATGTTGATTAATGTGGTTGTTTGAGTTGATGATTCTCATCTGGTAGGAAAGATTTTCAGAAATACGTCAGAAAAGTGTAAAGCATGCCATATGAATCTACAATAATTGGTATCTTCTTGTGATGTTGTTTTATTTTCCCTTAATAACAATGGCATTCTGGTTGTTATGCAGGAAGAATTGGAGAACTTCCCCCTCACCACTGTCCACCTCTGCCAGACTGTGCTGAATCAGACACGCTACCTATCTGTGTTGCTGCTCGTGTGTCAAGACAGGGACCAACACAAACCCGACATCCATTTCTTCCATTGTGACCAAGTGGAGGTGTGTGTCTGAGTGTTTTTTTTCTTCCAAGACTTGAAGTGCCTTGTTACCTGTCCAGGTGCCCTTGAATACCTTTATGTTGTTTGTTTAAAAATATATTCAGCTATTTATATTGGTTGTTTTGGTCAGATTTGACTTCCATGTTTGAGCAAATAATGTATTTTTTTTATATCTATTATATGTTTTTAACCTACTGTAGAAAGATTCGCACTTCCTAAACAAATAATCACATTTTAAAATACAAAGTAAACCCTTAATGTCATTTTTCAAAGTCACTTACAATAATGCAACTATTTTTCTTTATCTTTCTATAACCAGAGTACATATTAGATACCATTAAAACACATTAAAAATTACAATTAAATGTTAAAATCCAGTTAAAGTGATGCTTTAGAAATTTGAATGGAGCTTTTGGACCTTAAGCAACATATCTGCAGCGTTTATTTTCTTTGTTTTGTGTAAATACTGGAACAATACGGCCTGCATCAGGTAGTGGTAAAATAAATGGTTGTTATGGAGACTAGATATCAGATCTTTACTAGGGCTGATGATATAGTAAATTAGAGCAGGACAAAAATAAAAGCACATTTCTACCATCTTAAAATGGCTCCAATCCCAATAATTTAATGGCAAATATAACTGATATCATATTATTGCAGTCTCTTTCCTTCTGGCCAAGGGAAGGAAAGATTTTTCTTTCCTTTTGTTTAAACTGATTCTGATTTTCTATTCAAGAATACAAACTCTATTTTACCTCAACAATATATAAATATAAATGTTTTATGATCACATTTGGACCATAAAAAAGCTGCAGTTTTCCTTGATAGAAGTAGTAAATTTAAATCACACTGGTAAGAAACAAATTCAACTGTTATCATTATTTATGCATCAAAACAAAAATACATAAACGATCAGGCTATTGAAAAAAGATCTTTATTTGTCTCACTGCTCACCAATAAGGACCTGACTGGTGCATTTATAGATATATTCATAGAAGTTTGTTTTTATTTACAGTAAATACTATTTCAAGTCTCAGATTATTGCTACATACCTTTTGTGTGAAAGAGCTTCTGGAAAATGAAACTTGTTGAGCAAATTCATTCAGTCATTGTTAAAAAAAAAGAAAAGAAGTTTAGATATAATTTTAAAACCACTCACCTAGGACTGTGATTTTTAAAAACATTTCTTTTCTTCCCTCTGTGTCTCTTTCTGCTTCGTACAGGCTGAGATGGTTCACGCAGACATAGACAGTGCACTTGGCGACAACAAACATGGGAAAAAAATGAGGCTGGAAACCCTCAAGTAAGAACAATGGCGTACACACACACATGCATATGTATTTATTTTACTAGACTTAAGTGTCAATAAAGTTAGTTTAACAGTAATAATAAATAAAGTTATCTTTAAAATGAATCACTCAAGTGACATCAAGGCCCAGCAGTAGACTTAAGTGTCAATAAAATAAATCTGGTTGTGTGTGTTGTTTTTGTCTCATGCAAACTTTGCTTTAATTCTACTTTTTTCTATCTAATCATAAGAAATCATAGTCAGTCAGAGAGAGTCATTAAACAGGAAAAGCAGGTTTCCTGGAAAAAGAGGAAGTTTCCAGCCTGCAGATTTATAAAAATAGCTGAGACTATTCCTTATTTTAAAGCATGAAAGTTTTAAAGGGTAATTTGATAAGATTCAAAGTAAAATACTTATATTAATAATGGTTTACTTGTAATAATATTTACACTTACATTTGTGGGAACACTTACAAGAAAAACAAGTAACTGTAACTTTAGTATTAAATAATTAGAATCATGTATTATTCTTGGTTTCTTTTCAGAAAAACATCTGTAATAACTCACATTAAGATTATAATAAGTATAATTAATAAGTTATGGTTATAAAATCATAAATGAATGATAAATCAGAGAAGCTGAAGAAAATAAATGTGATATAAGTTATGGTTATAAAATTATAAATGAATGCTAAATCAGAGAAGCTAAAGAAAATAAATGTGATAAATGTGATTTTGACATTGAACTTGAAATGGTGTAAAAAGGTGTAACTGCAATTAAACATCACTGATATGTTGGAGGTAGAGAGTAGGTGAAAGGTGAAAGGCAAGGAACTAACAGGAGAGCAGAGATGATCAACGCCTTATTTAGGTAAAAGGTTGTGCAGGCAATGGACAGGAGGTTGAGCAACTCTGAGACATTAGCACAGACATCAGGACATAATGTCTGAAGGACAGTGATGGATGTGAGGTCATCTGTCTAAGCAGACAGCCAATGAAAACGCACCAAAAGGGTGGATAAACCCTATATAAGGTGGGTGCAAAAGAGGAACCTTTTGTTGGATCCTCCGGGCAGCTTCGAGCCAAGATCGAGATGGACAAAGAACTCTGCAGCTGAAGAAGAGCCGGGGCCACGGAGGCGAAGACTGTTCCGCTCATGGAGACCAACCCGTCAGCCCTGCAACCCGTGGCTTCGAATCGCACTTCTCTCATCGGCTGGGTTCAGACCCCAAAGACAAAGATGAAGACAAAGACAAAGGCAAAGACAAAGAAGAAGAACTGGTGCCTTTTTTCCTGCCAGCACCAAGTCCTGTGTGACCTCAGCATCCATGCGGAGAAGAAGCTCATCAGACCTACAGAGATCCCGGCCTTCGCCGATCAACATCTTCCTCCTGCTGCAGCACCTTCTTCATCATCAGACCAGGTCTGGGGTTCGAAACGCCAAACTCCGTCCGTCTCTCTCAAAGGTTCCTTTTTTTAGTTCTTAGTATCAGCAGTAGGGAAAGATAGACTAGATGATTGATTTTACTTATTTGATTATTTCTGCTACTGAATTAAGCTGTACTGACCCTTGCAAAAATGCCTTACTAATAAAATATTTAGCATAAAGAAAATCTAAAAGATGTTGTGGACATTCAGTTAATGAGTCACCTTAAAGTTCTTTGATGGTTGTAAAATAGCTGTGATGTTTGATTCTGGAGAGGAAAAAGTTTAAAATGTTTTTAAGTTGCTGGTAGCCCAAATTTAAAACAACATCCTTGGGACTCACCCGAGTCACTAAAACCTACCTGGTTCAATAATAAATGCAAGTTGTAAAATAGAGAACGAGCGACCGTTAACAGGTGTGCTCTGTGAAACTAGTTGGCTGTAGGCTGCTCAGTCTGGCTAATTCACAGGGGGAAGAAGGGTGGGACACCTGGATGTAGGCCGTCAGAAAACCAGGCGAATCGTTTCTCGAAACCAGCTTAAACAGAGTTTACTTCAGTTCTGGACAGGGTAAATCCCGGCAGATTTAGGAAACTCAATTAACCCGTTAGAAGGAGAGCTGGTAGCACATCTCCCCTCTCAGAACTAGTTACCTTTACTTTTGTGGCAATAATGACTGCTAGTGATGCATTTTGCCCCATTCTCCCTGTTCAGGGTGAACCAGGAAAAAATGAAGCGTCAGAGAGAAACCATCCTCCCTCCCTCGTCCCCCAGGGGCCCGCCACCTGTTGCAAATAGACGAGCGGCAGCCGCTGCAAACACTCATGGTAAGAACGCATGCAGAGTTACACAATCATGCAAACTCACACATTTAGTAACAGAACATAATTTTACCAGTAACGGTATTAGTATTTTTCTGTGGTTAGTGATAGTTTCTCCACTTGCAGGTCCTTACGATGCAGAGTCGCATGAAAAGCTGGCCCAGCGCATTGAGAAGGATGTGGTGAGCTTTGATATCCACTGTGGTGGTCATCATTGTCCTTCTCATGAGATCATAACGACTACAGCGACATGTTTTTTTTATTATTATTATTATTATTATTATTCTTCAGCAAATCCTCAACTGTGCCCTGGACGACATCGAGATCTTTGTGGCACGGCTGCAGAAGGCAGCTGAGGCTTTTTATCAGCTCAATCAACGCAACAAGAGTAAGAAGAACAAGAAGAAAGGACCAGCAGGTCTGTCAACCTTTCTTCTTCTGCAGTGGCTCAATCAGCGTGACAATATGGACATATTGCTCACGTTGCAATGTGTGGTTCTCTTTGTGTCCTGTCTGCTGATCATTTCATCATATTTATGCATGTTTTGTCAACACTTTACCTGCTTTCATGTTTTATGGGTTGTTTTTTTACATTTGAAAGGTAGAAAATTTTATAGATGAATCAAAGATCCGTTTGATCAAGTATGACAAGATCTTACAGTATTAAAATATAACAATACTACTCATCAAACTGTCTGTCTGGGAATCTCTATTCAGTTGTTAGTGTGTGAGGTATTTAGTCCAATAGGTTTTATTATGACTAAAACTGATGATCAGACTGGCTGACAACACTCAGTTAAGTCGGCATTGAAAAGCTCTCAAAAATGTCTGTATGGAGACATTTTTGTTGCATGGTTAAAAAAAGAAACGGTGACAGCTTGGAAGATCAGCATGGAAGCGCTGCTGGAATACTGTGACTGGTTAGAGAAGCTGAAGTTAGTATCTACTTTGAGGCTTCAGATTCCTTCATTGTTATTTAATCAGAAAAAAACCCCTAAAACAAACATGAAATGATATTGAAATCAGAATAATGAATAGCTACTACTCTACAAAAGCATGTCCAAACAGTACTAACAGTGCGGACCAGCTGCATTTAACCAGATTTTCAAATTTATTCTTATTCATTGATTCTTTTATTGATCCTTTTATTTATTCCAGAGTATCTTTCTGACACTTTGTAAAAAATACCATAAGAAACGCATATGATGTCTGAGTACACAGCAAGTGAAGAGGTCTTCATGCAAAGAAATTATGTGTGACTAGTAACAAGACATAAACATCTCTGTTGGTACAAAACATTTTCCATGCAGCTGATCAGCATCATGCAAGATTGTGCTGTGAGAAAAGCATTCAAATGGCTAGATTTTTGACTCTTGCTGAATGCTTTTGAAGACCTATCAAACAGATGTGAAGTGGTTCATTAAACATGAAAAGGAGTCTGAGATTTACAACCAGCTTGGAAACTCTTTGTAGTTGAGAATTTATGGAAAGCAAATCAATCTACAAAGATCCAACAACCAGTAAGTGGAAAGGAGACTTTTCTCGTTCACATTCATACTGGTAAAATTATTACGGCTAACTCGTAATTTTTCCTCCCATCCCCTAAATAATGACACAACAGAAAAGCAAATACTACAGACGCGACAATTCACGAAAGCAGTCAGCGTGTACTTTAAACTCCCATTTTATACCCAACATATCCTGTGTCATAAACTTTTTGTTCAACCAGCTGAGTCACTGGTTATGAAACTTTGTAGGAGTTTTTCTTGCCCTGGTCAAGGTGAGCTGTTTATTACCTTCCTTCGTTGTATCGCTTCAGCTATAAAATGCTCTGGAATAGATGAAAAAAAGGAAAAAAAAACAGAACATTTATGGCTTTGATCCTTTGCCAAGAAAGTGAAACCTGCGTCCTGTCTGCAGCAGGGGTGTGGAGCAGCCGGTAACCCTGGCCTCTGTGTGTGGTCACTGTTGTTGTTCTTGCTTACAGAGGGCATGCTGACCCTGCGGGCCAGGCCCCCCTCTGAAGCAGAGTTCATTGACAGCCTGCAGAAACTGAAGCTGGCCCTCAACCTCTTGGTGAGATATCAAAGCTTCTAACCTCCGTTGGTGAACGGCCACTCTCTGGTCATCGACTCTCCAGTGATTGTTTGCCACTCTGCCCTCTGCAGGCCAAACTGAAGAAACATCTACAGAACCCAAGTGCTCCGGAGCTGGTTCATTTCCTGTTTGGACCTTTGGAGCTGGTAAGAGTCAAAAACCATTACCTGTTTGAGTATAATGTGACTGAGGAAAGCCGTCTTTCTCTCACTGAGAGGCCTTCACTAAAATATTTGTTTTAGTTAAAATGAAACTTGGCTCAGCTGAGAGGCCACAGACAGACTGCTCTTTAAATTCAGTTCATCGCTTGCATTTTTTTTCACATCAGATATTTGTGGTTTCTTTGTTGTTGTTTTTTTGTTTTTTTATTCTGGCACCACACCCTCTCTCAGTCCTCTGCTCAAACACTTAACCAACTGGAGCGACATGCATGGCTTTCAAAGCTGGAGTGTTCAGCCACTCCTTCGATACTGCTGGACGGAAAATGATTTGTGAACTCTTTAGATTTCTGTGATATTTCTGAGGAAAGTTGACCTGTTTTAACTCTTCCACATTGCCCAAGCAGGGGTTTCTCTCCAGAAACTGTGCTGCAGTAGATGGTAGATAGATTTGTAAAGCAGCAGCTAATTGATTTTATTCTGATTTTTTTTTTTTTATGCGCTGCTTGTTTTTAATGCTGTTTATTAATTGCTTTATTGTTTTCACTGTTTCATTTTATACAAGTTTAGGTTATATGATTAACTTTTGCTTTTCTAAAGTTATGTAGTCGAGAAATACAAAAGGTTTTCATACGATGTGAACATAACTGTATTTTATCGGGGTTTTGTGTGATAAACTAACACATTAGAATAGATGTTTTTAAAGGACACACAAATAAAAAAAGAAAAGTGAAAAGCGCTTTTTAGAACCACTATTTTCTGCCATTTATGCTGTCTTGTCTCTACCAGCTTCACACATTTTATAGACCAAAACTTTAGCATATTTGTTTCTTTTTAGACTAGCTCAAGGCTCAGTCAGATTGTATGGTGAGCATCTGTAAACAGATCATTTGAAGTCTAGCAACAGATTCTCCTTTGATTTGTTTCTGAACTTTAACAAGAATGTTTACTCTTGGCATCATTTGATCAGAATACCTTTCTTAACATGTTCACTAAGGTCAAATTTGTGGCATGCTCGACTAGTTGTAGTAGTCCTCTCCCCTGAGTTGTGCATCTCTGCAGCTCCTCCAGAGTGACAGACATGTCTTGGTAGGTTTGCTGCTGTAACTTCACAAGATAGTTGTATTTTTAATGAGCTGAAATTGTCCACAAATAGACACTGTTTTCTGATTTGTGGAAGGTGAATGTTGACGTTGTATTAAATGTATTTTATTTGTAAAAGACAATGCAAAAATATGTCATTTTTCTACCACTTCATAATTACACCGAAACTATTCTTGTAGCATTGCAAATGTCTAAAGGGCGTTAATGATTTGCAAAGCACTCCACAATTTTGGGGTTGTTATGCCATCTTTAGTATCTTGACATTATCTCCTCTGGGTATTCAGAGGAGATAATGAGCACTATTCTTTCAGTAAGGTCCAACTGTGAACCTTTAAACCATGTTCTCAGGTCCTGCAGACGTGTGGAAGTCCTGACCTGGTGCGTTCCGTCATCTCCCCTCATCTTTCGATGGATGCCGTCGACTTCCTACGTGGACACCTCACCCCCAAAGAGATGACCATGTTTGAGCTGCTTGGCGACGGATGGACCAGACCCAGGTGTGTTTACATGTGGAGTGCTGCCACTCCTGCTGCTGGCTTTATGTGATCACTTTTAAACATTCCTCCTCTAACAGAGCAGAGTGGCCCAGAGATCAGTGCGCACCTCCTTATTACCCCAAGTTTCGAAATGGATGGGAGCCACCTGCAGAGTTTTTTTTGACGTCACCATGGGAAACCGAGGGACCACCCAGTCCACTTGCATCTCCCACAAGCCCTGACCACAGAAGACACTCACCTGACGATGTAAGATGCTTTTGTTTCCCTATTTCAGTTCAGATTTATTAAACAGCTGTGTCTTTAAATATGTATCTGTTTTCTCTGTTTTGTTTTTTTTAGTATTATGTCAATCATTCCCCACCAAATGGGATGCACAGCAACCGCAAATATGCCAAAATCTGTTATAATTTTGTGGCGCGGAATCCCAACGAGCTGTCAGTGCTGCAGGATGAAATCCTAGAGGTTGTAACACCACACTTGTTTTTTACAGTTTCAATCGAGATGTTTTCTTTTGCTTCAGAACTGTGCCCTTTAAATGAAGAATTGTTAAAGAAAGGCCTTGGGAGATAATGTATCACATCTACTCCAGCTTCCTGTGTTGTGGAGTGAGCAGTTGAATTTTTCTCGCAGGTGTTGGAAGATAACAAACAGTGGTGGAAACTACGGAATCGCAGCGGCCAATCCGGCTACGTCCCATATAACATCCTGGATGTTGTAAGGCTAGAAGAACCAGAAGAGCCCTACCCGGTAACTTACCAACTCTGCATGCACAACATTTACTGCAGTCCTCGCTGTTCAAGACACATTGAGAAACACTGCAAACTCGTACACATATTATCACTCTGATTTCCTAAATACTTTGGCTCAGGCTTTGAGAGATGGTGCAGAGGCTGCTACATCTATACCAGGGCAAGAAAAACACACTTTCCTTTCACTAAATGTTTTTGGTATACAGGAAGTGTACATAGCCCTGTTAAAATAAAATTTTTGTTGAGTAAAAGAGACTAAGTTTATCTCATAACCTCCACATGAAATATCATAAATATCCCATATGATTCAACTGAAAAAAAACAAAACAAATATGGTGTCTTTACTCTGCAGAGACATGTTTAGAGTCATTTTTTTTACAAAATGTGAGTAGTTTCTCACCCCAAAATTTTAAGCATCTGCTTGGAAAAAAATTCATCCCTGAGCATCACCGTAAGTGCAAATTTACATCCAAACAAAGAAATGAATGATTCCATGAGAACACAATTAAAGTTTTCCGTATGATCGGGCTGGAGTTCAGAACTAAATCTGAGAGAAAATCTGTAGGATCTCCTGACCAAGGCTGGAGACAAGAGATAGATTTGGAGAATTTTTGTACGGTAGAGCAAATATCGCTGAATGGCGATTTAAGACACTTATAGACCTAAAACAATGGAAAGACAAAATATTCTGAAGTGTTAGCTGCAAGCTGCTCTGTACAACTTGTCAGCACTTCCTACGTAACATTCCAATTTGCACTTCCTCCAGACGGTATGCACAACAAAGATCCTGCGTCAGCTCATGCATGCAGCTCCTCTTCCTTGTTCAAAACACACATTCGCATATTTTGCTTCTGGCTTTCATTCAAAAATGAATTGGCCGGAGAAAGAGTGAAGCTGAACCGGTTTTTGTAATAACATTGTGGTTTCTCTGTCTTGAACTGCGTCTGTGTGTGGCTGTGTGATTCCAGAGCGACTACAGGAGTTCGCCCACTGATCCTCTGCACAAGAGGGACAGTTTCAAAGGGGGAATACAGAAAGACAAAAGTGAGTCAACGCACACAGCAAAAACAACAAACCGAGAATGTTTAAACAAAACACTTGTTCTTACTTCCGTTTCTATCATGTTTCTGTTCTGCAGAGATGGACGAGGTTAATAATGAGCTATTGATGAAAATCACAGCAAACAAAAACCCGCCACCCAGAAAGATACGAATAGAGCGCCCGGCGGCCCCACAGGTGCCATTAACTTCTGAGTCATCTCCAGAGCAGGTGACAAAGTGGCTCAATGCAAAAGCTTTCTCTAAACAGTAAGTTTGCTTCGTTGCACACGTCCTCTATTTACTCACTTAAAAACCCAACGGCAGTGATGCTTTTAGTGTTTTTGATTAGTCTTCATAGTCATAAAGTTACTCTGGGTTTTTTCCCAAACCATTTTTGTGTTAGACTAATACTACTGCACATTTGGAGGTGGAAGGCAAGGTTTATAATCTATACCAACCCCAGCCCTCAAGGCTCACTGCCCTGCATGTGTCAGATGTTTCTCTGCTTTAACACACCCGATTCAGATGACTGCAGCTCAGCAAACGCCTGTTAATCAGCAATCAGTAGAAGTAATGTGTGCTGAAGCTGGGAAATGCCTAAAACATGCAGGGTGGTGTGCCTTGAAGACCAGAGTTGGAAAACACTGATATATCATACATCATTTTGTAAATCAGGTGAAACTGAGACCGATTGGGCAAACCAATTGGTTTCTTTATCTGTTATATTCCAGGTTATAATAATGTCAGTTTTCTGTTCTTACCTGTCAGCAGTGGCCCCCAGTGTCGGTCTTCTGCTGCTGTTGCACATCTGTTTCAATGTTTCTCATGTTCTTTCAGGGAAGGCATTCTACATACCTTCTATGCAATGAGTAGTTATTTGAGATAATGTTACCTTTCTATTATCTATAATCAGTCTCTGTATTCCCCTCTGACTGCTAACGTCAACGAGGCATTTCATTCAGACAGCAGCATACTGAACCCAATTACACAACAAGATCTACAGTAGATTGGTTTATTTTTATTTTTCTCATGTGTTAGAATGGCCTAGCCAAAGTTCAGATCAAACATTCTGAAAAAATGTTTCAGAATCTGTCAAAGATTTTTAAATCCATGTCTCATTTTTCTTCCACTTCACAGTTTTGCACTAGTTTGTGTTGGTTAATTACATAAAATCTTTGAAGTTTGCAATATAAAGGACAAAGATGCAAAGGCTTAAGATGTATTAATACCTTCCCAGGCTCTGTACATGGGAATAGAAGGATTCAGCAACAATAAAAGGTAAAAATACGGTATATTAATGCGCAAGAACGTGAGAGATTATTTCATTTTTCAGATGACCTGTACTGCTCTCATTAGTCATAAAGGTGACATTACATCAACAATGACAGCAGCGTTACATTTACATAACGTTAATCATTCAGTAGGTGTCTTTATCCAAGGTGGCTAACAAGTGAGTAACAAGATGCAAGACAGTAGCAGACTGTGGTATCCACTTTAGGTGAGGCGTGTTGAATTGTCAGAGGAGTCAGAATAACTGGTGTTCACGTCTGTTTTCAAGACTCTCTTTAAGACAGACAAGAATCTTCATCTTTCTGATGTTGATGGCAATCAGAAAGGAGCATTTACTTTGAGTATGGACAACTGCACAGTCGCTTTAGAAATCCCATTGCAATGAAATGAACTGTGCAGCGCCTTCACGTCCTGCACCATCTTGGCAGTAACAGTCATTAAATGACTGTTCTTCAGTCATGTTGCGCAAGTTTTTAGAATCGTTGATTGGGAGATGGTTGAAGAGGTAGCTTTTATGTGGCTATATTGTTATGAAGAGATGACTCAGAGATCAGGCACTAGAAGGCATAGCTGAAAGTGTAATTCCTTTTTAAATGTGGAAATATTCGAGAGGCAACCCCCCAGGGGATGGAACAAACTCACTTCAGAGGAATCCACTTGTTCCTTATGCCACTTCTGACACCAAGGCTTTTCCTGCTGCAACATGCCACAATGCCTTGAGAAGACTGTATCTGGTTCTTCACTGTTTAACCAGCAATGACATGCCCTCTGTTAGGAGCAATGTCACACTCAGAAATGCAACAGATGTATCTGAAGTGCTATTACAATAAACTGTCTTACTTTCCTTTCTGCAGGACTGTTGAATGTTTGGGAATCCTGACAGGAGCGCAGCTGTTTTCCCTGAACAAAGAGGAGCTGAAGGCCGTGTGTGGGGAAGAAGGGGGCCGTGTCTTCAATCAGGTGTCTCTGCAGAAAGGACAATTAGAGGTTGGTCACAATCCTCTGCATGCAACCTGCTTAAAAACCTGTTTTTCTGGGAGTCTTTTTATTGATGTGTGAAATCTTCATGCTATACTTGGGCAAGTTGGGACAAAGTGTGCATTTAGATATGTAGGAGCTGTCAACAGCTTTCAGACTGCAGGAAATAGTCTTAAATTAGTACATGTTTAGTAGAAAAAATGACTCAGAGGTGATTAAAATCAACTATCTGACAGCACTTGTAAAATCAAAGTTTACAACATTGACACTCAAACTGAAAAAGAAAAGAAAAGAAAAGTCAAGAAGGTCAATAAAGTTAGATCACAATTTGACAAGAATTAAAATTAGGGTTGCTATCAAAAAAAAAATCAAATGACTAAATTTTTGATGAAAAATAATCTAAACATTTAGGAATTCATTTTTTTTATTAAAGTGTGCAAAACTGACTTAAAATAAAAAATACATAGCCAACCATAACTTTATTTACCATTACAAACAACTGTGGCTCTGTGGTAGAGTAGTCGTCTTGTAATCGGAAAGTTGTAGGTTCGATTCCAGCTTCCACATGCCTCTGGGCAAGGCACTTAACCCCAAATTGCCTACTGATCGGTGTATAAATGTGTTTGTGAGTGCGACTGTGTGAATGTGACTCTAGTGTAAAGCGCTTTGAGTGGTCAAAATGACTGGAAAAGTTCAGTCCATTTACAACCTTACAATTTTTTTTTTTTGTTGGGTCCACTTATGCCCTGTTTTTTTAATATCCTGGCTGCTCACCTCTGCTCTCAGGTTTTATTGCAAATAGATTGAAAATGAAATTGACAACACATGACCCAGTCTGGTGCCATTGTATTCTCAACTCTCATTCAAGATGGTTCTGCAAATAAACTACTTTATTTTTTATTTTTTTACAACTCTTAAGGTGGACTCTGAAATGGTTTAAAATATTGTTTTCTATGTTCTTATAGACATAAAGTAAACTTCCAAAATAGGTTAGCTTCAACAGCAGACATCTTGATGAAGCATAAATCTGGTAAAATGTGTTACAGTTTAATCGTTTGTGCTGACATTGCTTAGTGTTATAATTTTCCAAAAGTTTCCCTTTGGTGCCACCTTCAGGAGAGTTACTGTAACAACAGTTCAGCAAACAACTTGAAGTGTTAGTTACAACCACACTGCTCTTCAGACCAGTCAGATGTAACGTAAACAAGATAATAAACAATACATGCAAATTTGAAAATGTTGGACAAAGCAAAGATCAGTGCTGGATTGGTAAAGTTGACCTTTTTAGAAAAGTATTTATTAACATAAACATCTAGAACTGATTAAGAAATTATAGTCTCTGCTCAACCTTTGGAGCTCTCTCATAAAACTGCAACATGTTGTTGAAGTTTTATGGACAAAGTAGCTGCTGTGCTCTGGGAATGCCTCAGAGAACAAAATGATATAAAGCATCAAATGTGTTTTCTCTCCAGAAGACCCAGGGAGACTCTGAGCTGCAGGAAATCATGACGCGAAGGAAGGAGAAGGTCGACTCCACAAGCAGCTACGACTGAACACGTGGCGCACCACGACCTCCTTTAGATGCTTTCCCTCCTCACAGCTTTCCAAGTGCAGCAGCTCGCTAAATCAGCGAACATTTTCTTGTGATCCTCAGATAAAAAAGAAACAAACAAGATTGAATACACTCATTTTTAATTGCATATTTATTTTGTAAAATGTTAGATGTTTGTTATTCAAGTGTTTTCAAATTATGTTGCATTTTTCTCAATTGATGAAATTATTGAAGAAATTACCTGCTAAGAAGAGGAACTCATGTGCAGTTTGGTGTATGTGCAGGACATGCATACAACATATGTGTGGATGAGAGAGCAGGGTCAGTGTATGTTCTTAATAATACTGTTTTATACTGTTTACAAAATTTGTCTGTAAAATCTAAAATCTTTGCAGTTGCTTTTTAAAATCAGTGCCAGGATGTTTCACACATTTTCTATTGCATAGCCAATTATTTTCATGTTAATGCTAACAGAAAAAATAAAGCGAGCATACTTTTTGTTGTGTATGGCAGAAGTTTGTGTCTGGTTGGTGAACATAAATCAGTGACAAGTATTAGAATAAATGTTCTTATTCTTATTTTCTTGATGTTATTTGACATTTTGGCAACTTAATAAAGCAGTATGCCTTTCTCAGTAATTGTGGGATCTTTTATATGGCACCCTCCAAATTTATTGGCATACCTAAAATGGGTAGAAACCTTTAAAATGAATGAATCTTTTATTGCTGAAGCATATTTTCACATTGGAAACTTTTTCTGCAGCTCTTAAAGAGTGAAATCTTTTTCATATTCCATGGACAAAGTCATTCATTAGTGCATGGTATTATGTTGTGCACACAGTATTTCATAGTCTTTTCATTTTGTTTCTATTTGACTACTTGTGACACAACAAGTAATCAAATACTTGTTGGTATAGAAACGATTCATGTGAATTGTTTCATGATTCACGCGAATCATGAAACGTGAATAATGAGTCACGTTTCATGATTAAATGAAACGTGAACCTTCTCATAAAAGGAAAAAAAAATAGAGAACAAAATGAAACAGACCAAGGCAGCCATGCTCAGAAAATCACTGAAGAAACAATGTAGTGAATGTCCCCTGTACAATTTGATATTGTCAAGAAGTTCAGTTCTTATTGGATTAATATAATCAACTCTACAGCATTCTCTCTACAATCTGACTTTCTGTCTTACGGTTAAACCATTTGATTTCTCAGTGAAATTGTAGTGACCCAGTTAAGTAAAATACTGATGACAAAATCAACCTCAACACTCTGAACAACTTTAAAAAGTAAGATAGAACTTTGCAAACGAAGCCTCCACTACTCCTCCTTTAAGGCCTTGTAAATTTGACGCAGGTGACATTTTAAAGTTATTAAGTGCTATTATGGATTTTTTGTTCCTCCTCACGGAGTGTTTTTTTATTTTTAAATTAGTGTTGGATTATGCTACAGCAAAAATAGATTAATCAATTTTAAGGGCTTTTGCACATCTTCTATTATCTGTGTACGTTAGTGTCTATTGTAAGAGGAATTAACTAAATTTGTTTTCTGGTATGAAAAATGACAAAGATTCATAGAAAATGCTATTGGTGTAAATATTTTTGATGATATAATTAAAGAATCTACCATTAATATTTTGCAACAGATTTTTATGTACTGTTTTGTTCCCACTTTTTTAATAACATTGTATTTAATAACTCCAATGAACCAAAAGCTGGATGTCACTGGAAAAAGGTAAAAATTATGCAATGCCCAGCTATGAGTTTCAAGGTATAATCTAAGTTCTAAAAGTTACCATCTTTCTGTTACTATAAACTATAACTGTTTCAGCAGCAGTTTCATAATTATATTTTGCTGTTTCCAGTCCAGATGAATTCCAGTTACATGTTTTATTGTCTTCAGCATTATTTTTTTTTTGGCATTTTCTTATGTTTCAAGTTACCATGAGTATCATTCTAATGTAACTAAAAAAAAAGATGCACTATTTGTTGTTGAAAGTCTTTAATGAATCAGTCACATTTTATAATTTCAAGTTTAACACTGAATTATGGTTGATCCTCAAAAATCCAGTGTAATCTAAAGATTAGAACAGTCTTTTACATTAAACACTGAAAAACACAGATCATTCCGGTTTTGTCTATTAGATTTTTGTATTATATGACAAACATGGAAAAAGCCAGCTAATCATTTATGGAGATATGCATCAAGCCACATTTCCCCTGAAGTTTTCAGTGAGCCTGAAACAGAACAGAAAAAAACATCAGTTAAGAGCCTGTTTTGTATAACTGTTTAAAGAAAGACTAATAGCCTCAAAAGAATGTAGTTAGTAACTCAAAAAATTAGCATTTCCTATGAAAATGCAGTGTGACTGCTGTAATTGGAACATCCAATTACAGTTGGAAGAAGGTTTGAAAGGAGGGTTGGGATTAGGGTTGGTTAGTTTCTTGTTGTTTTATGATCATTTTGTTTATTAGATTACAGTGGCTCTAGGTTATTACCTGACCACGTCAACCATTCCTTGCCACAAAGTTTTTGTCTCATAAGGAATCCCGTGTTTCTCACACAGCTCGCGGACCTGCGGCGCCACCAGCTGGTAGTTGTGGCGCGGCATCCTGGGAAACAGACTTGAAAGAGAGACGCAGAATAATGGACTCAAAAATGAATGGGCATTAGCTTTAGAGGTAAACTAAAAATTAAAAAATAGGAAAAATAAATATTACATTCAGAAGACAACAAGTAAATATAATTTAAAATACTTATTTTTAACAAAGTACTGAATAGGACAAGTCTTTCTGAGCACAATACATTCTCTTTGTAAGCATTAAATCCATTGCAGGTCCAGAGGAGTAAATCACTAGCAAACAGCACGTTGTAAAAATGCTGACATGGTACAACAAAGTCAGTTAAAGTCCAAGTTTAAAGCCTTTGACTTACTGATGCTCGATTTGAAAGTTGAGGTGTCCACTGAACCAGTCATTGAAGAAGGACTGCTCAATATTACACGTCGCTTGTAACTGAAACAGGGGAAAAAGAATGAAGGATCAACATGGAACTTTTTTACATTTTGTCAAGTTACAACCACAAACCTCAAAGTATTTTATTTTATGTAGAAAGTAGACAAATGTAAAGTAGTGCACCATTTTTAAGTGAAATGATAACCAATTTTTAAAGAGTCTTTCCCCCACAAAGTCTGGAAAGGTGTGACGATATTCCGGTATTGGTTTTTTGTTTCCAAGTCTAACCCTACTTTAAACTTTTGCACAGCTTTATTTATGCCATGTTCCTTGGTTTTCATAATGCTGCTTGTCCACCATTGTTTACCAAACCTCAAATACCTTCACAGAATATACAAAGATTAAATTTCATACAGGTGGAAAAGAATGAAACACTTTTCACATTTCTCATTGTGATAAACATTTAACAACTATGCACTTCTTTTTGTTGGCCAGTCCCAATATAATACAAGAAAGTTTGAAATACCTCAACGGTACTTCATTTTTTTATCTTTCACTTTGATGATGTGGCTGGGAACTATAGACTGAATACTGTGCTGTAAAGTATTTGTCAAACAAAATACAGTAAATACAAAAATCTGTAGCAAATGTGTGTGATCTTGCAGGAATAAGATGTAATAAAATGTATGATAAAATAATCAAATTATCTGGAGTGTTAAACCTTAAAACATGTTAATCTGGTTTTTATTAAATTTTATTTTCAATTAAAATATGCCGTTGGCTCTAATTTCCACCTCTGATAAGCAGTACACACAACAAGACTCTAATATTAGTTGATTATAAAGCAGGTACCTGCATGGTCAGCCAGTCTTGGCGCCTCTCGTGATCGATCTCCTTTGGCAAGTGGCTCATCTGAGTCACCCACACAAACCAGTGGCTTTCTAAAAACCTGCGGATTTTAATATCAACACATTTCGATTCATTGTATTCTGTTTGAAAGCAGAGTAAAAAAGCATACGGCAAAGAATGCAGGCAATCTTATCAAAAAAGGTTCATGCAAATACATAATCAAATTATGATTGTTCTTTTTTCCACTTTGTTTGTCTGCCTCTTTATTTCACAACTAAAACAAACACGAACATGTTTGCAACCTAAATTAGACACATACATTTTTAAAAGAAGCTATCGGAGTGTGAACCATTTTAAATCCTTCTCAGTGAGCTCACCTGACGAACATCATGAGTGCCAGAGAGCCAAACACACCATACAGTGGAACAAAACAGTAGAAGTAACGAATGTAGTATGTGGAGGCCCAGGCCAGATCCTTCAAACAAAAAAAAAAAATAAAAAATATTATTTATATGTTTCTTTACAAAGAAATTTAGTTAGCAACTTCCTTTTATGTAAAATACATTTATTCTAAACTGAGGTGGGCATCTTACCACCCAGTCACGTCGAGTAAACATGGTCTTCATTATATTGTAGTTGTAGAAAACTGGAATAAGCAGCGGCGGTGCCACTGAAAGAGATAAACTAGTTAGTTCTGGAACAATTTTAGATTTCTCTCATTCTTTCCAAACGTCTTACAGCAAGCATACCGAGAAAGAAGTACTGGTGTTGGTAGTTATAGGGGTAGTGCTTGATCTTTTTAATGCCGTACTGCAACAAAGAGAGGCACAGAGTTCAGTGAGCTATTAAGCTGCATTAGAGCTCAGAACGAATTAGAAATGCATTCCTTTATTGAGCTACTTGCCTCCACTGGCTGCGTGTTCCCAAGTACAAAGATATCCATCATGTTGATGTCGGGATCCTTCTTGAAAATGTTCGGTTTAGCGTGATGCTGGAAATGTCGGTGGTTCCACCAGTTGGCTGAAGCTCCCTAAAAAAAAACACAATCAAATATTTTAGAGAACTCTAGATGGTAAACAGAATAAATCATGAGTTACCTTCAAGTGTCCAATTACAAACTTGTGGACCAGGTGATTCCATTTGGATTTCTTGAAGACAGAGAGGTGACCGAAGTCATGCTGCAGCCATCCGGCCTGCGACTAATGGAGAGGATAAGTAGTTATTTCATCCATTTAAAGTTACTCAATGACAATAAGGACAGTTTAGTGTTGCTGAAATTACTTGAGCGGTTGCGAGCAGTACTGAACACAGTAGCGTCATCGTCCAGCTTGTGCCCCAGTGTGAGAGAAGCAGAAAGACCAGGGCCTCCAGCAGCACGATGTGACCCAGATGGAGGCAGAAGAATAAAGGCTGTGCTTGAAAAAGGCCTCTTTTCTCTGTCTGTTCTCGTAAACGATCAAACTCATCAATGAGTTCTGCCTGCAAGCAGAGAAATAAAACATATTTAAAGTTACTTTTATTATAAAACAAAATCCTTGTGCAATCCTTAATATTATAAATCTCAGTAAACCTGAATGGAGGTATAAATACCTGGGGTAGCCAAATACTGCCCTCAAGAGCTGTTGCGCTACATGTTTTAGATTTGCCAGAATTAAGGGCTTAATTACTTCTTTAGTATGTCGTAAAGTTATTCACAGGCCTCTTAATGGACCATTTATGTGATTCAGATGGATTGACTCAGGAAAACATCTAAAATATGCATGCATTCTTTAGAACTGAAGTTGAGCGTCATAGTAGTTTAAAATATCATTGAAATATGAATGTATACCAAAAAAATTCAATTCCAAAGGGGAAACTGTAATGGTCCATTACACACAAGGGGATATTTTTCAAAGTCTCAGTTTGAATCTTGATAATTGTGGCTTTTAGTTAATAAAAATCTGAGATTCAGTTTCTCGGAAAAATGTTAAAAGTATATAACAGCAATAAAAAAAGTGACTGAAGTCCAGTGGACTGTTATTAACAACCTTCCACGAGGGGTGTTACAAAATGTATTTGCCACAGAAGTTGGCTGTTCATGGTGTATGCAAGGATGTTAAAATTTGTTGTGGAAAACACTGCACAGGCAGCAGGGATCCCCCTACCACCTTTAAATGTAAAATCTTACACTTTTGTTTCCATCCTGGTTTGGCTCTGCCGCCACCAACTCTCCAATCAGCAGAGGCTTCAGAAACTTCTGCACAAACTTTTGATCAGGATGAAAGGCAGCAAAAACTTCCTGGAAAGAGAAACATTTGACGTTTTAGGCGTAAATCAGAATAAAAACAGAGCAAAGTTGAGAGCTGTTAAAAAAAATCACATATATGTTGGAGCACAGCTGAGCCGAATCCAACAGAGGGCAACATTACAACTAACAATGTCTAGTTGTAATGTTGCGGTCTAGGAGCAAAGTGCTGACCATAGCATGCAGATAAAAGTCACTTTCTGCAGAACTGTTGTCATCTCTGGTAAAAATGTGCAAAATCCCAGTACCAAATTTATTGGCCTTTGTTTCACTTATATTTTCACCTACTGAATGACCTTTAACAGGGTTACAGCAAGGCACTCTACAAAGGTTACTTTTGAAGGTAATCAGAACCAAAGCATAACTGGTCCTCCACCATATTAGACAGTGGACATGAAGTGCTTTTCCACGTGTTTATGATTTGTTTCCCACCACAGTCACCTGCAAAGTTCATCAAACTCACATCCTTGTAAAAGGTAGACATGTTTCCCAAACAACGGGTTAGGATGTAGATAGCATCTCAGGTGTCATGGTGACAGGCGAATCCTATTGCTGCAGTTCCCCAAATATGAGATTTGGAGATTTTTTTAAGTGTTAAAGATAGCCTAATTCTTCCTGTGTTAGATTGATAGTTTTCAATAATTTATACATTAATCCTGCCCATTTTTTGTGTGTGTTTTATTTTTATCAGTTGCAGTAATCTGCAGAGAGCTGTGAAAGGTAGAGGTATTTCAGGGCCAAAAAAAAGTCAACTTCATTTACAACATTACAACTAACCATGTGCAAATGTCGTGAACCAACTGGTATGATCTTTTTCATTTCTATTTTTGTAGAAAAATGTGCATTATAGTGAAGTTAAAGAAAAAGAAATTGCATCAACAAAAGAAAATAAAATCAATTAAGAAAAAGTTAATTAATGAATACATGTGGATATCCTTTTGTCAGAGGCATCTGGTATTAACCCAACAAAAAACGAGGTCATTGGTAATCCAGCTAGCTCCAGCTGCTCCAAAATCCAGTATTTCCAATGTCAAATTTGAATCTTTTCTAAATCAATTCTGTTCATATATTTTTAATTTATTATAGTACTTGTAATAACAGATTAGAACATTACATTTAGACCTGACAAGCTGACATCTGGAGACATAGAGACGTCCAGTTAGAAGCATTAAGTAATGTGTTTGTCACAGATAATGTCCAGTTACACGTAGTGACTCTGTTCAAAGTTCACAGCGAGGTTCATTCTGCAATTTCAAATATTAACAACCCGCTTTTTAATGAAATAACAGAAAAATTCAACTGCACAATCTTATAAAGATGTCCAAACCAATCCCTGTAGCTCTGTTACATAAAATTTTAAGTTTCAATCAAGCAGTGTCTTATTTTATGTTATTTTATTTTGCAATTTCCACTACATGGAATACCAAGAAAAAGTCATTTACAGTGCAGAAAGGTAAAAGGTCAACGTGCAGTATGGGTAAAAAGTTTTTAAAAAATCAGACAAAACTTTTAACGCTTTAGTTTTTAAAAGTGATTCATATTAACTAGGATAATAAATGAAAATCAATGTGGAAACCTGAAATTATGATAATATGTAAATAACATAATATAAGATTCAGTTTGACATACAGTTTGAAGGAAAGCTCTAAGTTAAACCTCACTTATATTCAAGTCAATGTAAAAATATATTCTCTGAGATAAACTTTTATATCCATATTTAGGCAACATTTAGCCTGAATAACTTTGCACTTAAAGGTTATGCATACCATAAAGTGTGAAAACCACACAGCACTTTGTGATTTCAGTTGCACCAATCGACGGGCTAAAATGCATGAAAAATAAAACTTCCCATAATTTTGAAGTAATGACTTTTAAATCAACAAAGTGTGGATTTTTATTATTTATGGAAGTACAAAAAAAAGGAATCATCATACTTTCATAAATAACATAGCATGTCATGAAGTAGAATGCAGACAGACTAGCACAACTTCCTACTAGCGAAGCATCAGCAATTGACATACTGACATTTGTATTTTAGCAATTTATCAACATCATTAGTGGAAAACAATGATCTTTTCCTGCATGAACAAAGCGTATTTACCGTCGCATCCTCTCCGGCGTAATGTCCGATTACTCGGGACCCTCCTGGATGCCTTTTGACCCACTGGCTGATGTTATAAACCTTTCGGTTGACCACCAGCCACTGGTCGTTTCGGTTGCGGTGCTTCTGCACCTCCTCCCAGGTGTAAACACCCGCAGTCTTCCCGCTGCCTGGCTCTGCAGGCTCCGTCTGCTGTCCTCCGCCTCCCATCCTCCTCTCCGCTGCTGCTGCTGTCCCTTCCTGGATTCACCTGTTCACAAGAGGACCAGTCCGCCCTCACAGACGGATGGGGGGGGAAAAAAAACATACAACCACAATCTAATCAGGCGTAAACGCGTTTTAAAAATTTCCACACTAGATCCAGCTAGCAGTAATGAAGCATGCATTGTTCTGCTGAGCTCAACATAAACCCCCTCAGATTATGCTTTCACTTTTGTCTCACAAATATGGCGGCGATTGGGTGTATTACAACAAATATTTGTAACTTACAACATCCAGATCCGGACTGCTCTCCTCACACCCACAGAGCGCCGTCCAGCTGCTTTATAAAAGCAGGAAGGCGATCATAAAAGCCGACCGAGTTGGCAGTCCTCCCTGATAGGCCTTGTTCCCTCTCTCACCCTCCTCCCAACACGTCTCCTCGTCCTTTGTGAACTTCGAGCGGATCTTTCGACGCTTTCTGACCAATAGGGGAAGAGCAGCTCTGGGTTGTTGGAGCGCTGCCTCTGCACCATGGGACAAGATGCTGCTGAGGTTACGCCAACTGTTAAGGAGCGGGTTCGGATCAGACTGGGGACAATCAGCTGCAGGGACCCCCCCTAGAGGCCGAACCCTGGAAGTGCTGCTTGCTTAACACCGGGGGTGAATTAAATAGGCCAAAGGTCATAACGGTCCATCCAGTCAGTGTGTTTCAGAGTCCGCTGCTTCCTGCGACACTTTGTGGTTCACACAGATTATACAGACGGCGCAAAATGGGTTAGGGATTATCTGTAGTAGTAACTATTAGAATAATGTAATGATTTATAATGTTTCAATAAATGCAAATGTTTTAGTTTTTCTGATCAGAATGGACAAGGAGTAGGCAGCTTCCCTCAGACTGCCTGCACATATTTCTTACAAAACAGGTTACACAATGTGCAGATTACAAGTCCTCTCCTTCCGTTCCTTAGCACCAGAGCCCTGACTGCTAAACAAATACAATAATCCTAGCTAGGTTTTCTCTGTGTGGTCATCTTATGTCTTTCTAATAGCCTTTGTGCAGCAGATGGTGAATATAAAATGTTCCCTTATGATATATGCCCTTTGGACTTTTTCTCGTTTGGTTGGACTTCAATGTAATTTATTATTTTTATATGTGGTAGAACAATAAAAAGCAACTCTTAATTATTAAGTCAAATGGTTAAATTTTTTAAAGTATTGCATACATTCATGTTTACAGTACTGAGTCAATACTTACAGAGAGCTACAGTCTACCAGCATTTCTCACTTTCCTTGGGTGTTTAGGTTTTGATTATTCTCTTATTTTTTATATTCAATTGGTCTTGCCATATTCAGTTAATTTCTCAGTGTTCATTATTGTTAGTAAGATGTTGGCATATGAATGAATTTGTTGGTTTGTAATTACTTTTCAGTCTTAGGTCAGCTCCTTCTTTCAATTTCCCTGTTTTTTTTTTAATTATTTTCCACCATTCTTCATGCTGGATTTTTCAAGTTGCTATGGTGCATGACTCTCTGCATTTTCCCCTGTAATTTTTCTTTATTTTATTAAAGCACCTGTGTTTCAACCGCAATGTTTTTTACTCTGAATTTGTTTGTTCTTTTTTACAACCTAAATTGTTTCATCATTGACGATCCGGAAACTGAAAATTGCTCTACTCTTGCAGTAAATATCTAACATCGCTGGCTAGCTTTCCTGTCCCTGCTGAATTATAGCGCTCCCACAGCATGATGACAGATTTAGAGTGATATCCAGTGTTATTTTTCAGCAACACAAAACATTCTTACTCTGATTACTCTATGCACAGTGAGTAACTTTTATGAATGAAGAAGAAACTTGCTTTAAATAAAAATGCACCAAACACACACATACACAGTTTGGTAAAGTAAGACTTCTGGTTTGTACACAGGACTTTGTTCTAATATTCTAATTTTCTATCTGTGCCATTTGAGATCAATTGAATATTCAGCAAATTACCCTTTTCTAATAATATGCACAACATACTTTGAGTTTGGGTTTCTTTTTTCAGTTTTGTGTCCAGTTGTGGAAACATGTCCTTCTGGACATCTTTTAAATGTCCATTAATGCCTCTTTTTTGGTCTCTTTGCTGTCCTTGTATGTGCTTATCATCTCTTTCTCCTGTAAGTTCCTGTTAATTTTGTCTCCTAGGTGTCATTCAGCATTTGCTTCATGTTTAAAAGTGTTTAATTTTATTTGACACATTCTCGCTGCAGTTCTAAAAGCGGATCATGTGAAATAATTACTTTATCTGTTAACTTAAGCACTGCAGATAGAGCTGTAATTACAGTGTGGAAGTGTGTCCATCATTTTCCACTTTATTTTTTATCTGGTAAAACTTAATTAAATGTCTTAGTAATTAAAATCTGATCGGATCTGCCAGAATTCAATACAAAGTTTCAGTTAATCACTGTTTTACTTCTACAATCAAAACTTTAACTTGATCCTTGCACCAACTGGTCTCTCTCTGTTTGTTAGTTTGCTGCATAAAGACCAGTCTGTCACTTTATAACCTATTAATATATTTATGAATGCTAAGCTTAGCTGTTATAAAAATGAGGATAGAAACCTAATTCTGTCATTTTGAATATAGTTAGTGTAACCCTTACTCGTGTTTGAATTTGGTTAACTTATTATCTAGCTAATGATGTTTGCTATTTAAGAACAAGGACAGTTATTTTTTTCTTTTCAACTCACAACACAGTGCATCTGGAAAGTATTCACAGCTCTTCACTTTTTCTACATTTTGACCAAACTCTATCAGGTTGGATGGGAGATGCCTGTGCAGCCATTTTCAAATCTCTAGAGATTCACAGAGTGGTTCAGAAGCCACTCCTTTGAGATTTTGCATGCTTTGGTTTGTTGTCCTGCCGAAAAATGAACCTTCGCTCTAGTCGGAGATCAGGAGCGCATTTGACTTTCAAATATCGTTGGAACATTTGCTTGGCTAGCTGTGTATTTCTATTAATGATGATGATTTCTCTCCTGCTGGCTAATAAAAACATGCATTTAAGATTTGCATATTACATCAAATCAATAAAAAAAACATGTCGTATTGCAAAATTGTGAGTCTAATGAAAAATATGCTTAAATCCTTATTGTATCATGCAAAATATATATTAGTGGGGAAAAATACACATTTTCTGCACATTAACACTCAGTGGAGAGTCAGTGCTGCAAGGAAACGTGATCTGCTAATAAAGAAATGGTAACTGGAGACGATGCATTCATCGGGAGGTCTAGTCAGCGACAGCATGACCCAGATTCCCACAGTGAACAATCAGCTATTTATGTCTAATTCATGTGGCTGAAGAGATGCAAAAAAAAAGCATATATGTGGTACCATGGGTAATGATTTTATTGTTGAGGGATTGGTTCATCCTCTCTTCCAAACTATATTGGAAAAAGTGAGGTTTGCCTTCACTTTAAAAGAGACATATCGTCACAAGAGAATATTTCAGTAAATAATGTGTTTTCAAACACCAGGAGCCCCAAATTAATTTGGTGTTTATTTACAGACATTTCACCATAATAGTTACATAAATGGTGATACTTTCCATATCATATAGTACTAAATGTACTAAACTTAAATGTTTCTGGTCAACAAAATATAAATAAGTAACTTCATCATCTGGGACAAGGTTACTAAGAGGCTACTTAGTAACCTCCTCTCAAAGAATGAGGTTAGCAAGTAACCAGGAACTTGTCTTCTAGGTTGAGAATAAGGTCCTGCCTCAATTGGAGGAGATTAAGAATCTCAAGGTCTTTTTCACAAATGAGGGAAAAAAATGTAGCAGGCGATCAATAGACAGATTGGTGTGGCATTTGCAGTGATGCCAGCGCTGTACCGTTCTGCTGTGGTGAAGAGAGCTGAGCCAGTAAGGCGAATCTGCCAGTTAACAGATCAATCTACGTTTCTACCTTCGTCAATGGACACATCTTTTCTCTGCAGGGCGCCTGGGCTCTCCCTTAGAGACTGGTTGAGAATCAAACATGCTAATGTTTGTCTGATGGCCTGGGAATGCTTTCTTGCTTCCGAACTTGGATAATTTGCCATGACTGATGGCACATGAATCCAGAAATAAAAATGTCCATCCATCTGTTTAAACCTTAATGCTTAAATGTTCTTGAGTCATGCAGTAGGAATGATCTGAAATGCCCTACCAAGTGCACAAAGAAATTGAAGGTTTTGAAGTGACAAAGTCAAAGTTAAGAGTGATTACGACGGTGTGGAATAATCAATAACAATACATTCATGCTTTAATGTGGCTGAATTAAAACTGTGCTGCATCAAAGAGAGAAATTCCTCCAGTCCCGTAAGAGACTTCTAACCAGTTTTTGCAAACACTGGGTAGCACAACCAGCTACTAGATGAAGGGGGATATAACTTTTTCACATAGGGCCACCTTGTACTGGATGACGTTTTAAAATTAATAAATGAAAACCTACTTGAAAAACTGCATTTTGTTGTCTCAAGTTAATTTTGTCAGTCCGAACTGCAAAACGGAGACGTTCCTAAACCTGCTTTGTGATGCAGATGTCGGTGTCCCTTCATAATGTTTAATCTCTTCAAATCATGTTGTCTATGAGTAGGGGATAGACAAGAAAAAATTAGAAAAAAACATATAAGCTTCACATTACACGTTTTTCAAATAAGGACATGATCCTTCAAGCTCTAAAATGTGCTCATTTCCTCAACTATACATTATTTTTTTATAAAACACCGAAACAAATCACAGGTTTTTGTACTTAGAAGTTTCACCCTTACCTCTTGTGATTCCTCTCCTTACTGTTTTCTTGATGGAAATACATTTTTCAGATGAACAAATCCTTGTCAAATGTTATTTTTCCACTATGTCATTCATTTTGTTTTGTCTTGAGGGAACCTCCCCAAAATGTCCTTCCTTATGCATTTGTGCTAAACTTGTCATTTTTGTAGGCATGACCATTAATTGAAACTTGCAACAACTTAAAATATGCTTTGTTTAAAGCATGGACTATCTCTCTGCAGGGTTTCATTGAACTCGATTTTGTGTTTTATGACAAAAATATTTGACACATAGGAAAACAGGAAATACAAAATGTTTTATTTGTACTTCTTAAATATTTTGCAACATCTATGGGTGCATAAATCCTTTCACTCTTGTTTCACTTAATAACTTTCGTCATAATTGCTAAAATTCCTTCTATACGTTCCTACACACAACACATCTGTCAATAAGTCTACAATGCCAAGTTAATTACAAAACATAACAAAAATTTGATCATTACTCTTTAAAGAATATTTCTTATGTTTGCCTCTCCAGCAATAACACTAAATGTTGTAGACAACAACTTGTTTATTGTGCAACAAAGAACAAAATTGTTTAAAAGGTTGCAGGTCTACAACTGAAGAAAGCAAAATGAAGGTTATGAGATTTGATAATATTTAACCTTTGCATGACAGAATGATTACAATAAGAGGACAACCATTCTATCAGTAATGTTACTTACTATTATTATTATTATTATTATTATTATTGCTACTGGAAAAAAGTCATCATATTAACTGTCTTATTTCAGACAGTTAATTTCCAGTCACATTCAGTCAGTGTGACTGGAAATGTTTACCAAAGAAACATTAAGTTAATTATCTTATTTAAATTAAGATAAATTAATTAAAAATACTTAAATTATCTTCAATTTTAAAGATAATTTCAGATGATCCTATAAGCTTTACATTTAAAATCCTATAAGCTATAAATAGTTTTTCAGTCCATTAACTGCACCATCTTCAAAAATGGTTAAATTAGTTGCACTTTCAGGTATTTTTTTATTCTCAACACACAACATGTTGTTGATGCAAAAGAAGATCACTTGATTTATAAGCAGCTCTTCATTTATGAAGATAGGCATCAAGCCAGAGATCACCTGAAGTTTTCAGTGAACTGAAAAAAAGCAAGAAGGGGAAGAAAAAGGGAAAACATCAGTTTGCAACCAGGCTGGTGAGCAGGCAAGCAGTGCGTTGTTGTGAACTGGAAGAAGACAGATTACCTCTGGTGTCATCGCTCTGCTCATGCATTTTAAATCAGCTGAAGGATTATTTTCAATTTAGTTTAAATAAGTGTCATTTCTGCCTATCCTGTTTGAGTTATTACCTGACGACATCAGTCATGCCTTGCCATAACGTCTTCATCTGGTAAGAGATCCCATGTTTGTCACACAGCGCACGGACCCTCGGAGCAACCAGGTGGTAGTTGTGCCTCGGCATTCTCGGAAACAGACTTAAAAAATTTGATTCAAATTATTAGAAGAATCAAAGTCAAACCAACTAACGTGATTAATAGTAGAGCTTTAAATCTCTAATAGTTTAAGACCAAATTTCATACCCCACCCACTGAAGAATGGCGTTATTAAATCAGAAGCAATAGAGAACTCAAAGTGTTAACATCGCTAAAGTCACGCAAAACATTTCAAATGGCAACTAAAATATCTGACAGTGTCTTTGTGGCAACAAAGACACTGTCAGAATTAGGAAAAAGGTCACCTAATTAGTATCCATATTTGTCTTGCAAACGAGAGGCCAGCATTTTCATAAACCGTTGTCGACTTACTGGTGTTCGATTTGAAAGTTGAGGTGTCCGCTGAACCAGTCGTTGAAAAAGGACTTCTCTATATTACATGTGGCTTGTAACTGAAACAGAAAATGATACAGAAGCATTAGTCTGTTAACAATGCTCCTCACTTAGAGGTACAAAATAGCAAGAAACGCATTTCTGATGAGACGAATGAGGCGATTCAAATCAACAAATATACCCTCGTTGATTTTTAACACACAGCAAACTCCTTTACATGTGTCAAGACATTTCTTTGAACCACAGTGGAACATTTCCACAACTAACAGAGCAAAAAATGTTGCTGTGAAATTTGTGAGAACATAATATCCTGAATAATTAATATTTTTAGTTGATTTTTTCAGCTAAAATAAGTCAAGAATTTTTGAGTAGCTGCAGTGGGAATATAAGTTAGTGCAAAGTTTGTTTCTTAATAACTGAATCCCAATTAGCATGATGAACAGAAGCCTCTGAAATGAGCTTATAGATGTTAAATGCCAGTTTGGATGGTAAATGACACACTATGCTCAGTTTACCAAAATTTAATCTTTAGTGTTTTACAATATTGGTTAACAGGCATTAAATTTCTAAGTAAAAATTATATATTATGGACGTATAAATATATTTAATAAATATAAATTTGATTTTTAAAAAAGAACGTACCTGCATAGTGATCCAGTCTCTGTTCTTATCATGATCTATATTCATTGGAAGATGGTTCATCTGAGTCACCCAGACAAACCAGTGACTCTCCAAAAACCTGCAAAATAAACAATTTTAAAAATGTCATCTAAAGATTGTGCATTTCATACATTTGCAGTTTTTGACATTTTTTATTAAGACACGTCCTTTAATAATAACGTACATATTCTGGTAGCAGATAACCTAATGTAATGGCCTAATATACACTCATAAAGGTTATGTGAATTTAACAAACATCAACAAGATGTGACTCAAAGGTCAGAATCTTTTGTTCTGTCAAAACTGCCTGATCCATCTGGGGTCAGAGCCACAATTTAGGAAAATTGTGTGTAAAATAAAAACAATATTTAATGTCTACATAAATTGTTAACTAAATATTAGCATTATCATTATTATTTTCTTAATTATTAAAAAAAGAATGTCACTGCTAAGAAAAATAAGCTACACTGCGGTTCAGTTAATGATTAGGAAATGGTCTGCTTTGGTGAAAGTCTAAATTACTCTGAGCTCAGAAAAAAAAGACTTAACAACAATATGAAACACTTAATAACAAGTACTATTTAATGACAGTATGTAAATCATTTTCACTAACAAGTAAGCAACAGATGACTAAATAATTAACAATTCAAATTCTTACCTAACAAAGAGGTTGAGAGCCACAGAGCCGAAAAAGCCATATAGGGGCACGTAACAGGAGAAATATCGAATATAAAAGGACAAATACCAAGCCAGATCCTTTAAATGACAAAAAAGAGGAAAAATCACAATGTCATTGTTTAAAAAAAATGTTTCTCATGTTTTTATGTTTGCAAATCCTGATAAAAAGACAAAAATACTCTTGAACATGTTTTACATTATTTAATAGTTTTCAAAAATATTGGACGTTTTGTCTCATTTATTGAATTTTTACATGTGAATCTGTTTCTGAATTTCAGACCTGCTACAAACTCTTCCAATAAAAGCTTGTTAGTTGTCTTTAAATGACTTCAAGGTTTCAGATCAAAACTAGATATTACATATAATAGAATATTGAATAGCAGCTTTAAACTTTTCCGATTTTTTATTAGCAACTGTTTGGACTTATGCAACTTTTAACAACAGAATGAAGTAATTTATTGCTTCTAAGAAACATTCAAGCAAATGTTGGCATGTACCAATACAATACATTAAAGTGATATGTTTACATAAACCTTTATCATTTGTGCCTTTTTTAGAAATGTAAATAATTACATGCACTGCAAAGCATACGGTCCAAAATCTTACCACCCAGCTTCGGCGAGAAATCATGACGTTTAGATTTTGCAGGTTGAAGACGACTGGGACGAGAAGAGGCGGCCCCACTGAAACAGAGGTAAATTATTATGATTAATTTTTTTTTTTTTGTCATGAAAAATTGTTCACCTCATTTCTCATATTCCATGACTTCTGACAAACATACATAAAAAGAAGTACTGGTGCTGGTAATTGTAGGGCATGTGTTTGATCTTCTTTATGCCATACTGTGAGAGAAAAAATAAGGAGAAAACAGTTTGTGAGCTGCTACGAATTTCTTAAAATACTTAAAACAAATCTTCTTCCAGCTGCTTGCCTCTACAGGTTGAACAGATCCAAGAACAAAGACGCCCGACATGTTGACATCAGGATCTTTGCTCAGGACATTTGGTTTGGCATGATGATTGTAATGCAGGTGATTCCACCAGCTGGCTGCAGCTCCCTGTAAAACATAGGACTCTTAAGAACAGGAAAAAATTACCAAAAAACTTAAAACATCAAAACTACAAAGGTTACCTTTAAATGTCCAATAACAAACTTGTGGACCAGGTGATTCCACTTGGACTTCTTGAAGACAGAGAGGTGACCGAAGTCATGCTGCAGCCATCCAGCCTGCGCCTAGCAAAAAAAAGTGATCTTTTCTATTATCTAAGGTGATTTAATCTTCATGAGACATGCAACTTTGTTGAACTTACTTGAGATGTTGCCAACATGACAGCGCACAGTAAGGTCAGAGTCCAGCTCGTCCCCCAGTACCATACCATCATCCAGGCGAGAGCCTCCAGTAGCAGGATGTGACTCAGATGGAGGCAGAAGAATAAAGGTTTGGCTTTAAAAAGTCCTTCCTTCTCCACCTGGGTGCGTAAAGTTTCAAAATCCTGTATGATGGCTGCCTGTGGCAGAGAAAAGGGAAGCTGTAACGATGTTTTGTTAATGCCTTTTCTGAAAAGAAATAGTAATAATAATAATTTGTGAACGAGTAAATATTGTGTTAGTTATCTGAGATCCGTGTGAGACTTGAATTATTTGTACATTTTTGTTTCCCTCCTGACTTGGCTCTGTCGCCGCCAGCTCTCCAATCAGTAGAGGCTTTAGAAACTTCTGCACAAACTTTTGATCAGGATGGAAAGCTGTGAAAGCCTCCTGAAAAATATAAAAGAATAATCATATTATTAGTACAGCTTGGAGTAGAAGAAAATGCCCCGTAACACAGAAAATATTTTCCTCAAATTTATGTTATTTCATACACCACCACATTCTGATTTTCACTTCTGCTTAGATAATTAAAATATGATCTTCAGAACCAGGTTCATTCCATCTCATTTGCACCTTCAGCTTTTATGATATATTTATAAAAACAAATGAATGACACAACCTGATAAACAAAGATCATTGTGCTAAAATCTTTACCTTTAATGCTTTGTAATGGCAAACTGTGACAAGAAAATTATATTGGGCTTTTATATAATTGTCAGATTTATGTCATAAGAAAAATGTTATATGACCACTAATTGAAGAATTCAACAACATGACAGCGCATGTTGTTGAATACTGACTCTGACAGTATTCAGAGTCCAGCTCTGACCCTACTGTGGGTCAAAGCCCACAGTAGGGTCACTTACAATAGTCCTCCCTTGGGAACCTACTGTAAGTGAAGGATGTCCCTGGCTGATTTGTATTTCCTTCCTTTATAAAGGCCAGAAGCTAAAACCTTTAAGCCTCATAAAGTTGTTCCACCCGCCACAAGTCTAGCTGGAGTTTCAACCTTGTCACAATCTATGCAAATTGGGCCATTTTTAGCTACAGTTCAAGGCTCTGTGCATAAATAAATGTCCGCAAAAAAATCTGAAGACTTGTCTTCACCGCAGTCTGTAATTTTGAAACCCAGGGGGTCACTGTGTCTCCTCACTAATTCAACATCTGCCACTAATCAGTTCTTTGCCCTTTGTTGGTCCTTTATTATGATGCCTTCAGTGGTCATCACTGGCACAGTTTTCTCTTTGGTGTTCTTTCTGGTAAAGTCTGATGATAAAAACGTTTCTCCATGAGGTATAATTGTGAAAAAGTGTTAAAAAGTGTTACTGTTGTTTTTGTTTTTACTTTTCATTTATACTAAAATGCAGGGCTAAATAAAAAATTAAGCAAAGAAAATCGTCCTCAATCATGTAAATAACCCAATGACACTTTAACAGCACGTTAGCTTGTTAGAAATGCTAATATTTTATGGTTTTATGTTAACTGTTAGTTCATGAATGCATCCTGTTTTTATTCTGATTAAAGAGGCGGCATGTTTACTGTAGCATCCTCTCCGGCATAGTGGCCGATGACATGAGATCCTCCTGGGTGCCTTTTGGCCCACTGAGTGATGTTGTAAACCTTTCGACTGATGACCAACCACCGATCATTTCTGCTGCAGTGCTTCTGGACCTCCTCCCAGGAGAAAACACCTGCAGCCTCAGTCTGCTGGCCTCCAACTCCCATACTCCTCTCTGCTTCTGCTTCTGCTTCTGCTGCTGTCTCTGGATCCGGGAACCTGCAGGCAGCTGTGCGCTAAACAACCAGTCATTCACACATGAAGTTAGACAAAAAAGGCGCGACATAATTAATAATTACCAGAGTTTGTAAAAGACAGTCATGCATGCATCTAGAAATCTGTGTAAAATCATACACGCAGGAGAGGAAAATGTATCGCTTTGGGTGCTTTTTAAACATGCATAATACATTATAAATATTTGGTTTATGGGTATGCTATAAAACTTTTTTTTACATAGTCTGACTTTTTAAGCGATATTAGAGAAAAAATGTAAACTTACACAATCCGGATTCCTGTTGCTTTTCTCCGGACTTCAGCCACGTCCACAGACCTGTTCACGTTATTTTCTCCGCTCGCAAAGACCAACTTTTAATAAGAAAGACCATAAAAGCCATCAGTTCATTCCCTCTGTTTAGTCACCCTCCTTCCCCAGCACGAACTTCGAGCGTATCATTCGAGTTTTTCTGACCAATCAGCGCGCACCTTTCATACATTTCGGATGGCTTGGTCGGGGCATCAGCGGCGCAATAAACATACAGGGTCGTCTGAGAGCGCAAAGAGAAAATAAAATCAGCGGCGGAGGTGTGTTTCATGTAACTTTGGAGATGCTGGACATTTCCCAGAAAAAAGATAAACTAATGAAGTGAAGCAACTGCTGGGTGTAACTCACTGAAATAAACAGACACGCAGCATTTCAACCTCTTGTTTTGTTGGACTCCTTATTATTAATTTAACACGTGGAATCAAAGATCATGTGGCTGATAGAAAAATGTCTAAAACTTGCTTAAAACATTTTAGTGATAATAAGAATGTGAGTCAAAACAAAGGGCTGTTGAGTCTTAGCAAAGAACTGCGAAGCTAGAAACTTGTAGATAATTGTAGGGGAACATAATGACCTGCATGAAAAGTTACTCTGCAGAAGTAAATATTAAATAATTAAACTGTAAGGTAATAAAAAAAAGTAATATAATTTTTATTTCGGTTGGTTCATGCTTCTTTTACATAGCATGAAATAATAGAATGATGCTGTAGTGATAGAAAAAATATTTTCTTTAGGCTTTTTGTTATGTCATTAAGTTCTAAAGTTGTTATTTCTTCACTTTCCATAAATATGGAACTTTCCATTTAAATAAAATTGCCCTTTGTCTTCTTGTAAAAGTAGGACATTTTTATTTGCTCCAAATCTGTTAAATAGACATTATTTATTATTAAATTCAACAATCACAAGGACTTTATATGTTAGGTTCTCTTGAAAACTGGATCATGTTCTTAGTACAATTTTATTCATTAAGATAAAGAGCAAAAATGCCTCTTTGGATTGTAAAAATTCTATTTGGAGTCTGTCACAAGATTTGGAAATTGACATTCACCGATGGTTTGAATACAGTCGGTTTTTACTTGAGCAACTTTACAACAGAAATGGGTTTAAAAAGGGAAACTCAATAGAGAATAGAAATAGATTTCTAAAAATCTGTTTGTGGTAGACTTAAGAAACACCCTGGAAATGATTCTAACATTTCAGGAAAAGTTGGTTCTGCAAAGTATTGACTCGGGATAGATGGTGATAAAAACATATCATATATTATCTTCAGTCCACTTTATTCTATGTGCTACTTTGTGATGGCTGGAAATGTGAATTTATGTTCATCAAACAGTTGTATCAGTTATGCTTTGAAGATGTTTTGCACCGTCGAGTTGGCAAGGTTCACAAAGTCCAAAACAAATTTAATGAGGAGCAATATTACCTCACCCTGCCATGTCATACTCGACCTTAAGAAAGTTCTTTAATTGGTCACAAGTTTATCATGCAGCAAGATCATGTACTGTACTCATGTACACCTTTATCCTTTGCAAAACTTTCCTGAAGAAATAAAGATAAGGCTGGTGCACAATCAGTCATGCCAATGTCACCGTGGTCTCCTGATATAGAACACAAGACTTCCGCAACTAGTCCACATATTTCAAATACATTCGGTAATGTTACTTTTATTGATGTTGTCTAAACATGTTAGCTTTATAAAATGTGCAAGGTTTTATGTTTTGAGTGCAAGCAGTGTGGTCAGTGTTGTTTTTGTGTGTGTTTTTAAATAATTCTCCCACCATTTACTTTTCTGAAACTTTACCAAGCAGTAAAATACACTTTATTACCAATTACTGCGCAATTGTGTTATTTCTTCAATAAAATTTGGTTTTATATTCAAATGTAAAAAAATTCTTTAAAGAGGACTTATTTACAGATGTAATTTGTCGTAACTTCTGCAATAACTTCTGTTGTAACAGAAGTAAATTCAGACTGACTGCAGTTTTTTTGTTTCTTATTGAAATGGTAAAAGCAAACCGCTTCTAACTGTAATTCAACCTCTTAACGTTCTGATGCAGATGCAGTTTTGCACATGTGAAACTATTTTAATGCAGCTCAAAGATGATTTGATGCTTTTCTGTAAAAGTAGCCATTACAAGTGCAACAAAGCAGATTTCTAGCACACCTGTCAACTAAACTATCCTTAAGAAAAAGGATGAATGGTTTAGTAGAACAGCTAAAATAAAAAAGAAGGTACATGAACGGGTCAGCATTTTATTGTTTATTCAAAGATCACATACAGTTACAGCTGAAGGACTGACAGAAGAAACTTTATATTGTATGTTTTTGATTAAAAAAATCTTTTATATTTGTCTGTATTAAAAATTATTTCTTTTTCTTAGATTTTTTTAAACAAGAAAATAAATTAATTTACTGTATTGTCCAGTTCACATTCCACTACGGTTAATCAAAAAAATATATATAATAAATGCTTTATGTAAGCACAGCAACTCTGTTAAAAAAGGCCCCAAAAAAACCCCCTCTAAAGTTCTAATTTTAACACCAACAAAGTCAGAGGTATAACTTGATTTTCAGCCACGTAAATCGGACAGAGAAAAATCTCAGTCCATTTAGAAACATTTCATTACTTATGAAGATACGCATCGAGCCAGAGTTCCCCCGAAGTTTTCAATGAGCTAAGAATAAAGAGAAAAAAACGAGACAAAACAAAATTTTGGTAAATTGCAAAACATTTTGGATCTGACAAGCAGCTGTTTTCTATCATGAGAGGTAATAAAAAGAAGGCATTTATTCTCATGATATTTCTATTTATTAAGGACATTTTTATTTTTACACATTTTGCTGATTCACGCAGTGAATTATTACCTGACTACATCAGCCATTCCTCGCCACAAAGACTTAATTTCATAAGGGACCCCGTGCTTCTCACACATTGCACGGACCCGACGGGCCACCAGGTGGTAGTTGTGGCGCGGCATCATGGGAAACAAACTGAAAAAAAGACAATAAATAACAGATGAGTCCTCATTTGTGATGTCTCAGCATTTTTCTGCGTGACTTTGAAAAATCTTACAATCATTTCACGCACAAAACCGTTTGACTTACTGGTGTTCGATTTGGAAGTTGAGGTGTCCACTAAACCAGTCGTTGAACAGGGACTGCTCAATATTGCATGTGGCTTGTAACTGAAAAAGATCATATGAGAAAAGACTCTAGATATGTTGATACATCATTTGATTTAGTGTATCTGCTGGGTAGCTGTAGTTTATAGGTGAAATTAATTAGTGTATTAAAGCTAACAATAAAACAAAGCACTGTAAAACGCATCAACCTGAACTAAGTCGATATTTAGGGTGTACAGTCTTTGTAAACAGATTACATCTCAATGATCATGTATTGATGGGTGTCTTCAGCTTACATGGTGCAATAGACAGGACTAATGAGCAGAGAACAAGAAACCTTTTGGTCAGGCTCGTGGCACATTTATTAACCCACAATATCTACACTTTATCAATAGTTTCCTATCTTAATCTGGTGAGATTAGGTTTACCACCTGCTGCCAAGATTGCATTAAAAACAGACATACGCTTCAGAAGAACTGCAGAAAAAACTGCAGAGTTCCATCCAAGACAATTTACGACATACGCCATATTACCGAAAGTTCTAGTAAAACATCAAAACTATTCTAATTGCTTGTAAATAAAAAATAAATACAACTTTTTTTTTCAGTAAATTAGCATTACAAAGCCACATCATTTGTATGATTGAAATTATTATCTAGCCTGTGTTCGAAGCAGCTCAGCAGATTATAGGCGCCAAATTGTTTGGGAAGGTTGAGTTCTGCAGACAAGCTACATCAGCAGAATACAAATCTTTATTATGACAGTTATATGGTTTTCTTTTAATAAAGCAGGCACCTGCATGGTCAGCCAGTCCTGGTTCTCCTCATACTCAATCTCCATTGGTATGTGATTCATCTGAGTTACCCACACAAACCAGTGACTCTCTAAAAATCTGCAAAACAAGCAAACATGGTGTTCATGTGGGTTAAAAGCCCAAAATGGAAAATTATTTTACAATAGCAAATTAGTATAGAATGATGCGTTTGAGAATGAAATAACATCACTTGTGGAACTAACATAAATATAACAAACAAAATTAAAATCAGAGGTTGTCTCATTTACAATGAACTGAAAACAAACATAAAAACAGACCTCACCCACCAAATGTTTTCAGTTTTTTACAGAATACATACCTGACAAACATCATGAGTGCAAATGAGCCAAGAAAGCCGTACAGAGGAGAATAACAGTAGAAATAGCGAAAGTAGTACGACAAGGACCAAGCCAAGTCCTGTAAAACAAAAGATTCAGATCATCTAAAAAATGTTTTATTGTGAAGAATAATTTGTCAATCATCTTGTGTGGTGGCTAAATATGTGTTTTATATAGGCTTAAATTGAAATCCCATTCCAACTTATGTAATGATTCTGCACCGCACGGTGTTTGGCATCTTACCACCCAGTCACGACGAGTAATCATGGTGTTCATTATCTGCATGTGAAAATAAATCGGTATGAGCAGCGGAGGTCCCACTGCAAAAGAAATATTCATTATTCCTGGAAAGCTATTATAATTTTCTAATTAGCTTTTAATGACTCCCAACAAGCATACCAAGAAAGAAGTATTTGTGCTGGTGATTGTAGGGCATGTGTTTGATCTTTTTAATGCCATACTGTGACAGAGAGAAGGACAGAGATGGGTGAGCAGGTATATGACAGTTTGCATCATGTGAAACATTTTTCCTTTCAGCTGCTTGCCTCCACTGGTTGAGTCTTTCCCAGTACAAAGAATGCCAACATGTTGACATCGGGATCTTTCTTGAGGAGGTTTGGTTTGGCGTGATGCTGGAAATGTCGGTGGTTCCACCAGTTGGCTGAAGCTCCCTATAAAATCCCTCTGTTAGCATCCATGCAGAAATTATTCAAAGGGCAGAAACCTACGCAGTCACCTTTAAGTGTCCAATGACAAACTTGTGAACCAAATGATTCCACTTTGACTTCTTGAAGACAGAAAGGTGACCAAAGTCATGCTGCAGCCATCCAGCCTGTGACTGCACAGAAGAAGGTAAATTAGCATGAGATTTAGTTTCTAAATAACAAAAAATGTAAATGATTTATGAGTTTAAATTACTTGAGATGTTGCTAGCATCAGTGCACACAATAGCGTCATCGTCCAGCTCGTCCCCCAGTACGTGACCATCAGCCAGGCCAGGGCCTCCAGCAACAGGATGTGACCCAGATGGAGGCAGAAGAATAAAGGTTTGGCTTTAAAAAGTTCTTCCTTCTCCACCTGGGTGCGTAAAGACTCAAAATCCTTTATGATTGCTGCCTGGAAGCAGAGAATTAAATAGTTTTTATTACAGCTATACTAAGATGTGAAACTGTTGAAATAAAGCAAAAATTTCAGTTGCAATACGAATATTAAGAACATGTTATTCAGCTCAAAACAATGGGGTTTTGATGCTGCAAACTCAGATCAGATTTCAATGTAAAGACTCACGTTTTTTTTCCTGTCCTGACTGGGCTCTGTCACCGCCAGCTCTCCAACCAGTAGAGGCTTCAGAAACTTCTGCACAAACTTCAGATCTGGATGAAAGGCAGTAAAAGCCTCCTGTAGAGCAAGCAAATGCATATATTTTTTTACACAATTACCCCTCCAAAAGCGACCAAAATGAGCTGATATACCAAGGGACTGCACAAAACATAGAGCTATTTGTTTATATTTATGGTGTATGAAACATTTTTATATTTTTTGTAATGTTTTGCTATTTGTAGCCACAGCATTTGTTCATATTTGAGATAAAGAGTTTGCGGTTAATTAAATTGACTAAAAAAATGCATCTGAAATGAGTCATGAATAAAAAATTTGAACTGCAGGATTTCACAAACAGAGTTCTGGTTAGTGTGTATTTGCATCAATGGCATCACAAGAAACACGTGGTTATTAGAATGGTTATTAGTCAACTCTGTAGACACAATACATGTAAATACTGTATCTCTCAAATAGGAATTTAATTAATATTTAACTAAGGACATGAATAAAATGGAAAAATAAGAAAATTATAGACACATTCAAAAGAACGCAGATTGCTTATCTTATGTTTCTGTAACTTTGTCAGGAACAAGTGAGTGTGAAAACCTGTTTTTGGTAGAGTTGATTTTACTTTCTATAATTTAGAAATAACAAGAAAAATAAGGATATCTACTAACAATTATTGTTCCTTAGGTGACAATCCATATCTAAATAAGTTTTCCTTCTTGTTATCACTATCTTACTAGAATGGCAATAAAGAAGAGCATAAACACACTGCAGCTGGTCTGACTCATATTTAGAGATATTAGCTATGGGGTGATGAGTTTATTAAAGTTCACACTAATGTTCACGTGACATCACTGGACAAAGATCAAACTTGATTCATTAAGGAATACATCTTAAGAGTGAACTATAATAACCTATGAGAGAAGGTTATTATATTACTATTACTATTATTAATTATTTCCTTATATCAGTGTGGAGTGGCATGGATGTGATCACTGTGTGGAGCTACTGTGGCATTGAGAAAGCGCATGTCATGAAAGATGACCCTCAGCAAATCTGCATTGTTGGATCGTCATGGTCTTCCTCTTGATAAGATCCCTTAGATCCAGTATGGAGATCAGGTCAGGAGAGTTTGCTGGCCAATCAGGCATGTGATTCCATGGTCATTAAACCAGAAATGCTTGTCAGCACAACGAAGCACAAAGTGCTATAAAATTTTCTGGTGGACGACTGCTCTGACCTTGGACTTGATAAAAAAAAAAAACAGTAGCTGATGACATGGCACCTCAAATTTCAGCTGGCTTGAAAACTTCAAATTAGAAATCAAACAACTTGGATTCTGTGTTTCTCCACTCCTCCTACAGACTCTTTGACCTTGATTTCTAAGTGAAATAAAACATTTACTTTGATCTAAAAATAGTTCTGTGGATTGCTAAGGAATAGTCCAGTCTTTTTTCTCCTTAGCCCAATCATGTCTGGTTTAGAAGTGGCCTAATGCAAGAAATGCAACATTTGTAGCCAGTTTCTGAGATATGGTGGCTCCTGTAGCATTGAGAGCAGTTACAGTTCATGCCTTGTGAATCCACCCTATAATTCTGAATGAGCTTTGCTTCACAATCTTCTCTATGCTGCAGTATTGTTTGTGTACTTTTCTACTTCCTGTGAACGTTAGATCAATATGCTTTCGGGCTGTACTAAAACCCAACTTCTTTAGCAATGACCTTTTATGGGGAGAATAAGCCACATGACTGTCTGTTGGACAACTGTTACGTCAACAGTTCCCCGTACGATTGTGTATGCAAGATAAGACAATTTTGCAATAAAAATATTTGTATTGGTCTAATCTTTTGATAAACTGTTTTATTTCAGGGGGTTTTCATTAGTTGTAAGTCACATCATCTAAGTTTACAGATATTTGCATGCTTAAATACATATCATTGTGTGTAATAAATCTATAAAATATTAGCTTCACTTTTTAAACTGAGTGAATGATATAATTTAGCTTTTCAAGGATGATCTAATTTATTGAGATAGACCTGTATCTAAGATGTGCAGGGACTGGATGAAAACACCTCAATAGGCTGTTACATTCACTATTAACATTATAGTTGCATATATTAGAAAACATTATTATTTAATTTTAATGTTAGAAAGATTATTTTGTCGTTTTCACCATTTTTTATTAATTTCTATTATTGCATTGTGAAATTAGCTGATTTGCAAAGAAAAATTAAGCCAGACCAGGTTTTTGTATATAGACATACTAAAAAGTCTTAATGCGGTCAGCCAAACCTTAGATAAACAAGACATGACATATTACACCATCTCATTATTTATTTAACAGAAAACAAAGCCAAAGTGTGGAAGCCATGTGTGGGATAATAGAGACATGCCTGGTGCTTTCAAAGGAATGAGTCAATGTGCAGCAGCCAGCTGGGTCATTATCTTATCAGTGTCTCAGGGCAGGTATTAGCTCATACATGAAAGACATCTGGGGCTTCAGATGAGCATCTAGATGCTGTGTATGGAAATGCCTAGCATGGGTGGGAAATCATGAAAACTGTAGTATAGATTGTTTGGAAGTTTGATCAGAAAATCAAGTTTTCCAGAAAAAAAACCCCAAAACATTTTCTTCAGAGAAATATGGTCTAAACTGAGATTTTGAGGCATGATAAACAATACAGAATTAAGTGAAATAGTACAGCATGGTAGTGGAGGGGTGATGATGGGGGCTTGCTTTGCAGCCACAAGCCTTGGGAAAAACCTTGCAGGCGTTGATTTTACTCTAAACTCTTCAAAGCATGTAAAGATGCAAAGATGTAAAGATATTTGTTTGACAATTAAACTTGGCAGAGTTTGGATCGCGCTTTGTATCCAAAGCACAAAGCTGCGATGATTCAAAGTTCAGAGTGACACTGTAAAAAAAATGTACCAAAGCTTCTTCATAACAAAATGTCAGAGAGAGGATGACTACTTCTGTACATTTCTGTGTCTACAAAGGTGACACGAACATGAAGTTCACAAAGGTTCTTAAATTTAGCTTTTTATAATAAAATGAATAATGAACTTGTAATATGTCGTATATTATTCTTTAGCTGAGGCTGTTGACCGATTGATAAAAGTGAGTAAAGATCTGATTATATTCAAGATGAGTTGGAACTAAAAAAAAAAACTGCTTTATTTGCATGCAATAAGATTTTATTTGATTATTTTTTTAAGAGAGGCTAGAGATGTTACCGTGGCATCCTCTCCAGCATAGTGGCCGATGACCCGAGACCCTCCTGGATGCCGTTTGGCCCATTGGGTGATGTTGTAAACCTTTCGGTTGACCACCAGCCACTGGTCGTTTCTGCTGCAGTGTTTCTGCACCTCCTCCCAGGTGTAAACACCTGAAGCTTTCCCACTGCCTGGCTCTGCAGGCTCAGTCTGCTGTCCTCCGCCTCCCATCGTCTCTGCTGATGCTGCTTGGACTCACTCGAAGCTCAGGACCACTTTACCACAGATTGTCACACCTGGAGGGGAAAAAAACAACCTTAGAATATAGTCTGTTAAAAAAAAAATGCTGCAACACACTGAGACACAAGTTAATTAAAACAACAAAAAGGAATTGTCATGTTATGAATTTATGGCTGAGCCCTTAAACGAACTGTTAAAGCAACTCTTCAAGCTAGGCTTACATCAAATGCAGGAAAAAATATTCAAACAAATCAATTATGAATGTTTTTTCGACTTTTTTCAGCTACCGTGTAATAACATTAATAGGACAAATGTCTAAAACTTACTGTAGCTATTAACCAGATCTGGATGATTTAAGTCCCTCTGTGTTTTAGTCTCATCACCAGGCCAGTTTAAATAAGTTTGCTCCAGCTCAGCACGAATTCATTTTCTAACTGCGAGCATCATAAAATCCATCCTCCAGTTTCCTTCCCTCATAGGCTGCGCTCATCGTCTCATTCACCCCCACCGGGTGCACGAACTTCGAGCGGATCATTCGAGCCTTTCTGGCCAATCGGCACGCAGTTATCAGGAACCGAACCGCTGCTAAATACGCGATAGGCTCAGAGAGCTGCTCCTCTGGACATTACCGGGTCAACTGCATGATCCTGGAAAAAGTTCAGCTGGGGGGCGTGGGTCTGGCCCCTGCCCGGACTACAGGAGATGCGGTGGCATTCTGAGAAAGCATAAACAGATGCTTAGCCTGTTTATCACGTTCTTCCCGATGATCCTGATGCCCTGGACTGCTGTTAATTTGGAGATATACGTTTCTCAAATCGTGAGACCAACTTTCCGATGATACAGTGTTTAAAATCAAATACAAGTGTTTCAAACTTTGTTTTTTTTATTATTGAATTGCTATCTCTTTCGTGTTTTCATGTCAATAAAATGTTTAAAATGAAAGTTACTTTGCTGATTTAAACTTTTTTATAATTAAATTGCTATCCCTTTCGTGATTTTCTTGTTCTTTTATGAAAATAAAATGATTAAAATGAAAGCTACGTTTGTGTTTTAGACGTTTTTAAACTAAGTTGCCATTTCTTTCAAGATTTTCTTGGGTTTTTGCCATTTCTTTTATTTGTCAAGATCTGTATTTTCTTATCAATCTCTTGCATTTCTAATATCTAACGTTTTTCATTACGATTTTACATCAAGTTGTTTAAGGGCTATAGCTCACGTTAAGTATACTCAGTAAAAGCTAAATTCATAAAGTGAATGTGGTGATTATTACAAGAAATTCTGTCTGAGCTTGATAAACTGGCACTCTATAATCTGCCTCACTTTTCATTTTAAGAGAAGGGTGGCTATAAAGGATTTGTTGTTTTCAAAAAGTGCATTACAAATACTCTCTGCCTTTAAAACCAGTGTTAAGGAAGGTTAGAGTTTATTTATGTTTGATAACTTCAGTATTCAAAGTCTTTAATGCTTGAAATTTACCTAGGTTCATCGCCATTTCTCTTTGTTTTTGAACAGGTCAAATTTATACCATTTTGTACAGCCAGCTTTGGTTTCCCTTCAGAAACAGAAACATTCACACACACCTTTGGTCACAGGTCTGGCAAGTTTAATATACGAGTTTCTAAAACATTTTTCCATGAACACCTATGAGCAGCTACAGTATGTTTTGAGAAACTGAGTAATGCTTGTAATCATTTTACAGTGCAGCGTTTTTGATATTGACGTGGGTGTTACTTTGACACCTACGTGTTTGGTCTCACAAACCTGCTCAGGAATGACTCAAAGAACATCAAAGTATGTGACACGATCTCAAAACTCTCCAGGTGCCAGTTTGAAACCCAAACATAATAACCACCTAACTGCATTTTTTAGTAAAGTGATAGATTAATTTAATGTGTAAACTGCTTAAACTGTACAGCAAAAAGGTAAAACATCCAGCACCTTCACTTAGACTTTGCGAATGATCTGTATAAATAGTGAAGCTTTTATTTAATCAATAGTCAATATTTATATTGGAACAACACACAGTGAGTCAGATAGTAGGAGAGGGTAAAAAAATGATCTCCAACACTCAATGTTAGAGAACTTCAGAAAAGAAATATCTTTTTAGTCACCAAGGCTCCATAACGACTACTAGATACCATCTACCCTATTTTCCGGACTATAGAGCGCACAACACTATAAGCCGCACCCACAAAGTAAAAAACAAAACAAACTGGAAACGTACATATATAAGCCGCACCGGGCTATAAAACGCTGGTATCTCCGCCGCTCTCGGGTTTCCACAAGGACAAAGCAGAGGGCTGCGTACTTAATAAATCTACTATTAAGGACGCAGCCCTGCATCTCCAATACCGAACCATGGATTCGGTCACGCCGAGCTTACGTGCAGCGGCTCTATTTCCCTCCTGTACTGCCAGATTTTTAGCCCTCAATTTAAAAGCTGCAATATAAGAACTTCTTTGTGTGGTTTCCATAATGAGGGGGAATGAATTTGAAAAATTTCTCCCTGGTGCCTGCTGCTAGCATGTGCTTGTTCTAAACAGCACTTTCTTCTTTGATTTCAAATTCTGACTTCCAATGATTCACTTCCTGCTAAAGAGCCCCCTGGTGGTTGAAGAAAAATCCATAGAAAAGCAGCACCGGGCTATAAACCGCATGGTTCAAAGCGTGGGGAAAAAAGTAGAGGCTTATAGTCCGAAAAATACGGCAGTTGCCAAACGGCTTACAGAGTTCACTTATCACTGCTATCACAAACACAAACCATTTGTGCTTTGGTCAGATGAGACTAAGATTTAGTTGTTCAGCAAGAAACACTGCAGGCAGCGCTTTGTGAAACAAAGGAGGAATATGTATAAGACATGGGTCTCTCTTCTAGAGGCCTGGGAACCTTTTTAGAGTTTATATCATCACAAACTCAATAAAATACCTGGACAATGTAAGCTGAAATTTTGGTGACTTCTGCGAGTCACTAAGAATGGCTCGTCACTGGGAGATAATGAAGCAAAAACATGTGGCATGTGATGTCAATACAGTGATAGTTTGACATTATTAATCTTTTTCCATGGTCACCTCAGTCCCCATGCCTAAAGCTTGTAGTGAGTCTGTGTAGCAAAATGAAGAGTGCATAGAAAGGACATGATTTAGAGAGATTGTTTTTCAAAAATTACTCTATCTGTATGATCATGTTACAGGTGAAGACAAAAACATCTTACTGATGGAAGCAGTTTGTAAAAAGTTTTATCATTAGTGTCATTAACTGTGACAGTGGGATTTTGTGAAAAAAGCATGGGATTTTTTTCTTAATGTGGGATGTTCCTTCACTACCAAAAATAATCAAATTAAAGTTATTAATTATATTAGCTTTTTTTTTTCTCACCCAATTCCAAATCCACTTTATTTATATAGAACATTTAAAAAGAAGGGTTGCCCAAAGTGCTGAATTTACTTATTTTAAGCATTCAGAATTTGCCTTAGTGCAGCAATAAATTCATTTATTTCAAGGCTTTTTTCACATCCTTCACCACAGCTGCCAATAAGTGTTGAAAATGTTGTGAATGCTATTTTTATGCCTGTTGCAGTTCCTTTAGCTACCAGCAAGTGCCAGAGTTTTGTTTTCTTTAAATCACACAACTCTTATCTTCATTTAACCCAAGGGCTGCACGGTAGCTAGGGCTCTTATTGCAGACCTTTTCTGCTTCTTTCATCATCTATTTAATATGTGAAAAAATCTAAATGCAGGTATGCCTACAATTTTATTCATTTTCATGATTTTGCACCTCATAAAATAAATATTTTGTTTTTTCTGTCTTCTTTCCATATGTTTCTGTATTGCCTGCATGGGCCACTCAGTGCTTCCAAAACACATTAACCTCGGCAGCTGTGTCCTTTCTCCACCCAGGGTCTTTGTCTGTCTGCTTGCCTATCTACTGCTTCCAGTCCATCGTGTCGTTTCAGGGTCACTTGAATGCAACACCAAAATGTGCAAATCAGCTCTTTTGGTCCTCAGCATATCAGACAGAATTATCCTCAAGCAGCACGCTGACCCATGGCCCTGTTTGTCCGCTTCTTCTGCTACGAGTCATCAGGCTGACAGAAGCCCAAAAAATCTGACCCCAGCAGCTTTCTTTAGGCTTTTCATTCCATCGCAATAAAAAAAATAATGTCACCCAGGAAAGCTCACTGTCAAATAGTTGATGGATTCAGCAGAAGATTGACTTAATAGAAGTCTCAATTTACTTTGGTACATTTGGAAACTTTTGGGTTTTACTTAACTCCTAATATGAAATGTTCCAGCTGCTAAGATGTCTTTAATGGATGAAGCACTCCTTTGTAGGCAGAAATTCAGCTACGATTGACATTTCAGATTAAATTATCAGCAGTTCTCAAAGCTTCTGTAAAAGCACCTTTTGAATAACAACAAATGGAAAAGTTGTTAAAAAAAACCCCACTGCAGATTTTTATTTAAAAAGTAATTTTACCAACATGTGTCTTCATACGGGAAGTCAAACAAAAATGTTTGAGTGGCCCAGCAAGAGTCCCAATTTAAATCTGTGGAGGGAGCTGAAGATGATGGCAAGGAGACTTCCTAAATAAAAATGTGGATAAAAATATAATCTCATTTTAAAGTAAAAAAAAAAAAAAGTTAATGCAACCAGATAAATACAACAACTAATAATAATAATAATAATAATAATAATAATAATAATAATAATAATAATAATAACATTTTGAAAAAGCTTCGAAAGGTTTTTTAAAAAGTTGACTAGAAGTAACTTACTCACGCTCCTCTTACACACGCACAAACTGGCCATGTGATGTGAATGCCCCCTGTTCGGGTTACAGAGAGAGGGAGGCTTCAGCTGAATGCAAGCCTTCACAGTAATGGAGAGAAGCAGCCAACATCAAGAACAGTCCGTCAGTCACTCAGTAAGTGCGCTGTAATTTTCCAACATGCAATTTCTTTCCCAGCGCGGATTATAGTTCCCGCGGTGAGACCCGGCCTGTAATAGGGAGCAGCTGCATTAACTCTTACATGGACCTTTATGTGACTTATTTTCTTTCCCGCCGGCCAGGTCACTGAGCGGCGCACCAACTCTGGGTTTTTCCACAGACATCTGCAGGCAAGTTAAGAGGCGCAGAAGAACGACTTCGGGGGGAATCTTTCTTTTCCTGATCACATGACCTCAAAGCTGCCGGACACTTTTCTCTTCAAAGTCCCGAGGATGTTAAAGAGACAATGGTAAGACGAAAAACTAAGGATAAAGTTAAACTTTCACTATTAACTCTACCTCATGCTTTTAATTATTTTTTTCATTCTGTTTGCCAGATAATACCACGTGATAATTTTCTAATAAACCAGTGGAGACAGGGGCATTTGGGAACTGCTGTTGCATGGCTGCAGAAGTGTTAACTGGCCTGAACCATGATGCTGGTTGCAGCCTGTGGTTTCATATACGAAACAACAGTAGCTTCCAAACTGAGAGTTCACTTGTCACAGACACTGCCTTATCAAATGACTCTGCCCTGACTCACGTCAGTGTCAGGGTCTGCTTGGCACAGCATGGGCAACTCTTCCAGGAAGGACGAGGGGGAAGAAGAAGAAGAGGGGGCAAAAGACGGTGAGGAGGAAGAGGACACTGAAAAGGAGAAGGAAGTAGTGGAGGAGGAAGAAGAAGAGCTTCCACTGGGAGTGGAGGAGCTGTTGGAGAGCGGTGATCCTGTGTTAGACCTGAGCTACCGCAAATTCAAGCGATTACCCTCTCGTGTTTGTGAGCTGATGCACCTGGAAAAGCTGTATGTTTGCGGGAACAGACTTCGCAAGGTGCCTGACAGAATCGCCCAACAGCAGGGTCTGCGAACGCTCGCCCTTGACTTCAACAAGTTGGAAGACGTTCCCCTGGCTGTGTGCGAGCTCACCAGCCTCACCCATCTGTACCTGGGCAGCAACCGACTCATGACCCTTCCGCCTGAGTTCACCAACCTGAAGAATCTAAGGTGCTTCTGGCTGGAGAGCAACTACTTTCATAGATTTCCAAGGGAGCTTTACGACCTGCCAAACCTCAAGTCCCTTCAGATGGGGGACAACCGGCTGAAAGCGCTGCCTCAAGACTTCTGTCGCATGGAATCACTAAAGGGATTGTGGCTGTATGCAAACCGCTTCGAAACCTTCCCCAAAGTCCTGCTGCGCATGAAGTCCCTGGAGATCCTAGACTTGGATAAAAACAAAATAACAGAGCTTCCCAGTCTGAAGCGTCTCCGGACCCTTCACCTATTTTCCTATGACCACAATCCCGTCAAGGAACCTCCTATAGTAGGCGAGGATGTATTTCTGGTTGGGGAAGGGGCTGCTGAGTTCATGGAGATCCGTGAGGCCAAGAAGGAGAGACGTCGCAAGGCCGCTGAGAAAGAGGCTGAGGAGCTGGCTGAGGAGCTGGCTCAGGCTGGAGAGGAACCAGTGATCCATGGGATCCTAAAGAACAGCAACTCAAAACCGGCAACAGACGAAGCTGCTGTGAACATCGAAGACTCCGATGTTAGAGAAGAAGAAACATTGGTTAAGGACGAGGAGCAGGAGGACTGCATAGAAGCACCAGTGACAGAGTATGATGGTGCTGAGCTTGAATATGATGAAGAATTGGTTGAATATGAGACAGAAGAGATGATATGTGAGGGAGAAGGGTTTGAGTATGAAGGAGAGGGGTTGGAGTATGAAAATGTTCCAATGGACTATGAGTATGAGGACGGGGAGGAGCTGGAAGACACAAGAAGACAAGATGAGGGAGCGTGAAAAGCCCCTCTAACTCCAAGATGATTTGGTTTCAGGTGGAAACAGTTGTTGGACAGTACAGCAGATACATGAATACGACTTATTCTCAGATGTGCTGCTAATTAATGATCTGTAATTAACTGTGAAAATGAATTGTCTTGATATTATATTTCTTTAAAGCAACACCAGTGTCATCTCTCTCAACTGCACATTATCAGGTTGCTGTAACTTATTTTGGTTCTTTGCTATTAAATATTCAGCTGAATGAAGCCGCTGCCAGTCCTTTGTCACAGAAGACGCAGTGTTTACTCAAGAGTCGTTTCTGCTCATCACAGTCAGTACCTGTGTTATGTGCTTGTCAGCACTACTTCTTTAAGGCATGGCTGTCTCTGCATTTAAATGAGTGTGTTGGTCAAAGATTTAAAAAAAATATTTACGACACGAGTGTCGGTGCCAAGAAAGAGCGTTGGAGGGATGAATAGCTGGGGTGCCTGACCATAAAAGGTAAGTCCTTAAAGAGGCTTCAAACATGAAGTGGACACGGAAAATGATGAAGCAGAATATTATGAGTGCCCCAACAAACCTGAAGGACCCTGCTGGGCAGAAATTCAGCTGTGTCATGAATGCTGTGCACTTCTTTTTGTCACAGACGATGACATTACTCTTTTTCTTGACGTTACACAGGCCAGGCCCTTGTACTCCTCTCATCTCTGAGCACATTATTCATGAGGGGCTCATGCGTAATCCAGTCCTTTGTGTCTGCACAGATCTTTTTCCTTGTATCTCATTAAAAGAGTGAAATATTGATCTGGCGTTAGAATATTAATGCGTGTACTCATGTGACAGTATCTCATTACATTTGCATTGGGACAATGCAGAACATACACACTGCTCCTTTTAAATTTTCATGCACCAATAGTTTCTATTGCCTGTGTCTAATAACATTGGTGGTATTAATAGATAAGACTGCAGGAATGTGAGAAATTGGCTCCAAAATACTATTAATGGTCTCCAGAATTCCCTTAATAGGAATCTGATGGCATCTGTGGGAAGTAATCCAACCTCAACCCACAGGACCCAAAGGATCTGTTGCTAACATCCTGCTACAATTTCTTCAGATGTTTGTGGCCTCCTTTCTGACCGGTTAGAGCTTTTTCAGTGTCATGACAGGATCGATTTTCTTCTTAGACAGGTACGACTGCTGAAGAGTTCTTAACCTTTCATTTTTTTCACATTTTGTTGCACAACAACAAAAAATCAATGTATTTTACTTCATACTTTGGTCCCTCAGATCAACTGATGGACTGACTGCACCAAGTAGTGGACACCTGTGAAGTGAACAGAAGTGTGGTATGCATTCGTTTTGGTCAATAATTTGTAGAACCATCTTTCCATCCATTATCTATGCCTACCTGTCCCTGCAGACACGTAGGAGCAATTTCAACACAGAGACACACAGGATTTCTCTGTGTTTAATTGGTTTCTAAAAATTGCTCATAGGAGCAATTTTTAGAAACCAATTAAACTTACAGTTGTGCATTCTCAACAAAAAGAAGAAGCCAAAATACCACACATGCACGTGAAGAACATGCTTACATCATGCAGGAAGACGCCTGAACATTATTGCTGCAAGTCAACAGTGGTATCAGCTATGCCACTGCTGGTAACACTGTCTTTGGGTGTTAGTCTCTGTCAGCTTTGTTTGTCTAGAGATTGGCACTTTTGCCAGTTTGTCTTTAAAAATTGGTTTAAAATCACACAATATGGAGAGCAATTTTTTTTCACTAATGTAATCGAGGTGTTGGCACAAAATAAGTAACATGTTAAAATGCTTTTGTCTAAACTTATTATAACTATGGTTTTATATTTAGGGTTGTTTTCCTCCTAGAAGGTGAACCTCCGCCCCACTCAGGAAGTGTTTGCAACTTTCTTCCAATTTCTCCCTGTATTTATCTTCTCTGATCTCCCCTTCAACTTTAAATTTCAGCTTTGTAGAAAATAAAATAGTGAAATTACTTTCAGCATTAGAATTATGTAGTGATATTGGCTGATTTATCACATACAAATCCTGAAAAAATATAATTTGCACTATGTGACTGCAGAATTGCAAAATGTGAAAAAGTCAAATATTCCTGTCAGCACAGAAGATGCAGTAGTGCAGTGGTATAAAGTTGTAATATACACAGTTTGTCATACTTGGAGACTGTTATGTTTTTAGTCCAGATTTGTTGGTCGCTGTTTTGCATGCAGCCGTGGGTGGCACAACAGCTTGATAAGTTTGCAGAGGTCCATGCAAATCAGAGTCTGTTTCAGTCTGAGTGGAATCATTTTTCACCTTAGTTTACAGTCTTCTCATTCTCTGTGGGTTAGTGACAACAAGGTGCTTTTAAAGTCAGTACATTAAGCCTTCAGTCCCACAGCTGGTGGGCTTTATAAGTAAACCAACACAAAATGCAGTTTTGCATCTTCTTCCATGTATATCTGGAGTTTGTATTCTTCTACAAACAAAAAATAAAGACCGAATGATTTGCTTGAAAAATGAATTTTATTTTTGAGATGAGAAGACATGCAGGTTACTTTAAAATAGTGTAAACATCTAATGCTTCAATATGAACCTGTGGAATAAAAATAAAAAAACAGGACACGTGAATCATAAAAATGAGCACAATGTTATATTATCCAGGCAAAAATGTGATGATACCTTACCTGTCTGTGTTTCGTTTGTTGTAGCCATTGTTCTTTGTTTGGCTTGCGTTGACAATTGATGAAGTATAAAAAGTGTTTCTGTCCTTCTGACGGCCATAACGGAAGCTGTGAAGTAATGTAATTATTGTCATGTTAAAATTCTCTCTTATGCACGACACAAATAAATTAGGACAGCAAGAAACCACAAATTAACAAGAAACAAGAAAAACATTCTTTTTAAAATTCTACGAAAATAAACATCTAATCTAAATTTCCATAGATCACTTTGTACAAGAGAAACATCGAACACGGGAAATCTGTACTTTTTCCAATCACTGTAATCAGTAGAAGAATAAATGGTTTGAATGATGAATAATGATGAACAAATGATTTATTGCTAATTCAAAGTTTATCAACAAAAGATTTCAAAACCAGCATGTCTGGCTTTAATTTTATTAGCATCTAAAAAAATTATAAACTACAACCAAAAGTATATAAAAAAAAAACACTTACTTGTTATTGTAATGTGTAGTGAAGTGTAACGGATCCAATGGTCCCTTAGAGAAAATTTCATTTGGCATATTCAAGCAAAATCCTGAGGGCTCCTAAAGGAGAAAGGAATAAAAGTAAAGATAAAAAGTGTAATCAAAAAGAGATGATCTATTAATTGAATAGAAAAAAAAGAGTAAAAGTCTGACCCTGTTTCCAGTAGCCTTCACAAGTGGTATACGACATTTCAATTCCAGTGATGGCAGATGAAGGCGCTAGAATATTATAAAACAATACATGTCAAAAATTTGTACAATAACAGCAGTTTAAGATGAATACAAGTTGGAGAATAGAGGGACTAACTGGGTCGACTAAGAGGGCGTTGGCACCACGTGTATACCCTGTTTCTCTGCAGGAACAGCTGCATATACCTGGCAAGCATTCATTTCCCTGAAAAAAAATGTTAATGTTTCATATCAAAACATATTTGTGTTTGTTTGTTCAGTATAAAGGGAGTTGCAGTGAATGTGGCTCAACCTGCTTAAAGGTTGGAGACAGATAGTCGTTCATCATCACTGTGTTGCTGGTCAGACGCGGATCCACCTGGACAAATCGGCCACATTTTGAAAGGGAAACACTTCACAAATAGACAAAGTCACATTCAGAATTAAAGGAGAGCCACATATACAACCAAATAATGTAATCATCTTGAGGAATGACAGAATACCGTTTTCAAACTGTATTTTTTCTGTGATGTTGCTTGTAAGCCACATATGAATCTTGACAAACAACTTTATTCTTTAGCTGTTTTCCCCCAAAATATTGCAGCTAGTTGAAAATATTGTAGCTCAGACATGTATCTGCAGCAAAAGGTGATTCCACAAAGTATTGATCCAGAGGCTTGAACTGAGTGCCATACATTTCACTTTTTTATTTGTAAATGCATGCACCATGCAAGATCCCTTCTCTTATACCTCGAAGTTATGGATGACTTTCTACCTCAAAGCATAGTTTTTTAAATCATCATAACTTTGATGATTTAAAGATCATCAAAGCTATGATGATTTTAACACATAAAATCCCAATTAAATATTTTGCGAACATGAATACTTTCATCATGTTCATATGATTGCTTACTATTAAGTAATACTCACAGTGGCATATTTTTTGTCCCGAAAGGTGATGAACTGTAGGTCTTCTCCTTCAGTGCATCCAGTCTCCAGTTTTGGACCCATATTCATGTGGCGAGAAACTGTGAGAAACAAGGAAATCTGTTAGTGTCTCTGTCATGTCTCATCTTATCATCTGTCTGCAGCCACAACCTAAGCTTTTACCTGGTGGTAAGCGACGGGGCACAAACACTCTTTGGTACTCTGTCTGAAGAAAGGCAGAAGATAGACAGCTCATGCTCATGCTGTTGAATTGTAAGGATAATGTAAAGGAAAACCTCTAGTACCTTTTCCACAACAGGCTCTGTGTGGCAAACAGAGCTCACTCGATGGAAGCCGCTGGTCATGGGTTTGTTAAGAAGTCTTGGCAAAGCCGTGGAGCCATCAGAGTAGGTGGGACGCTGGTAGTACTGCATGTTTTGAGTTACGAAATTGTCAGGCTAAACACACTCTGGAGACAGAAAAAAAAAAACCACAACTGCGTCTCAAAAAACACATCAGAAGTAATGGCTGTTTAAAAAAACATTTTGGGAAACTTAGAGTGAAACAACAAATTTACTGGATTTTTTCTAATGTTCTAGCTTACCATGGTGTCATGGCCCAGCACTTCAGTAAATTTTTTCACAAGCAAAGGGTAGAAAAATATTAGTTTCTGTAAGACTGAGAAGAGCTAAAACACTAGCGATGAAATTGTATGGCATTCAAAGCACAGTGCTTAAAATATATCCAGAGACATCTACATCAAAATTGGTATTTGACTTTACCAAACACAATCATACACATCACAGTGTGCAAACACAGCCATGAAATGAATAAATACACAGTGAAGCAATGAAATATATTTTTAAATAAAAATGTATTTGAATTGGTATTGGTTTTCTATTTTGGATAAGTTTTTCAAAGAAAAAGTCAGAGCAGAACTATTGTGTCACTTGGTCAGAGCAAGAGTGAGAAATAGCTTGCTTTCACCCATGCCTGACTCACATCTCTGCCTGAGTGTTTCCCAGTGGACAGTGATGACACTGGACAGTGAAAGCTGACGCTGTAGCGGACAGTTCTTACCTGCCCTGACACTTACCCAAAGTGAGGGTTGTCAACAAGGTCCAAACTGGGCTGGTAAGATAGAACGGGCCTTTGGTTCGATACAAAGCCGGATGCAACGGGGGCTCCAAGGCAGGAATCGAAACACATCCTGCCTGAAACTGCAACCAACAATGTGTCTGTCATAATCCAAAAATAATTCTAAAACAGATCGATTTGAGTTTTTTACTCTGACTTTTTCATCGTCAGCTGACCTTTAGAGGGTGCGAGACAGGCTTTGTTCAGTAATCCCCACTTTTCAGTTTGTTCAACAGGAGGTATGACAATCTTCGGCTGACCAAACATCTGTTTTTGCACTGCAAAAACATATGATCTTACCAAGTAGTTTTTATCTAGTTTCTAGTTCAAATATCTTAGTACACATAAAATACAACAAATCTAACTTAAGAGTAACTTTTCTACAAGATATGAGTTTGTTTTAAGTAAACAATTCTTGAATATTGTAAAAATGTACTAGATTTCTTTCACTTGAACAAGACATTATTTTTATGAGCGAAAAAATCTGTCAGTGTAATTAGTACTTTTTATCAATATTTAAGAATTACTGAATTAAAACAAGCTCCTTTATCTAACTTTAAAGTTAGTTTTGTCGTATTTTAAGTGTACTAAGATATTTGCACTAGAGGTTATACAAAAAGTATTTGGTAAGATTTTGTGTGTTTTTGCAGTGTGCTGTAAATGAAACCTTCGGCATGAACAGTGATGGTTGGAAAAAATCCTTCAGGCATGTTGACACTGCAGCAATCTGAAATAAATGTAGCAAGGAGTGCATTTTTTACAATCAACTTTACAATCAACTGGAAAAACAGCAGTTTGCAATAAAAAACAGAAATCTCCTATTTACAAAGACAGCTTAAGTCAGCAAAAGGGTAGTAGTAGCAATCTCACCTTATTTCCTCTGAATATAATGAGTTAAAAGTAAAATAGAGATGAGTGTGAAAAAAGCTTGACCCAGGACACACCTGTGTCTAAACACTATGCTGTTTGTTCGTCTCTCTGTCCTGAGCCGGTTTGTAGGTAAACACATTTCTGTTGCTAGGAGATTCAACACAGGGGCAGAACATTACAACTGAAGTGCATAGAAATTATTTCAGGTGTGAGCGTAATGTTATTCCACAAGGAGGCATTGTTAAGAGTCTCTTTCTTCCTTCCCGCAATTGTTCAGTTCAGCTCCTTTTCTGCAATTTGTACTGTAATAATACAAAACACTGCAGACAGCTTGCTGTTACACAGAACCATCAAAGGCTTCTTGGAAGGTTTCAGATAGGAAAATAGGCACCATTAGAGAATGAAAAAAGAAGAAAAGGCACATGTAATTATTGAAATCTGCAAATATCAAAGGTGAAATTATGCGGGTGCCTTTTAAAAAGAAGCGAGCAGACAAAATGACTCTTACATTGTACTTTACTTGCAATTTATGCCTTTATCACCCGACATGATGCAAAAAAGGGTCTTGTTGATTAAGACTGAAAGGACTTCACCTGTTCATTTTCAGGCAAGCATATTTCCAGGTCTGGTTTTTTATGTGAAACAATATCGCAGCAGTTGGATCCTTCTTTATTCTTTTTATTCAACTTACTTTTCAAGACCAATCAAAGCAATAGATGAATGACATTTATAGTCATTCTTCAGCACTTTCACTTTGTCATTTAAGTTATCATTTAAGTTTCTGCAAGATGTAGGAGCTTGTTTTAAGTAAATAATTTCTTAATATTGATTTTTATTTTATTAAACCTTTATTTAATCAATTAAAAATCCACTGAGATCAAAATCTTTTTCACAAGAGGATGAAAAAGTCCAAGTTCTACTGGTAGATTATTTCACTTATAAGATGGGGATAATGTCTTGTTCTAAGTGAAATAATCTGCCAGTGGAACTAGTAATTTAAAAAAAATCAGTATTAAAGAATTATTTACTTGAAACAAGCAACCTGCTGAAAAGTTACTTGTAAGTTGTTTTATTTTTTTTGTCTTACTTCAAGTGTACTAAGAACCTGATGTCTGTGGAAAATCAATGCATATATCTGGTCTTTGAGCATAGGAGAATATTCTTTAAAAGATCTGGTTTAATTTGAGGTTATCGCATTTTTGCAGAACTCCATAACCTTCTGTTCAGCTCTATTCATTTCTTTGAATACTGTGTGTTGCAGAAAGGATGAACTAAAATAAGCCAGACAAAGAGCAGCAGGAACCAGAACAGCTTTTGTACAGAACCGGTCTGGGCTGATTCTCCATGCGTCCACTGGATGGCATTGTGATGCCACCATGGCTCTGATTTAGTCTAAGGTTACATAAAAATGATGGATGGTTTGAAATTTGCATGACATCTTGATAAAAAAAATGTCCATCCAGGACAGGGTGTGACAATTCACTGCTTATAGCAGCAGAAAATGTCTAAAAAGCATACACACTTTTAAAAAACATACATTCATGTCAGCTTTTTAATTCAAAACTGACTCTTGGACTTCAGACAAAGCAACATAGAAAGATGATTCTTTATAATTAGAAATTAGAAAAAAATAGACTTTTTTGTAAATCATATGCATATCCTATATGCTTGTGCGTCTCTTCAAACACAATGTTATTTCAGACACCTTTCATCAAATTGGGCTTCAAAACTGCAGCATCACACTTTTTCTACACTTTTCCTTTAATTCTCACCTCCCATTTCTTTTCATGCCGTCTAATTTCCTCGGACTCACAGAGCTTCTTTTTCCCACCTCTCTGCTGCATAACTTCTCGCTTTCTTTTCCTTCCCTCCATCTGCTGAACACCAGCAGTGCATGGATAGAGCCCGTCTTTACCAAGCTGTTGCTTGCATTTTCTGTTCCGCAGTCTTTCTTGCTTGACATCCTGTCATGTCAAACTTGGAACTGTTTATTATCTCCTCCAAAAAATAACTGCAGGGGAAACGCCTGCATCATTGAAACTGACATCTCATTTCCTGCTTCTTTTCTTCTAAATACAATGTGCACGTTATTGGCATCTATAATTATAAATTCAATGGGGGATCCACACAGCAGGGTTAGACCGGATGCCTATTTTCATTCCAGTTCAAGATTACACCAGATGAGTTGACTTGTTTGAGCAACTTCAATCTGACAGTCAGAGTGGGGGAACGGCTAAAACACCTGCTGTCCTGGATTTGAATAAGGATCCAGAGACTCTCAGCTTTCCTTTGATTGTTCATCCTGAGAACGCAGCAGCCGGTGTTTGTTCTTCATCTGCATAATTCACACGTAATGTGACTGCTCCAGCGAAACACTCAGTTGCATGCAAGCTTTTGATCAAAACATTCAAGATAAACAGATTGTGCTTTTGCATGTTGGTGCAGCTTGCACTTGAGGGAAAGGTGCAAAGACAAAAAGGGGGGGATCGTGCAGTTGTTCTAAAAATAGACTGAGGTGATGCAAGCAAGGGTCTCCCGTCGTGATGATGCACTCGGCTCGCCCGCAGCCGTCTGTTGAGGTTCAGACCCTGTCTGCAGGGGCTCACCTGTTTCTCCTGCCGCTGCTGATAGTCTGCTGCTCTGGGAGGCGGCTCTCCAAGGTTTCCCTGTCAGTTCAATAACCTGCTCCCTTTGTCTGCCATAAAAAAGCATGGAATTAATGTTTAAGGACATAAAGAGCCAGCTCAGGCGCTCAGACCTGTCTTTGTGTTGCCGGGATCTCGGAGGTGCTCCCTCTGCTTCACTGCTTCACTTCTGCAAGGCTTATCTCCTTGCAGCCTCCTTTCTAACTTCTGTACTTAATGGACAAATCTCCCATGCATGGTTTGGAGCAAATTGCACTGTCATCTTTTTCCATTCTACGTTCCACTCAGCTTTGGTGAATATGTGGAGGGTGACCGGAATGTGGTGTGGAAAATTAAGGCATGAAATAAGACATTTCGAGTGAAAACAACAGCATTTCTAACATCTACAAGGGAGATATTTTGACACACCTCAGTGGAACCTGAAGTGCACAGATGACTGAGATGCTCCTGAAGAAAAAAAAACTTAAACCTGCAAAATAATTCACCCCCAATTACAAAGATAATTTCCCATCACCTCTAAAAAAGGAGGAAAGTTTCCTAAAGACTACAGCATGAAACTGTGTGATTCATTTTCTTTCATGCTGACTAATATGTTGCTCAGAGCCAAAGCTGTCCACTACACATTTCTAATTGGTCTTGAAGGCTAAAACAACCTTTGCAAAATCCCATTTCCTTCAGCAAATGATGTTAAAACCTTTCACAGCAGTCCCCATTAAATCAAACTGATTTTCCTCCAAACATCACTTTCTGACCCATCAGTAACAGATTTATTTGCAAGAATGCAGAGACCTGCAAATGTATTCATAAATCTTAAACTTTTTCTTCATTTTGTGACAATAAAACTAAATAATTTTGAGGATTTGATGTTGCAGACCAACACAAAGATGTGCATAATTGTGAATCCTAATAAAATAAATTTGTTGTTATAACATGACAAAAAACTCTGTAAATCTTCAAAAGGGATACATATTTTTGCAAGGTGCTGTATATAGATAAGTGTTACACTTTTGGAGGGGTTCAAGGTGGAGGGTTTCCTTTGGAATGTATTGAATCAAATAACACTTTGTTGACCTATCTATCTCACTAATAAAGATGTTCTTTTTTTGTTCACAATCTTAATTTTCAGTTCAAAAAAAGATTATGGTGATTTTTAAAATAGGAGTCCATTACAGGCAGCTCTTTGCAACTAAAAGTAGCGGAGCCAAATTAGGTTCTTTTTTTCCCTTTCAGTTTGCTTTGATTGACTTTGTACCATTTAGCCAATCATACAAGGGGACCTGTTAGAAAAGCTAACTGTGTCAATGTGCAGTGAAATTAGCAGACAGCTCATTTTGTGTGATCCAGATGAGAGCCAGAAATTTTACATCGTAGATTTTCAGTCCCAGGGTTTTCAAACATATTCATAATTGTGAAAGAAAATAGATTCATAGTTTATTTTTCAAAATATACATTTGAAAATGTGACCTCCTTGAATAAAATGCACTGGAAAAGAGAGTTCAACTGAATGAATGTGTTGATAAAACATCTGTTAGTTATACACAAACCTGATCTTTATGGAAATAAAAAGGCCATTGTTTGGGTGTCATCTATAGTGTTCCTGTTTCCACAAACACAAAGAATAAAATAAACTGGTCAGATGATTCAGATGCTTTCAACAGCATCTGTTGCAGCCAGACCTACGATGCATTGGTTTCAATCAAGTCACATTCATGTATTAGCATGGCCCAGTCAAAGTCCAGGTATAAATCCAGTTGAGAATCTGTGGCAAGACTAGAAAATTTCAGTAGATGCTCTTCATTCAACCTGGTTGAGCTCAAGCTGCTTAAAGAAAAATGGGCAAAGATTTCTGTCTTTAGTTATGCAAAATGGTTTTAAGTTACTCTGAGTTCCCCATCAGGATGTTTTTCCACCAACTACATTGACCACATTTCCATAAATATCCTGTAAAAATAAAATTTTAACGTCCCAGATTCACGTTTACATTGAAATGAACCTTTTTTCTTATGGACCAGATTCCTCCTACACTTCAAAAAGATCTTCCTCCCAATTCACTGCATAATTAAATCAAGATACATTTTCCAGTGTTGCCTACTGGTTTGATATACAAGAAAGAAACACTTTCATTTCTTTTTTCTTTTTCAAAATCGGTGATGAATTACCTACCATGTATTGGTTTTGCCCTCATTAAGAAGAAAATTAAAACACAATCATGCTAGATTACATTTTTCTTATCTACATCAGCAAGAATCCTCTGCCTTCAAAAATGTTGCCAGGCATGTTGAAAAATGTTTCAAGAATTTTTCTTATGAACATCAAGTTTTTGAATTGTGGATAACCTTGCAGGTGTAATCTTAGCAATGTGGGTTCTGGAAAGCATTGAATGAGAGAGCTGCATAGAGATGCACAAATTATGATTATGAGATTTTGAAAAATCATGTTTGAGTTTGGATACACTTTATAATTATGAACTATTTTCTATTAATAAAATGCCAATTTCATACACAAAGATTTGCAAACATTTGCAAAGTGCTGTAGGCATTGAAGCAATAAAATATGTACAACAGCAGATTTACTTTAATTGCCTTAGACTCTCTAATAGTAAATCCTCTATTGGCCTTTAATTTTTATTCAAACATTAATGACATTTTGTAGTTGTTGGGATCCATCAGGCTGACAAAAATGCTTGAAATTAAGGTCATTAAATGTTTAATGAACGATCAAAACTTTGCAGATTAAACGAATCAGATAATCAGCTGCTTTCAGGTGCAGAATCAGGATAATTACTAGTTACAGAACAAGATGTTAAGCAGGTATAATGTTCTCATCATGCTGCAGTGTAGTCCTGGTTACAGTATACTGAAGTAAAGGACGACGAGACAGACCAATGAGGCTCTGAACACAAGTGTAGCAAAAATGATTCTTTAATATGGAACAACATCAGAGCTCAGCTCCAAGGCTCCTTCCACCCAGCACACTGTGTAACACTGATGAGTGGAGGAGAGCAAGAACAGAAAAACAACAAACCCCCCCACCCCCATAAGATCACAGTCTGCTCGGCCCAAAAAACAGGAGAGGCTGAAAAAAATAAACATGGAACGCAAAACCAAAGTGCTACTGAGCTCCGCCCTGAGACGCCCTCCCTCCCTTTGCTGGGCGCGACCGCAGAGACGCGGCTCTCCGCTAGCCTCCCAGGGCTCTCCCGACCCTGTCCCTCTGTCTCACCCTTCTGTTCCAAACCAGGGCCGACCAGAGAGGAGGTGGGCTGGAAGGAGCAGAGAGTCGAGTGCGGATATGTGGAGGTACTGCGGCCCTCAGAAGGACGTGACCAAGGCGTCTCGGTTATTATCATGGCTCCAGTGAGAGACGTCTGCAGTTCGGTCCTTTCTCTTTAGCTCCCAGTGAGATCCAATCATCTTTAGTAGCTGTTCGGTTCAGGTTCAAAGGGAATGTTTGAAGTTTTCGTTTAAGGAGAATGAGACGAGAACAGGAGAGGGAGGGCGTCAGCCGAGGCCACCCAGTAAGAACCCTTTACTATACCAGTACAGGGACATCAACAGAAGTACTACACAGATATGTACAGAGCAACCAAGCAGCACACTGGAATACCAAGTAATAAAAGTGGTGCAGGAAAAGGGAGGGTTTCCACAAATGTACACATCCCGGTATCTTTAATATGTGTGGTTGGTCCGATCTTTAAGGCGTTTTTTTTCCTCTCGCTCTTGCTACAAACAGGCAGCAGTTAAGCCGCCACAACATAAACTCTCACATCTGTGCTTGATTTCAATATGGCTGCTTTGTGTTGCTGCATGCTGAGCTGATGCCGTTCTATCTCCTCTGAGTTTGTAGTGATGAGGCTTGACTTGGGATGAGAAACATGGATCTCCTCTTTTTTTTGTTTATTCTCTGGTCCACAGAGCTCTATAGAAAAAGTAACGTGGAGGGTGACAAATGGGAGACTCTAATGGACAAAGAATCCAGGATAGATGATGGGGGATGGAATGGATTACCAGGAAATTAGACTCTGGTGGTGTGCGCATTATCATCTGAATGGGATAGTAAATGAACAATCGAGCAGAGGAAGTGGAAATCTATACTTAGTGGAGGATTAAAACTAAGCGGTGTAATGAAGAAACAGAGCGGATGTGAGGAGAAAAAAAGAGAAAGGAGGAGGGCATCAGCTAGCCTCAGCAAACACAGTCATCCTGCATCTTAGCGAGCAATCTGCGTAAGAGAAAAAGAGGGAGGAGGGAGGCACTGCACAAAGAGCACTAAGCACTACGATGGACGGACGCACACCTAAAAACACGCACAACTGCACAGGGTTCCAGTCTGCGTTCCACTGCACTCTCCTGGCTGCCAGAACCTTGCTGTGTCTTGCCAAAAAAAAGCCCCAATAAAAACAAAATCAAAAAAACAAAACAAAGACAAAAGCAAAACAAATGGACAAATAAAATCCCACTGGCTACAATAAAAAAAGAAAGCAGAAACTTAGAATATAAAAAAAAGCCAGTGGCATCGGGTCTTACAGAAAGCAATTTTTTTTTTTCTCAGTAACTGGCTTTTGAACAGCTCTACGCTTTTTCTTTTAGTCTACCAAGTATATACTATTAACCTTACCAGGCAGCTAAAATCTATACAGTACTGTCATGGTTTGTATATTTATAGATATTTGTACACTATACAAAGTTGGCAAAAAAAATACATAAATAAATACATGGAATCAGATTGTACACATCACAATTGTGTGTTTAAAGTTAGAGCACTCTTTGTTGAAGAGGTGGGCCAAGGCAAGTGGAGAAAGGAGTTAAAAACCCAACCAAAAAGCAGGAGTGTTACCCTTGACATCCCTCAATGCAAAAATAAAACCCCTCTCAGTTTAGATTCAGTAGGTCAGTTAAGAGTATTGCTTATTACCTCCCTGATTTAAAAATCTCTGTATAAATGGCAGGATTTAGACGCCGCTCGGCCTGCATCTCATTCACAATCAGCAACAGATCGAGTTTGGAGGGGAAAGTAGCTGGGCTTTATTTTTGGTTAGCGTGTGGAGCTTCAGCGTCCTTGTGGGACTCCCTCAGAGGGATGGTATTACAGATGAAGGTAGGACTGTATCCACTGTCTTTCCTGGAGACAGCTGCCGGCAGTATCTGCTAAACCATGTCAGGTCAGAGACGCTCCTCAAAGAAACCTGAAACTGATAAGCTCCACCGCTGCACTGTGTGGATGCTGGGCCTGAAACATGAGGGCGCAGCATATAAAAAACCAGACAAAGTAGGATTTATGGTAGTTGACCACAATTTTGTTTTAACCAATGTTTTACAAAGCCATAGCATGCTTTGAACATAAATAAAAGTGCATTTTAATTCCTCATTTATTTCAAAGAGGATAAATTGCAGCGACGCACCGAGAAATCATCAAACCACCAGAATTCAAATTTTACACTTACCCAGCTCTTAACGGTGACTGATTGACTTAAAAATCCAATCTTTTTTAGGCTCAGAAAACACAGGCGCCAACATGTCACACTGACAAAAACTCTCTTTGGTTTGGAAGTTGTTACTGAGCAAAGTTAGCTATTTTCAGCACGGATGAGGCATTTAAAAATGAAGTCTCAAGAGGCACCAACATTTTAAAAGCAAGGCTGAATGCATTGCAGAAAAATAGCTCTGTTTTAATTCAATTCTGTCTGTTGGGGAACAAGCTGGATTGGTAGTCTTCACAGTTTTTGCTCAGTCTTCAGGGAGCACACATGATAACTGTTCATAGTTTGCAAAGCTAAATGAGCTAATCTTATTAATTGTGCTGAGCTCAAAGTGCAAAGATATTTTAAGATGTTTTGACACATTTCCAAAATCTTGTTAAATTGCAGATCTATGCAACACCAACTCCTCTCTCTCACACACAGTGTGACATCACCTTATCTCCTAACTACTTAATGATCAATCGGCACAGAAAAGCTCCTTCAGCATTCTCTAAAGTTACAACTAATACATGATTTAACATCTAACAGCATGTTACAGAAGAGTCCTGGACAAAACAAAGGAATATGTTGTGATATGGCACAGCTAAAATCGGTTTTAAAGAGGAGAAATGGTGCAAGCTTTGTTTTTTGAGTTTTTTTACATCACAATATGGCAGTTTATAGTTCGGCTGTCTCTCTAATCCTGGACTGTCCTTGCTGGCGTTTGAGAGCTCTTGCAAATAAGCAAGCAACCAACAAGCCAGTTATTTGGCAAGTTCACATCGGCCCACTCGGGAACTAAAACATGCATGCAAATTACCCTTGTTGCTGTAGGATGATGGAAGCCATTCCCATCCTTATGTATGGCTCCCTACACATCAATAATGACTCCAAATTCAATGAGCAAGGCATCATGGGTGTCAGACAGGGTCAATCCCATCTAACACAATGGCATTTCAGTAAATCCCAGAGCCTGTAAGCTGATGGGGGGGGGGATGTGATGCCAAGCGACTGGGTCGGAGTGACTCAACAAGGAGGTGTGTGTTGTTCTCACACACCGCAAAACATGTTGTAAGAATGCAATGATGCTTCATGGCTACAATTTGTGTCGCTTTGAGTTACCTGGGTGTATTCGGGGACTTGTGGCAGTGTTGCTACAAAGAACCTGGGATGTGTCGGGTACCACTCCTTCCCCGTCGCTTGTCTTGCCTTGACCTCACGACGCCCCCAACAAGAATACAGCAGACATCAAAAGCCCTTATTCAAGAAGGGCAGGTATAATCAGCTTCATCATCATCATCAACATCACCATTGTTATTCATGTGTATCGTTGTTTTCTTCATCTCCTTGAGTGACAAACGAAAACTCGGAGTACAATAAATGTTAATTTTCACCAACAATATTTACATAAAGTTTTTTAAAAAACAAAACAAAAAAAATAATTATTCTTCACAATGCTCTGTAAAGAAATAAAAACACAAGAACACCAAGCACACACATACGTACACACTAACCAACAGTCAAATGTGAACAGAAAGGAAATTATTACTCATTATTGTTTTTCATATTCGTGTAGTTACTATTCATACAACCCTGAATGGAAGGAGTCACACTGGTTTTCACCAGATGCTTAAAACAATTGAAAGGGTGAGTCGGAGGGAGAGGAGAGGTCTGTCGGTGCAGGGCAGGACGAACGCAGACAAACAGCGAAGGTGAGCCAGGTGACTCCTGAACTTACTCAGGCGTCACAACATGATTCAGCAGAATAAAGCACAGGCAGCGAAGATGTTCCTCCAGGATGGGATTACCACAGCCTCACTTTAATCCACACACACAGACATTAAGGTCTCCAAGAGAAAGAACAACCCTAATTTAATTTAGCAAAGACTACAGCAGAGCAGGCACCTTTCCAATAGAGTGAGTCACTGATGCTTAACTTAAGAAATCCATCAAGGAAAACTACGATGGAATATTAAGGGAAGGAGGAATGAGACAAGGACAAACACCATCATAAATCTCAAGGGAACATAAGGAACAGGTAGGGCCTCTTCAGTTGTGAGAGGTTTAAGCTAACTATGTAAGTTTAGTAAATGTAAATCAATTTTTAAAAATGCATGGAAATGTACAAAATAAGATGTCAAGATATTAAACTTTAGGGGTAAGGTTTATACTCTAGTGCACAAAGTGTAGTCTTAAAAGAATAACTAAAATTCAACTCAGCTAACATGGATTTATTTCATTTTAAGAAAGACATAAATATGTCTGTTAGGATCATCTTTGGGGAACTATGATTGTCTGTGCCAAATTTCAAATAGAGAGTAAGATTTTTCTGCAACAAACACTCCAGGTTGACCTGCCATGAAACAAAAGATGAATGTGAGGTAGTGTGCCTCAGGCCCGTTGTTAAGTATGGCAGATTTGTGATGGCGGGGGCCTGTTTGTCTTCAAAAACCAACTTGGAACTGCTTGAAATACCAGAACATTTAAAAGTTAAGTTTGGTGGGTTCTGCCAGAAATCTAAAAATGGGTTCTAATTTGGGCTTATGATAGAATAATGGTTTAAAACACAATAAGCATTTCTACCATCGTCATTCCAGTCCCCGAGCCGAAGCAGTGAACCAAATCTAGAGAGATTATGTAGTTTAAAAGAGAGAACATAAAACAATTAGATTTTAAAAAGAGAGCTTGTTTTTTACACTTAGCAAATGTTCTAAAATTAAATGTTAGATTTTTCAATATTTGTCAACCAGAGAAGTAAAAGATTAATCTATTTGAAAGCTTTTCCACATCATGATTACAGGTGACAATACAGGTCTGGGAATGGTTCTAGATACAAAAAGTATATTTATTGCAGAAAAAGGACATAAACTTACAGTAATGTGCAGTAAAGTTGTGGGCAGAATGAAACGTTTTTTACTCAGGCCCACACCAGCACCTGTTCATTGGTTCTGCCAGGAATTGAATATAATGATGAGAGACAGCACTGAGGCTGAACAAACACACCAATTGGACCCTGTGTCTGGGGGGGGCGAAAGTCTTGACTGGGAACATCTGTAATCCTCTCTAGGTATATTCATGAGCCCTGGCTTGCTGAAGGTCACTCCTGACATTGTTGGTGCCAAGAAGGCGCAACACATTTAGACGTGTGAGAGAGGTGGCAGTGCAATTAAAAAGTGGTATTTGGGAGCTAATGTCTCCATATGTTTAGATTTAAACTTTCCATCCATTTTAGTGTTTTGGTTGTTGAGCTGGTAACAGAAAACAAAGATAAATTAGGGTACCCTTATTATTTTACAGATAGAAGCTTTCTGAAGGATTTACACTCTGTTGTCAAACGAAATCTATCGTCAGGGAACAGGCATTATAGCAAACACACAGCATTTTCCCCCACAATTTTCCAGAGTCAAACATTTTAGAGTAGTCACAACTGAGAGCATCAATGCTTCTTCTATTTTAACCACTAAAGGAAACTTAGCTGTGTCTCGTTTTGTACAAGTAATCCTTATACTTATCCAGGTCTGAGATCACTGCTACGCTTCCTAAAAAAATAAGCAACAGTTTCTTTATATGCTATAATGATACCATTAATCATAAATGTGAAGAATTAGTTTGTGGTCAAAAGAAAAGTTATGAAATTTCCAGATAAGTTATTCATGCAACCTGCCAACACTGACCAATATATTTTTTTTTTATTCAGGAGGTCATCTGGATTAAAAAGCAGAGCTTAGACTTCTAAAAGTCCAAAAGTCTTCTCAGTCGTCTATTTTCAAGGATGAGTGACTTCACAATCTGCCTCATGTTATAAAAATAACAGCGTATCTCCAAGCTCACAGGGTGACTGAGGACTAATTTATAAAGCCTGGTAGCTCAGGCTTCTGAACAATATGTAACTCAGTTAAAGGGAAATAGCTGATAAACTGTTGACTTAATAAGTCCAGAAAGTGTTTTCACACCTTCAGGAGTGACTACACTGATCAGTTTCTGTCTTTACCTGACAAGCCAGGTGGAGCAGCGGTTTGAACTGACAGATAACTGGAAAAAGGGACTGCTGGTCACCTGGGGGCCTTTCTGTATGATGTCCACAAACATCCATTGTTAGGCATTGGCTGTCCTTGTGTTAGCCTTGTGATGGTCTTGGCACCTGCTCAGGGTGTACTCACTCCCTTGCCTAATTCTAGCTGGGAAAAGCTCCAATATTAGCAAAGATAAAGCTGACCAAGCTAACGGATGGGTGACAAGACTTTTACTTGCATGCATGTTAGTAATAAAACCGCTCCATGTCTCTTTTTTCTTAGCCAGAGTTATTTTTGCAAAGTAGTGAGCCCCCCCCCCCCAGGTCCAAGGAAGCAGATATTGCTCCTTTCTGACCACCTAATGGGAGTGTAATGTGCTGTGACACTGCAGGCACTGGCTGTCAAAACAGTGAGCCCTGTTCCATGGATGGCCAATTGTTTTGAAGGGCACTGGACTGGATCAGTGCATCACAGCAGCCAGCACTGAGACCCACATGAAAGACAGTGCCCAGAACATACTCGGCACACCGCATGCTGTCCAGAAAAGCTTACCGACACTCATGAGGAGGAGTTATACAGCGCTGGCCAGTTTACAACTGCACAGTTGTATGCTGACACCATCTTTAGCGTGAATCAAAAGAGATAAAAAGGCAGTGTTAGCAGAAGCTGTGCTATGTATGGACTCGCTTATTAGGCAGTCTTTACACAGTGGGTTTCAAATTAAGTGATTCAGGTCAGCATCAGCGGTTAAAAGTCAGAAGAATCTCAGAGTAGAGAATCAAGAAGAGATTTGAGAAGGAATTAAGCTAACAACTAGTTAGACTGGTGCGTAACTGTTAGCCCAAGAAATGTGGGGCTACAGCTTCTTGAACATTTACACCCACAAAGATGAGTGCTTTTGTTTATCATCTCATCTAAATATCTTTCATCCAGTTGCTCATCTCCAAAGCCAACTAATCTAGAAACATCACTATAGACACAGTCAAAAAGAAAAACACAAGTTTCCTGTACATTTGGATGCAGTATTAATGCTACTAACTAACATCCTTCCCCATAGGCAACAAAGAAGATGTGCAGCAGGGAAAAACAACTATATTCTATTGCTGTGGCCGATATCTGCATTACATCTTGAATAGTAAACATAATTCAAGAGGACTGCCATAAACCATTAAGCAATCAAGCACTTGGTTACCTTGGAAACTGAACACAAGGTGGTGAGAAGCCATTGTTAATGAAGTAAACACAGATAGGGAATCCTCCTACTGTTTGGGCATCAAGACATGCAGTAAATTCTTCTCTCGTTATAGCTGCTGTTTGATCTCCTAGTCTCTAAGGGAAGATGAAACTTTATCAATATTCTCAAACAGCAAAAACACAATTTTATTGCATTACATATTCCTAGTTTAAGAATAAAGACCAAATTTGTTTTTAATTTTTAAAGTAATGGAAAAAAATTTTAAAAAAATACACAGTCGAACCAACTCCCTCACTATTTGTCCTTTCTCAAGTGTAAACTATCATTAGCATGGCAGCACAGTCAGCAGATACAGGAAATTAGAACAGTAACTCCATAAAAATTGCATCAGCTTTAATAGTTGTTCATACTCAAATTACTGTTCTAATGTGGGTATATTTAAAAGTTTATGAGATATATAATAACTCATCCATATATGCAGATAGACGACTTCCAGGAAAGATGGTTTTACAATATTAAAGCAATAGCATCATCTTTCAATATTGTTACATACAATATTGTAACAATAAATAGTATTAAATACTCAAAAAATAGTATTTATATAGAATAAGTTTTGGATTTGCTTACTACTAGCAATTAAGCCTACATTTAATGGCGTAGGGTTTCCTAGTTTTCTGTGTTGATTTGGAGAAAGGTTAATGGAAATTCTCTCATAGCCTGTAAACATGGAAACAAAAGGGGTAACAGCTGTGCTTGCAAATCAGAAGTGAAAAATGTATATTTTCTGATTTACCATTTTTTAACAGTCAAATAACCGCTATAGTTTTTAATTTGAAATGTTCCTTTATATTTTATTTGGTATTGCTGTTACTGATTGTTAATCATCACAGCAGAATTAAAACTTTCAAAATATTCTACCTTCTCCATAACTATTATGATGTAAAGTTTAAAGCATTTTATTTTTTTTGTCCTTAAGAACATAGAAAAAAATAAGTTTTTCTTTTATTTATAATAGATTGTCACAAGATGATTGGACTGTTTTGGCTTCTGTATTGTACACTTCTGTGTGGTTTATTAAAGTCACCCTTTTTATGATACACTTTGTGACATCTGTGTGAAAATATGATAAATAAATAAAGCTGAATTTACTTACTTACAACCTTAAGAACAAAACTTTGAAACATAACGTATTCTTACATTTTACCCCAATGAAACATTGGTGTACTTCAGTATTTGACACTTTGACATGCATAGGTATTATACAGTAATATACAGTGATATGAGTCTTCTTATTTAATGAGCTTTATATAACTCAACACAAGTCATTTCTTGTACATACTTTTGGTTTAAAAAGCTATTATATTACACTGGAAATTTAAATATGTTTAAATAGATGTATTTGAGTACATTTGTCATTACATTTTAATTAATTGAAAAGCACAGTACTGATAATTCAGCTAAATATTTTAGCTACTTCCTGAATAAAGTGCCAAGGTGTAGAAAGATTGGGGACTGCTTTAGGGAAACCCTGCGACAGAATTAAGCGTAAAACTTTACAAGAGTGCATTGAAGGTGAACTGCAAACAACTGGGATAAACGGCAAACTAGGAAAGAGCAGAGGTATCTATGAGCATCTAATTACTGAGCATCTAATTAAGTTTTATTGTTGCTGCTTTATTTCCACAGGTATGAAGCTAAGCTGAATGTTTCTGACAAACTGGACAACTATTACTGCATTAGATAACATCTAATCCACTCCTGCAGTATCTTATAGAGGCAGACAAGTCAATCATCTAATATCGCACACGCTGTCCGTCATTTATAATTCTGATGAAGTGCAACTAAAATTCAGAACATGGTTAAGAACTACCTTTTCCTGTCAGAGTATATATATATATATATATATATATATATATATATATATATATATATATATATATATATATATATATAAACTGTTCTTTCTTGAACTTTCTTGGACTATAATCATCATTATTATTTTCTTTCTTGGACTCATTCAGAATAACAATGTGCAGGCTGTGGCTTTGAGCTCTGACAAGCTTGATGTTAATCGACACATTGTGTAATAGCACTGTTGTGCTGGCCAGTCTCCATGAGACAAGCAAACGTGCCTTGAATCTCCATCCCAGCCTGACATTTCAAACATCAGTGGACTCCCACCAGGAGTCCTGCAGTTTCCTTCCAAATACACACACAAGCACACACAAGTACTCTGAGATTTAGAAAAAAAAAAAAAAAACACAAAAAAGACCAAGAAGAGGAGGATGAGAGCCCTGCATCCTCTGTGTCCTTCGCTTCAACTCCAAACCCTGAAAACACCAAGCAGACGTCACTTCTCCCCCCCCGACTGCAGCCAACTGCAGCCAACCCTTCCAGATTCTCCTCCCTTGATTTTCACCACAGCTATAATCATCACCATCATCATCATCATCAAAAACTATAATCATCATTATTATTTTTATTACATTTTCAAAAAAGTGCAAAATGAACTTCCCCGTGCCCTCGTTCAGAAGGCAGGGCAGTAGAGGATGGGGAAACAATGGCAGTAAGAAGAGCAAGAAGAGCGCGAGAGAAGAAAGAGAAAAGAGAAGAAGATTTCTGTAAAGTTCAGTGTGTTGCTCCTGTAAATGCACACTCAACTGGCAGAAGGCATACATTAACACAGCAGTCTAACTGTACAGTCCAACCTGCTGGAGGTGGATACCCACCAGCATGACAGAAGAGCACAGGGCGAAGAGAAGTGTGTGCACACAGCTGAATCCATGTGCACAGACTTTGCTTTCAGCCTTGATTTTTCTGTGAACATTGGAAGATTTCAATTAGTTTCCTCGGTTGGCGGTGCATGAAAAGTGACATCCTAGGATTTCATCTTCTTTTTTCTCTCTCCATGTCTTTTTTTTTTTCTTTCTGGAAAAATCGAGACGAATCCATGTCACAAGTTTGTGTCCCCTCTTTTCCCAGCTTTGGAAAGTTTAGTTGCTTTTTTTAATCTCTATTTTTGTTGGAGCTACAGCACAGCACCCACAGCACACAGACGACAAGGAAGGCTCCAGAAAGAGGGTTGTTGTGAGAGGAGTGGTGGGGCAAAGTAAGTCACTAATATTGTGCCAGAAGGAAGAGAAGAGGAAAAAAAGAGTACAGAGAGGAGAATAGAAGGAAGAGAAGAGACAACAGTGTGAACAAATCCATCCTGAGTTCAGCTTGTTTCATTACAAACCTATTATCGATCACTTTCAAAGACTTCCGCTGAACATTAAACCATTCTTGAGTAAAGGAGAAAAGGTTTGCTATGAGAGAAAAATGTAATATACTTGAGACAAATAACAAGAACAGTAGGGTCAATGAAAAGACTAATGAAACATGGAAACAGGTGACAGAATATGGCTAAGATATAGTTAACTAGTGTTCATAGGTGAAACCCTGCCAGTCTACATAGCTAAATTACATCTTCATAAGATGGGTACAGGTGCATCCTAACGTCACAGAAAAGTCATTAATTAATAAAATTAATAATTAATAGAGATTCACTACAAAGATTATATATTTGGAGCATTTATGTCTCTTTATTTTGATCATTACCGATTACAACTAATGAAAACCCAAATTTCTGTTTCTCAAATAAATTGAATATAGCAGCAGACAGAGACTGACATTCTGTACAAAGGTGGCAAACCACAAGAGTGTGCTGCTAATTGAAAAGTTGAGTGGAAGGGAAAAAGGGTGGCAGAAAATCTGGCACAGACAACAGGGATAACTGAAGCCTTGAGAGGATTCTAGCTCATTTATGATTTTTGGTGAGAATCACAATGGATTGACTGTGGCTGGAGTCAGAGTCTTAAGAGTCACTGCACACAGTCATTTCCAGAATATAATCTGCAACTGTTACCTTCCCTGTGTTAAGACACTGCTGAATGCAAGACACTGACAAATACTTCTTAAAAACGACATGTCCAAAGTCCTCTCTTCATTAGAAAAGCAGATTTTATTTTTCATTGGTAAATCAAGGTCCCAGAGACTGGAGATAAAGGGAAGAGGCACAGATTTCAAGCTGGTTGAGGTTGTTCTAAAGTATTTTATAAAGTCCAACATCAGGAGAGAGGCTTACCAAAAAGGTTTTAGAGCACTCCATGTTTCACTCTGCTGACGAGGTTTATAGAAGTGCAGATTTTATTTTTCCAGCAGAATATGGCAAAAGTGCAAACTCTCCTGGTCTGAAGTTCAAACATTGTCGAGGCTTCAGAGCAACAATGAGGATGAACTGAAGGCTGGCGCATACATCTGCAGAGCCACAGGCTGGTGGCCCCGGTCAATTGTTGAGTACATACAGTACATGTTGTAGCACCACAATGCTGTATTACTTTTTTTCATTGGTCTTATGTAATAACCTACTTCTACGAGAAACTGAATTTGGGGTTCATATTAGCTGTACATCACAGTCATCGAAATTAACAGACATAACGACTGGAAATATATAATACTCTAGTTTACTGACTTGGTATGCAGTGAGTTTCACTTTTTGAGCTGAATCACTAAATTAACAATACAATGGTGTTGTAATTTATTGACATCCACTTGTATGTTCATACAGTGCCTTATGTATTATATTGTATAACTGTACTATTTATACGACAATATTAAATGAGTTCAAATTATTATGATTCTCTAAGATACCAACTTGTTTAACTGGTCAGGGACTGCAGCGACAAATAAACAGATCATTAGACCTCCATGGGCCGATTGCATAAGGACAGAAAGACAGACATACAGACAGTCAGAAACAGGGGGACTATTGGCAAAGTGGCGACACAGAAAAAACATACAACAGCTCAAGGGGAGAGAAATTCAGAGAGAAGTGGAAGAGGAAATTGAGATTCTAAAAGAAAATAGAGAAGAGTTTAAAGGTTTAAGAGAGCAGATGGCTAATTGTACCCGTGTTTCGCAGCCTGGCAGCAAGTCAGTCTTGTGCATAAGGACGGGAGCGGGAGTAGGGGAGAGAAAAGAGGGGTGGGAAGTAGGAGACGGGAAGTGGCCATGGAGGAAGCTGGGTGGTGCGATCAGGCCTTAAGAGCGTGCCACTGGGCGACGTTAGTACGCGGCCGAGCGAGCATGTCCTTCCAATGCTTTACTTCTGCTGGCCCGCTCTTCCACGATAGGTAGATCTGAGAGAGGGGAAAGAAACAATTATGCACACTTCATGAAAATTTGTAAACTACTGAGGACATAAAAAAAATGTAAAGATGTATGGTCCATCTCTTCCAAGTCAATATGTTTTTACGTGTGTTGGTATTTGGTATCAGTTAATGCTAAAGAACAGAAATAAGTCAAAAAACAGTGAGGTGAAGCAGTAATAGCTGTCACTGTTCACTCACAGGTTGTATTACTAATAGGCATAGCATTATTAATGCCATTGTTACCTAAATTAATGAAGCTAGAGGTTGAAATAGTCAGTATTCAAACAAAGGAGAGAGTTGTAGCTTTTACTCTAAATTTTCTGTAAGTTTTTAAGTATCTTAATGCAAGCTTAATGCTAACTCATACACATAGGATCAGACAGCTGGTTGGTGTTGTTCAATAGAATTGTTCAAATTGCTTAAAAGTGGCATGGTTGTCATGACAAAACCTGTTTGCTCAAGTTCACAACGGGTGACATTTGCCTAACTCAGACCAAAATTGAACCATTAACAGCAGTAGAAGGCCCCATCTAGTGACTTAAGGTAATTTTAACATCAACTGGATATTTGAGCCTGTAAGTGTGGCTTGTCTAAGGAAGAAATAGCTTCAGGATGTGCAAAGTGAAACTTTGGCCTTGCGGTCAACGTTGGTGTTTCTTTGAAACTGTCCCTCTACACTTTTCAGCCACCCTGCTTGCAGAAATTTGACCCCTCCCACACAGGCAATTGATGATTTGCAGAAAGTACAATCCAAAGTATTTATCTTTTCATAACCAAGCTTTTATAATAAGCAGAACCGTGTCTATCCAGAGACTTTGATTGAAAAGTCAACTCACTGCAACCAAATCAGATTTTATTGAATTCAATTAAGCTTTGCTAAATCCAGCAGGCAGTTTGAAAGAAAGTGACCCAAATCCTGTTATTAGACCAGATTTGTCTAACAACAGGACAATTTGAGCAAACATGCAAAATCTCTTAAGTTTTGGAACTATACTGAATAATATTCCTTTCCTATAAAAAAAATTAAAATAAAATAAGTCATTCTGCTTAATTTGTCTTTAGTTTGTTTTTACTTTCTTGGCCCACAAGCACTGTTGACTCTACGACTCTTCAACACACCAAGCTAACCCATGACACCTATCTAAAAATCTCTGCAGACTCACAGCAGAAGCTTATGTCATAAATTACCTTGCCAATAACATCGTTACGGCTAAGCCTGTCCTTGTCCATGACGGTGATGATGATGGTAGTCTCCCTCAGCACATGGGCAGGGACATCAAAGGGGAAGGACTCGTTGAAAACTGGATTCAGACAGCGCTTTATCACCGGCGTCTTCTTCTTCTCAACACGCTTGTCCTTGTGCATGAGCCACACCTTTACGTAAGGGTCTGCAGAAAGGACATAAAAGAGCTCAAGTTTTCGCAAGGGTAACTAAGAAAATGCCTATGGATGTTTTTTTTACTCTTTTTTTTGCTTTCAGGGTCAGCTTTGCAATTACCCTCTTGATTGTTATAGACAGGAAAGGCAGCAGGGAAGCAGAGACCTCGATTGAGCTCAAGGTCAACCTATTCCCTGAGCTAGCAAACATACAAATGAGGAAGTATTTATGGAAATGGGGCTTGGGATTCATACAGCAAATTCTGGAGCAATTTTATATCTGGTAATAGTAACTGCAGGAAACTCTAATTTTACCAAAAAAACAATTGTACAGAAAGTGTGTCACAGCAGGACTGGATACTTTTTTTTTAACCAGAAGAGACCAGAATGCGCTGATGCACATTTAGCTAGGAGGTTCAAGATCATCATAGATATACAGGCAGATAGAGGTCAAAAGATATGCTTGATGTAATGTCACCTTTCTGCTGTGACTATGAACAGACGACAGTGACCAGAGTACCAAAGTATTCAAATGCCTTGAATTTGTCCACATTTTGTCAAATTACAACCTTCAGTGCATTTTATTGGAATTTTACGTGACAGACCAACACAAAGCACGGCATTATTATGAAGATGTAAAGAAACGAATTCTGGGAATTATAGACTTTTGACAAATAAAAGTCTGTAAATTTATAAAGACAGAAAGAGCTGCAGCTCAGTGATCATTCTTCAGTCCTGCTGTGCAAAGAGTAAAGACTAATGCTGACTTCCTCGGTCACTTAATGTGAAAACATTGGTGCGCACCGAAAGTACTTTCTGTGATATGAACAATTCTGTAAAAGCGCTCGATTTATTTTATTAGTACTAAAAGTGAGGAGACCTTTTGCCACTGTAATATGAAAAAAAGTGTAAAGAAATTCTTAGCAAGGTACTCTTCCTTCTGTGTTGACGGGTCAGTAAGTACCTTGTACTACAAATTCAAATTAAAACCTCAAAACTTTGAAAGTCAAGGCAAAGGCGCCAAACTGAAAAACATAGATTTAAGACTGGGACAAACAAAGCAAAGATTTTACCCGAGGTGCCCCCGATATCCATGGCTTTAAGGTGGCGTGCTTTGATGATGTTCACAGTGATGGTGTTGGCAGTGGGATTATAGCAGAGAGACACCAGCAGGTCGCCTCGTCTCCCCTGCAAAAACGAACACACACAAAAAACCCCCCCAAAAAACAATGGAGTGTGAATCATCCGGTCTAAGATCAGATTTCATCAGGGGATATCAAACTCCAGATTACTCACTGCCTCGTTGTGCAATGTTACATCACTGCCCTTTCTGCTCTAACTCCATGTGCCAAATACAGATGGTCCAGTGACCGGGCTGGCTTAGTTATGATCATTGCTCACCCAAAAATCACATCAAACATGATGAAGGCTGCGACCAAACGTGTCACACTTGCTTTAACAAATTACACTGGGATTAAAAGTGAGCATCAGCCGTAGTTCTGTTTAACGGCCCTCTTACACTGCCATCACTGCAGGGCTTAAGCTCCTTCCAGAAGGTCTTCAGCTGGCCCAGTTCCACCTTGTTCAGGGGGATTGACACCTCTCCGATGGGGTCGTTCCTGCTGAAGCGGTCGTAGTCCAACACCTGGAGGTAGAGAGTGCGTTCTCTCACCTTCTCGTAAGGGAAGCCTAAAGCAGACACAGGAAGTAGATAACACTGTGGGCGGAGAGGCACAGCTAAGTGGCAGATTGCGAAAAGCATGTTCCTGACAGTACAGAGGGAACAGTAATGTGCAACATGCTTCCAGGGAAGAATATGACAAAAATGCCAACGCGTGGAGCATAAGCTGTACTGCTGTCACAAAACTAATCGCATACAAGCTTAAAGGGCTGTAGGTATGGAAAAGGTTTGAGAATATTCCACCCTATTTTGTCAGCCCATCTCAAAAGTCATAAAAACCTGTTCCTTACAAGAAGAAAAAAGCACTTTTGTCTTTGCCGATGACAAACAGCCTCGGCAGCTTACAAGATGATGATTATTATTACAGCAAGACAGAATATTGGTCTGCTGTTTCTAGGCTGGAGGTCTAATCAATAAAAAACTTGGTCTAATTTCACACTTTGGTATTGAGTTTTCACACAACTAACACAAAGCTCCTTTTCAATCGAGAAACAGGTCTTTGTGGAATCTGCCAAGCTTGCTGCAAATTAGCTTTATCTCTGTATTACTTGATGAAAAAAAGCAAAGAAACCAGTTTTATGGTCTGAAAACTGCAGTGTCTTAACAGGTGGAAAATTAACACAATATTTACATTTCTATTCACAATGCCAGCTTCTTAGTTATACATTCAGACTGTTTAAAATATATAGGATTGAGGTTGCTATTGTTTATGGTGTAAGAAAAATTAAATAAGTACATTTTAACACAACTGTGACATATTCACACAAAAGGCTCCTCTCAAACAATAACTATTCCTACAGTTTATATAATAACTAAAACAGATTAACTTTTTTATAATGTTTTCTGTAAACATGAATTCATTGTCAGTTTTGTTGTTGTTTGATACAGAGGTTACAGTAAAGTATGTATGTATTTCTGCCATTTCCCCCCCCCCAATACACGAACACTGATAAAAAAAAAAAATCAGTATTAACAGCAAAAATTATGCTCATTTCAAAACTCTATGCTCAAACAATCCACTTACTCTACAAGAGCATTTCATTTATCTTTGTAATTTTAAGGATTTTGATTGTTTAATCAGGTAGAAAACTGTCGCTGAAGTAAAATGTTGCAGATGAAATTACCTGAGATAAAAGAGCAGAAAATTGAGAAAAAAATCTAATAAAAACTCAATGTAGGGTATAAAATTACCCAAAATTAAGATGAATATATTTTTTATATTTCAACAGTGACTCAGTCTAATCACAAAAGTGTGATTTGATCCATCTCATTGCACTTGTACAATTAAAAAAGAAATCTCAAAAATCAAATATTTAACTGCTCTCAAAGACAAAATGATTGGTAAGTTTTATTACTTTTTAAACAAACTTGCATAGCTATTTAATGGGAAACTATAAGTCTGAAAAAATCACTTCTAACTCAATGTACATCCCACAGAGTTGAGCTAAATTAATCTTTTAAAAAATGGAAGGAGTTTGGGACTTGTCTAGATCTATTTAGAGCTGGCTGTCCTTACAAAGTGAGTGACCAGGAAAAGAAGGCTGGTTCGAGAAGCCATAGACACATCTACGTCTAATCTGAGGGAGTTAAAGGTTCCAGTGCTCAGAGAGAAGAGAGTGTGCTTTAAGAAATGTTTTCCATGGTTTCTTACAAATCAAAACTGCATGGCAGAATGTCAAAGAATGTCAAATAAGAAAAAAAGACATTTCTAAAGAGTGTACAAATCTAGTCTGGAATTCGGCCAACGGCACAAGGGATAAACCGAGAAAAATTGTAAGTTCATGTGATCTGAGTTTATAACCAAACTAGAAAAGCAACCTCAAGTATGACGCAAAACTTCACAAAAAAATGGTTCATAAAAAGCAAAGTTAATGTTAAGGAGTGACCAAGTCAAAGCCCAGATATCAGTCTAGTCAGGAATTTGTTAGTAGACATGAATAGAGATTTAGAGTTTTACAACTTGAGAGAGTTTGAGCTGCAAGAATGGAAATATATTACAGCTTGATGGAGACATATTCACATAGCCACAGTACAGATTATAATCAAAAAAATCATCTTCGATAATATTGTATTATGAAGAGGTGTGCATAAGACTGATATAATAATGTCATAAGCATGACATAATACCTGTTATGAACGTGAAGAGTCTTCATGAATGGTTATGAATGTTGTCTTGAAGTTTCATTCTGTAAATAATGACACTTTTAATGCAAGGTTGACACTTTTACTGGACTTTTCATACAAGTTTTAGTACAACTTTGCATTAAAGTGTCATTATTTACCAAATGATACTTCATGACAAGAGTCAAAGATTCATGAAGACTCCTTTATGTACATAACAGGTGTTATATCATATTTATGACTTGTGATGGCCAAATCCATGGCCACACTCTGATGTCGGTAACTCTTTTTATGCACAGTTCATTTTTCATACAAACACAACACTTTAGTTTCAATAAAAACATTTATTAGTTGATTTGAATGCATTTGTTCTATTTGTTAGCGCGCACATTTAGTTAACATATGTATTTATATCAACTTAAAATTAATTTGGTTTGCTTAAGATTAATTCTGTTTGTTTTTCCCTCCGGTACTTACCTGCCTTGGAGTTACCAGACAGAGGATGGGGGCCAGGGCTCAGCAGGCTTACATGCTGATTGGACTGAACCACTAGTTCCTGCTGGCAGGGGGATTTGTAGTTTCTTTCTTTAGATAAGTTTTGTATTTAAGTAAATATTAGTATTTAAAGTTTAATATTTTTGATTTTCAGTTTTGGGTCTTTAGTTTAGCCAAACTTAGCTGTACTGTTATTTGTTTTGTGTTATTTGTAGTTGTATTCTGTTTAGTTACCCCTATTGTGTCTTAATTGGTCTGATCAGCCAGTATATAAACCCCTGTGTGTCATTTCTTTGTTAGGTCAGTTATGTTTGTTTGTACAGCCAGTTTGTTTACATTTTTTGCCTGAGTTCAGTTTTGTTTCTTTGACCTCTTTTATGAGCTCAGTTTATCTTTTGTTATTTATAATCTTTGGGTTAAAATAAAAAACCCTATTTTTCTAATATGTCCTGTGACTCCTCCTGTTTTTAACTCGGTCCATCACATGTGGTGTCAGAAGTGAGGATTTTGAGTTGAGGAGGCAGGATTTTTTTTCTATTTTTTGATTTTTGTGAGTAATTTTTTTTTTTACTAACCCCCTCCAACAAATTTTTGAGCCATGCAGAATGGTGTGCGCCCAAGAAAAGGAAACAAGGTTGAGACCAAAGAGGTTTCCCAGCAGTCAGAGAGGGAGGAAATGGAAGGAGGAGCTTCAGCAGCAGCTGGAGACACTGAGCATGATGAGACCAGAGAACCAACTCTGCATGATATTGCTGGAATTCTTCAGGCCTTCATGGGACAACAGGAAGTTCGGGAGAAAAAGCAGAGAGAGGTTTCTGCACAGCAAGAACAGCGCTTCAAGTGTTTGCAACACCAGTTTCGGCTTTTGCAAATGGAAATGCATGCCAGGACAACCCCGCCCCCTGAGCCCACATCAATTGATCCACAGCCTGTTGAAATTCAAACTGATCATCAGATTCAAGCAACATCTCAACCTGAGGATTCAGCTTCCAGCTCAATGGGTCAGTCTGTGCACATTCATCATCCTAAATTAGAAAAATTAACTGTTGAAGATGATATTGAACACTTTCTGACCACTTTTGAGAGAATTGCAGCTGCTTATCGTTGGCCAAAGTTGGACTGGATTTTTCATCTCATTCCTCTTCTGACGGGTAAGGCTCGCAGCGCCTATGTTAACATGGATGTGGATGATTCCCTGGAATATGAAAAGGTAAAAGCTGCCATTTTACAAAAATATGATATAAATCCAGAAACGTACCGACAAAGATTTCGCTGCCTTGATAGTCTTGATGAGAGTCCAAAGGAATTGTATTCAAGACTCAAAGAACTTTATGAGAAGTGGATTCAGCCTAAAGATAAAACTGTGAAACAAGTTGGTGAATTGATTATTCTGGAACAATTTTTGAGAATGCTGTGTCCTGAGCTTCAGGTCTGGATCAAGGAGCACAATCCAAAGTCTGCTGCAGAAGCTGCTACTCTGGCGGATGTGTTTGTAGCTGCCAGAAGTAGGAGTCAGCCTTGGAGCAACAGTGCATGGAGAGCTGCTAAAGACTCACGTCGGCTACAACCCTCTCAGCCTCATCAAAAGCTACCAACAGGTGTGGGTAAGCCTTTTTTAAGAGAAAATCAGCCTTTCAAGACAGGAAAAAGACCACCAGTGTGTTACCTCTGTGGACAAGAAGGTCACACCAAGCCCATGTGCCCCAAGAATCAAAGTAAGCTAACTCAAATGTGTTTTGTGCCTCACCAGAATATGGGTATTAAACCTGAAATAAAGCAGTCAAATAAAATCATCCTAGTGAAGATTGCTGGACATGAAATGAATGCTTTAATAGATACTGGCAGCACACAGACTCTAGTGCACAAGAACCATGTGCCAACTAATTGTATATGCCCTTCTGAAACAATATCAGTTTGCTGTATACATGGTGATGAGAAATCATACCCCACTGCTGATATGTTTGTTGAGGTGCAGGGGGCTCCCTATTTGTTGAAGGTTGGGGTAGCTGATAACCTACCCTATCCTGTAGTTCTTGGGGAGGATCTGCCTGTTATTTATGATTTATTGAGGGATGTGCAGAGCTGTAATGTGGCTGTAACCAGGTCCCAAGCTAAAAATCAAGATGAGCATTTTGCAACACTCAGTGCTTTACCCTTTTTTGAGGCTGAGCTGCAGACAGAACCTGGGAAATCACGGAAGCCACGCAGTCAAAGAAGGCGGGAGAAATTTCAACATGCACTGGGTGAGACTTCAGTTGAAGTGGCTCCAGATATGCCACTGGGTTTTTCAATACCCACAAACATCAGACAAATGCAGCAGAATGATCCAACTTTGTCTGCCCTGTTGCTGAAGGCTAGGGGGGAGGCCTCTGTAGGGTCTGACACAAATAAAGAGCAGTATATACTGCAGGATGGCATTTTATACCATCAACATGGCCAGTTTAAGCAGTTAGTTGTCCCTAAGGAGGCTCGTGAGACAGTGCTGACTTTGGGACACTCTATTCCCTGGGCTGGCCACCTTGGGAAGTATAAGACCACTGCTCGCATTAAGCGGTATTTTTTCTGGCCTGGTTTGAGATCAGATGTTGCTTTATTTTGCAGAAGCTGCCCTGAGTGTCAGAAAACCTCAATTAGAGTCCCTACCAAAGCACCACTTCAACCCCTGCCCATCATTGGCACACCTTTTCTACGTCTTGGGATGGACATAGTTGGCCCTGTGGAAAAAAGTAAATCTGGAAATCGCTTTATGCTAGTCATTACAGACTATGCGACCAGATATCCTGAAGTTTTTCCATTAAAGACTGTTAAAGCAAAACATGTAGCTTCCTCACTGATTCAACTTTTCTCAAGGGTTGGATTTCCACAGGAAATTCTAACTGATCAAGGCACTAACTTTATGTCCACACTATTGAAACAGGTCTACAAGCTGTTGGGCATCAGGAGCATGAGGACGACACCATACCACCCACAGACGGATGGCCTGACGGAGCGTTTTAATCAAACTTTAAAACAAATGCTTCGTAAGTTTGTTAATGATACAGGCTCTGATTGGGATCAGTGGTTGCCATACCTCCTTTTTGCCTACAGGGAGGTTCCTCAGGCTTCCACAGGTTTCTCCCCATTTGAGCTCCTTTATGGCCATGATGTGAGGGGCCCTCTGACCCTGCTGAGAGATGCATGGGAGGGAGACCAAAGTAAAGAGGATCCTGTTAATATTATTTCATTTGTCCTCCATATGAGGGATAAACTGCAGCAGATGAGTGAGTTAGCTCAGAGTCACATGGCAGCTGCACAGAAATATCAAAAGGTTTGGTTTGATAAAAAAGCTCGCCACAGAAGTTTTGTTTCTGGTCAAAAGGTTTTGGTTATGTTGCCAACTTCTGACAGCAAGTTGCTTGCAAAGTGGCAGGGACCCTTTGAAGTACTGAGGAAAACTGGACCTACTACCTACCAAGTCTCCACACCAGGTTTCCAACGAGGGAGTCGAGTGCTCCATGTTAATCTTCTCAAGGAGTGGGTTCCACGGAAGGAGAATGAAACAGAAGTGTTGCTTATTCACAGAGTGGATGAGGAGGAAGAAGTTAATGACTATTTGCCTTCAGTAACATCCTCTGTGCTGGACCTAAGCCATCTCACCAGTGAGCAACAGTCTCAGGTAACACCTCTTATTACTTCTGACATATTTCAAGAGTGCCCAGGTCGCACCACTCTGGTGGAGCACAGCATTGTTCTAAAACCGGATGCTGTTATAAAGCGTATGAGTTACAGGATACCAGAACGCTTCCGGGTGGAGCTGAAGGAGGAGATGGACCTCATGCTGTCTTTAGGAATCATTCAATCTTCAACAAGTGAGTGGTGTAACCCAGTTGTTTTGGTTCCGAAAAAGGATGGCAAAATAAGATTTTGCATCGACTTCAGGTACCTCAACTCCATATCAAAATTTGACTCCTACCCAATGCCACGTATTGATGACCTCATTGAGCACCTGGGGGAAGCAAGATATTTAACAACTATTGATCTGTCTAAAGGCTACTGGCAGGTGCCTCTCACCAAACAGTCCCAGGAGCTGACAGCATTCCGCACCCCTTGGGGATTGTTCGAGTTCACAGTCCTGCCATTTGGTCTGCATGGGGCCCCAGCAACATTTCAAAGACTAATGGATCAGGTACTCTGTGGGCTCTCAGCATTCACCTGTGCATACCTTGATGATGTTGTGGTTTTTAGTAGAACCTGGGAAGAGCATGTTGACCATCTAAAGGAGGTCCTGGATCGGCTGTGTTCTGCAGGCCTTACCATCAACCCAGCAAAGTGTGCTCTTGCTAAGACAGAAATACAGTATCTTGGGTTCACTATTGGAGGTGGCATTCTTAAACCTCAAGTTGATAAAATCAATGCTATAGCATCCTGTCCGCTCCCACAAACCAGGAAACAGCTACGATCTTTTCTAGGCATGGCTGCATTCTACCACAGATTCATCCCCAATTTCTCAGCTAGAGCAGCATCTCTAACAGACATGACGGGTTCCAGAAGTCCCACCAAAATTCAGTGGACAGCAGATGCCGTTGCAGCTTTTAAGGACATTAGCCAATCCCTGAGTAAAAATCCAGTTTTGCATTCACCAGATTTTACAAAAGACTTTTTGTTGCAAACTGATGCTTCTGAAAGGGGTCTTGGGGCAGTGCTTCTGCAGGGACCACCAGAGGACCAACATCCAGTTGCCTACATCAGCCGCAAGCTGCTGCCAAGAGAGAGACGATATGCAACTGTGGAGAAGGAAGCCTTGGCTATTAAATGGGCCCTTGACTCATTTAAATATTATTTGCTCGGAAGAGAATTCACCCTTCAGACTGATCATAGAGCCCTCCAGTGGCTAGAAAGGATGAAGGACACTAATGGGAGAATCACCAGATGGTATCTTGCTATGCAGCCATTTCGGTTTAAGGTTCACTACATCCCCGGCAAAGACAACACCACTGCTGATTACCTTTCTCGGTGCCAGAGTGAAGACCAGGAAGTGGGGGAGTGTGTGATGGCCAAATCCATGGCCACACTCTGATGTCGGTAACTCTTTTTATGCACAGTTCATTTTTCATACAAACACAACACTTTAGTTTCAATAAAAACATTTATTAGTTGATTTGAATGCATTTGTTCTATTTGTTAGCGCGCACATTTAGTTAACATATGTATTTATATCAACTTAAAATTAATTTGGTTTGCTTAAGATTAATTCTGTTTGTTTTTCCCTCCGGTACTTACCTGCCTTGGAGTTACCAGACAGAGGATGGGGGCCAGGGCTCAGCAGGCTTACATGCTGATTGGACTGAACCACTAGTTCCTGCTGGCAGGGGGATTTGTAGTTTCTTTCTTTAGATAAGTTTTGTATTTAAGTAAATATTAGTATTTAAAGTTTAATATTTTTGATTTTCAGTTTTGGGTCTTTAGTTTAGCCAAACTTAGCTGTACTGTTATTTGTTTTGTGTTATTTGTAGTTGTATTCTGTTTAGTTACCCCTATTGTGTCTTAATTGGTCTGATCAGCCAGTATATAAACCCCTGTGTGTCATTTCTTTGTTAGGTCAGTTATGTTTGTTTGTACAGCCAGTTTGTTTACATTTTTTGCCTGAGTTCAGTTTTGTTTCTTTGACCTCTTTTATGAGCTCAGTTTATCTTTTGTTATTTATAATCTTTGGGTTAAAATAAAAAACCCTATTTTTCTAATATGTCCTGTGACTCCTCCTGTTTTTAACTCGGTCCATCACATGACTGTCACGTCAGTCTGACGCGCACCCCTCCAAATAAAGTGTTACTGCATCTTCTAACTAGAAAGGGTTGAAAATGTATGCATTAACTTTACCTTATTTGGCATATTCTTATTAAATTGACTTAAAAAAATTAAATCCGTTTTTACTTATATTTTAAAGATTTATTTTTGTCTAAAAACATGGAAAATGTGAATTTTCCCCTTTAAGATTCACATTTAAACCCAGAGAAAATTACAGAACCCAATGAGATCAACATTACATTTCAGGTCTTTAAAACTTGGAAATATGACAAACCCTCAAAGAGGAAGGTTTCATTCCAGTGGGGGTTGAGGTTCTTCCTCTTGACCTTGGTTTCCAACTTGTGCTTCTTGTCAGGCAGCAGGTAGATTTTGACAAAAGGATCCGAGGTGCCGGAGAAATCCTTGGCTGGCAGGTCCTGGCCCTTGAGAACTTTGACGGTAAGGGTTGTGTTCTGGAAGCTGTAGCCTATGCTGAACTGGATACGACCAAGTTTTTCACTGACGGGCCCTTCACCGTCATCATCCTCTGAACCTGGTGACAACTGCAAGGCCACAAAAGACAAAGCAATGAACATAAACCGTCACGTGTACAGTAAGAGCCACACAAGGTACAAGTCAGACCTAAAGGCACTGACTTTCTGCATCACCCAGACCTCGACAGAGAATAGCTGTGAGGGGGAATGATTTCAGAGTCACATTTTGATCATGGCATGCTCGAGCAGCTGCTCAGCGACAGAGATTGGTGCGATGTTAAGAAGACTCTGAGAGTTTAATTTCCTTACTAATGTTCTTAAGAGGCAGGAGGTGCTCCGATTGAAGATATGGAGCTTTAGACTACCCGTGCTTTCTCACAGCCACTCTGACTGCTTTATCATTGCTCTGCACTAAAAGGCAGATATCTGATAAAAGCCAGAGAGAGAGGGAAAGAGAGAGAGCAAGAGAGAAACAGAAAGAGGAGGAAAAAAGCTTTCAGTGAGACGTAAAACATGGACTAATGTCAGCTTTCTGCACGTGAAACCTTCCCTACTGTACATATTAGTCCCACCGTTGTTGTCTACTTGTATTTTTTTTTCTTCCCACATAGAAAAACAATCGGGATATAAGTTTACATGAATATGTGGAGATAAGAAGCATGCACTACAGTAAACCTTTTTGTGAAAGAACTCAGGTGCTGCTTGGCATGCAAAGTGTTGCTCATAGAATTACCTGAAATAGTACTTTTTGAAGCTTTCATCCAAAACTAAAATGACAAAAGCTCACTTCTGATTCATCAATATGGGTTTCAGAAAGAGGGAGAAATTCAACTCTAATTTGTCAAACAGTATGAGTCACCTTGGATGACTTGGCTTGCTTGATTGCCACTGTGGGAACGGCTGGTGTGTTATTTTTTTCTATTATGACTCGCTCATTACCATCCCCAGCTTTACATCAACCTGCCTTATAAACTTACAATGACTTTGCAGCACAACTCCTGCTGGTGGCAAGAATTACCTTAGAACAATGTGATTTTATTTACTCATCTTGACAAATATAACCTAGCTGAAATGCGATCCAAGTCTTAGAACAAATCAAATAAGATCTAATCAGGATTTCCAAAGCTTTGGCTTGCAGATTCCAACTTTGAAAATACAAAGTTATCTTTTTCTTTCCTGCCCTTTTGCTTAAACTACAGCTAAAATGTTATGTATTGTTGAATTTCTCAAATTGTATCTGTCTGGAAGTAAATACAAATTAGCAATAAAATTTAAATATTGCCCATATGTATTGTATAAGTCATACAAACACTACAATTTAGCCCTTTAACCATTATCAAAATCATCTTCCAAAAGGATAGTTTGACAAGACTATGTTTTCCTGACAATGCTCATACTCTAGCTTATTTAGAGTAAAGGTCATTTAGGACTAATGTCCTAAAAAAAACTAGCAACAGGGAACAAGTGTAAGGAGTTTAAGGTGTTTTTTGTCTCAATGAGTCAAGCTAAATTATTTTACAACAACTGAAGGTATTTGGGGGTATGCACTTGATAAAGGATGCTCAACTGCAACCTGCACATGTGCATAAAAACACCATAAAGACACCTGTGACCTTTGCCTCAGAGATTGTTAATAGCAAAAAAACTTATGACCCGTAACAACTAAACTTGAAGAAAGAAAATTTTAAAAATTGCATGAATTTGTTAATCCAAGGAATAATTGTCAGAAAGAAAACCTGTGAAATCTGTAAGACTGTGGGAATTTAAGGATTTCATAAGAAAATTGAGTTGAATATCATCTGAATAAAACTGATGACATACGCCATAAAACAGATGAGTTCCACAACAGTAGATGTTCAGGAGGAATGGCAGCGACAGAAGGGGAAGACAAGCAGCAAGTGGTCCAGGGCCAGGAATCGAACCGAGGACTGTAGCCTCTTTGTTGTACCATCAAACCATAGGGTCCTCCTTTTTTTGTGTTAAGCATTTCTGCAGTAAAACATTTTTTTCTTCATTCAATCTAATCATTAGCCAGGAATACACACTCATGCTCATATATGTCATGAATTAAATTATTCCAATCAACATTTTAGTCACATTAATTACTGCGATTTGTATGGAAAAAGATTTAAAAGGGGCATTATGTTTTTTTTTCCAGGCACATAGTGAAATTTTATAGCACAATCAAGTAACTATGCAGTACATATCAAACATGACTTAAAAAACCTTGGACCATTCTTAGGCGCATTGGACTGAGACTGAGGTATAAGATTCACAATCTTATATCCTGTTATATGTGTAACAGTTACACACAGGAACTGTGTGTATGCGTGAACTCCTGGTGTAGTTCACAGTTACACCAGGAGTTTGCAAGTTGCTGCTGCCACTAGTCTGGAGGAGTTTGCAGCTCTGAGGCAAATGTTTGTGGAAATGGGCAGTGCTTTGTAGAGCAGGACTTCAGACACCGCTGAATGGTTGTCATCTGAGAGTCAAGGATTTCTCAAACATGGATGAAAGAATCAAAGCAACACTCCAGGGTAGGTTTTTGATGAGGGAATAATATAATTACATCATATAAAGCTCAGAAAAGCTTTATATTAAATAATACTGTCCCTCTTGTTTAAGCAGTAGACTAGTAATAATAAATAATCACATATGGCTGGTTCACAGAAATTGCTTTCAGCCACATATTTTGAGTGGAAAACCAAGACCTGAAGCAGGAAGGAAGGAAGGAAGCGAGGGAGGATGCCAGGTGGACTAGGTTATCTTACCATCACCATGTCTCCAGTGAGTGAGTTCGCCAGGTCAGTTACAGAAGAGTGCCCGTCAGCATCAGGAGGGTGACCCTTGGGGCTGTTTGCTGGCTTGTTGCCCCTGCAAGCAAAAAATCAGGTTGACAAACGTAAAACAGCTCAAACATTAATGAGCAGTTTACTCATCTACAGAAAGCGTTTGAGCCCACAGGGAGTCCAGCCTCCACCTGTTCAGCAGCAAACTGCCTCTCTAAAATGATCAGTTCAGTCCCAGTTTTACTACGGATTGATGACACTTCACAGCGGAACATTGTTTGTTTTTTTAACAGCTCTTGCTAACAAAAGCCAAATAAAATCTGCCAGGTATTCCACAGATTAATGATGGGCACAAGACCTGAGAGGTGTCACTCAGAAGAAATTTAAGTACATCTTCAAAAAGAACGTTACCTCCACTAGCAAAATAATAAACATATTTTTAGACAAAAACACAAAGTCAATTAACTTAAAATAGAAACCAAATTATTTTCCCAAATCCTTTGAGAGTTTATGATACACACATATAATGACATACATATAAATATATAAAAACCACAGACAAACACATATAGCAACATATAGAGGACAGACATTGCAAGTTTAAATCTCTCAGTTGCATTGACAAACAGTTGATTTTACAGAAATAAAAAAGAAGAGACATGAGATCTTCACTGGCATGGCTGGCACTGAGGTACAAATGTTAATAGATGTTACATTTAATTCCCTTCCACACACGCTTGGAGAAAAAAAACCTCTAAGTTCATAAATCATGAAAATAGGAATTACAAAGAGAAAATCAAATTAGAAAAATAAGACAAAAAAAGCATGAGAAAGGACAGAAATGAATAGAGGATAATACAAAGGATCTTGTTGATGGATAGCACTCCATTTAAATGACTGGTCAAGGCACATGAAGAGGTTGAACACTGAAAAACAGTTAAGTGACAAACAAGCGAGGACAGAAACATGGAGAAAGACAAAAAATGAGCAGACGGATAAAAGATTCACAAATTACAAAGAGACACAAATAATAAAGACTTTAGACAGGAAAGAATACCAAAAAAAGGAGAGAAATACACAAACAAGCTGATTTTAAAAATCTGTTTTAGAAGAGATAGCAAGTATTACCAGCATGAACAGTATGAAAACAAAAACCAAAGAAAGTGAGATCATAACAAACACCAGCACGTTAGAGAGAAAAACAGAGCTGCAAGAAAAGATAGGGAATGAAGGAAGGAAAGCCTGCAAACACAAGATAGGCTTAGTTTTGTCAGTCTGATAAGAATCAAAGAATAAAAGACAAAAAATTAAAATGAAACACAGAGCTACAGACAATATATTTAAGAGAAGACAAAGGAGCAAACATGCTAAAAGGAGAGAGAGAGCACAAAGAAAAAAGAAAAAGACAATAAATACAATTGATCATCAGGATAAAGCGAACAAGAAACATCTTTTTGATGCGGAGAGTTTAAAATAACTTAGAAATGAGATATAGAAAGAGAAATAAGGTGATATACCATTCAAAACTATAACTTCACTAAAACCATGAAAGGGGACAAATAATAAGAACATAGGAAGAGCACATTTAGAGTGTTACAAAAGAGGACATCAAAAATTCAGCAGATGATACAAGTTGTTTTTAAACTAGCCTGATTTTCCAGCATTTTAGCAACACTCTAAAAGTGTGGAGTGGGAACACGGGGCCAAAGCACAAACCGGCATTGGCTACATGTGCATATTTAATATATGCAAGTAGTTGTCACTCAGAGCGAGTGAAAGCAATGCCCTGGACAGGCCATAAAACAAGGAGCCCATTAAACGTCTGTCTGTCTGGCCAGCATTCTCTATCGAGCTTTTCGCTGAGAGGAAGTGCGCGCTCTTTGTTGGTTGCGCTAAAAAAGCTCCAAATTTGGATGAGAATCGATGTTGAATGCAATAATGTGTGCATTTTTGCAAAGGACAAAGACAGAACTGACTGAAGGAAAGTATACTGACAAATAGACAGAGAGAAAAGGCAAGCAAACAAGACAAGCAAACACTTCAACCAGCAAAAAAAATAAAAAATAAAAAAAATTGGCAGGGGAAAAAAAGGAAGGGAAGTTATCATTTCAAGGACAGAGGTTGTTCTTTAGTGATTGGTTTTAGTAGCAAAAACACACCCCAGTTAAAGTGCAGAGCTTTTGTGAGGCAAAAAATTAGGCCAAGATTTAACAACTTTTTTCACATTTATTGTGACATTTATTCTGTGCTATTCAACTGAAAAGCAACAGGAAAAAACTAAGAGAAGGAATATAAAAGGTACAACAACATGATTGAATAACTGCACTCTTCACATTTTCAGGCTCCCTTTGATTTATTTTCAATCAGTGTTCTTTGGTATGTGTTGATTAGCATGTCATGACTTTGTCAAGATAAGGTTTTCCAGCTCTATCAGATTGTGGGGGTGCTGACAGTCTACAACCTTACCTGGGTGATCCCACAGATTTTCTACCAAATGTATTTTATGATTCCAGTGAGGCCATTTCAAAACGTTCATTTATTTCCCATGAAGTCATTCCTAATTTGAGCTGGAAGTATGTTTGCATTCGCTGGAATACCAAGAAGTGTAATCACCTTCAGCATTCTAGCAGCCAACTGAAGGCTGTGGATTATAACTCTTATTAAAATAGATTGCAATATCAGCTGTTTCCATCCAATGTCTAACATGTCTTAAAATTTCAACTTTAGTTTAGTTAGTCTGTATCATATTCTTCACAAGCTTTTGGGAGATTTTACTCTGGCTTGGAAGTTTTTGGATGAAATCCCCATCAGACCCTCTGAAGCGATCCTCAAGGCCCACTCAGAGGATGCTCAGCGGTGGGATACAGGATCACACTGCCAGCATGAAACCCCAGAACAAAAGTAAGACTGAATTCTTCTGCTACAAAGGTGGGATTGTTCATCATACTGACCAGTGGCAGATTCAAGGTTGTGGAGAATTTAAAAGACAAGGAACCCACTGGGATGGCTTGCACCCTTATGTCATTTTTCCTCCTTTCAGAGTTAAAGACTTTTCCACATGCTAAGCTAGAGTTGTAAAAGGCTTTACAACTATCTAAACTGATCTAAGAGACTAACATCTGGTTTTCCTGTTGCTTAGTTTTGTTTTTGTTAGTCTAATTTTCTATATTTATTGTCAGTAAACACCAGGAAATATAAAATAGTTTGACAAATAAGAAATGTGAACTTTGATTCCAGTAATAACTCTGGATTATTTTTAGGTGATGTGCCCTCTAATCTATCTCTAATAGAAATAAGTTACAAAACTATCTTGGTCTTTTTGAAGATATAATATTTTAATATTTGGTGGGAAAAGAAAAGAATCAAGATCAAATTGATAATTAGATTGTTTAAGTAAGGTTACATAAATGGCTACATAAATGGTAAACAGTAGTAATTTAATTAAAAATAACGCTTTTATTTGCTATATTCTATTGCTTAGATGTCTGATTGTGTAATACTGCTTTAGTTACTTTTCTTATTAACGATTGACTCTTCTTTGCAATAGGATATAAATAATATTTTGGATCTTTTTCATTCTTCTTCTGGCTGACAGATTTCTCCAATCAGATTCTTTTGATCTTTTGCAATCTCTCTAAATTATGACTTTCAACGGAAGATGAAAACATGAAAAAATCTGATGTGACAGGAGAACTTTATCCCTGGTTAATCAGAGTCGCTACAATTGATGGCAGGTATCAATGCAAAAAGATTAAATTATGAAATTGAATCAAAAAGTATTTCAATTAAGCATTAGTTTAAAGAAGTGCAGACTGCTACAACCAGGTTTCAGTTGAACAGTTCAGGATGTATATCAAATAAAAGTTGGAAAAGGTTTGGTTTAACTGCTCACATCACAAAACCCTGGGAGTTAAAAAAGAGTGTACACACTTGAAATCCACTGTACTGTGTATTTGTTGCCAAGGGGTGTTTTTGTTGTTTGTTTCACTTTCTTGCACTACATCTAAACTAGAGTGAGAGAGGAGAGGGAGATGCTGGGTGAAGATATGACAATCTACTCTACAGCAAGGAGAGACTGGTAGGGATTGAAGTAAAGCAGTGCACCTCCCGCCTCCTCCATCTCCCAAGTATCGATAGGAGACTGAACTTCTTCAATTATTAATTCTCCCTCATGCTTCATTCAGGAGTTCAGTGCATTCTCAGGTAAGAGCCAGAGCAGCCAAAGGTGGTCCTGGGCTCTCTGCCTCCAGGCTGTTGAAACAAAGTGGCTGGGGCTGCAGCTCTGCTGAAGGAACTAAGTTTTCTTCTCCAGATTGCACTCTGCGTCAAAACGAAATCTGATTCAAATTTTTTTTTATATATATTTCTAAGAAAGCAATATTAATTTTGGCAGATGGCAGAACAGCGACTGATATAATTTTGGTGCCAATGCTTTCTTTGTCATCCAACCCTTCAGGGGACTGCTATGGTAGACATGGCTCTGTAAAGCCTGCAGTAGTCTACAGTGTCCAGTGGGAGGCAGAGTGGGTTCAGATCAGATTCTGCCACAGCGAAGACACATAAAGTGGGCTGTTGGCATAGCAACAACTCTTGAAATATAGACCTTATATATATATATATATATATATATATATATATATATATATATATATATATATATATATATATATATATATGAGTTTGGGAGGATGTTTGGGGTGTGTCTGACAAGAGGCTGTTGGGAGGGTGGGCACGGCAGGGGTGGGTGCAACACACAAGCAAACACACTGAGAACAAAGAAGATAAGGTTTAGGATATATGACAGGTACGGGTGAGAGCCTCGCAGACACATATTCACGTGAACGGACATATGGAGGCAGGCAGGCATACTTTGGGTTTCACCGTCCTGTGATACTATCCTGTTTCGTTACCTGACCGATGGCCAGCAGCTCGAAGAGAGAGGCAAGGGGGGAAAAGACACTCCACTTCTAGGCTGGAGAGAGACGCGAGAAAGAGAGCCCAACCCAGACCCTCCACCCCCCACTTTTTTCTTTTTTTCAAACATTCAGTCTTCCGCTCTTCTGCAAACACTCAAACAAACATGCTGAGACCATGGAGTGATGTATTTCAACATCTATGCTCAATTTCATTGCCACCCACTTGATCTATCATGCGTTAGGAGTGCAGCTCACTTCCAAGGATCATAGTGAGAACTGCTGCACGTTGTTGCTTACATAAGTCATCTTCCACATGAGCCACATCAGCATTCACATGAGAGTCAGACCTGCTGTCATTCTTTAAAAGCTGCAGCAAATCCTTGGAATGACTTAATAAATAAGGTTACTTTCAGTGTCAACTAATTACTTCCTGCATGCTGGAATGGTAATTTAGCCTAAAATAGGTTTATTTAGTGAAATCCTATTTCAGTAATACACATCAAATACTTGTGCTTCTTTCATTGAAGATTAGCCAAAAACAGAAAAGATGAAAATTCAAAAATTCCTACTGCAAGTTGCAGATAAGGAACAAGGGACTGGAGTTTGAGAGTTTTACATAGAGGTTTGTCTTCTCGATGGGGCAGCTGAATGCAATTCCATGCCACACTTTTCAGATTCTTATATGTATAAAAAGAGAAAAAAAAGATGAAGGCAATTTATAATTTTTCTTTCTATTCAAGCTTAAAATTGTACTTTGAGTTGGTTTATCATTTTAACTCTCAATACAAAACACTGACATTTGTTTTTTGTGTTGTACTGTGCCAAAATAAGGAAATGCTCAAACAATATTAATACTTTGATGAGTTTTTAAGGGTCTTTAATGACTTTACAACAAATCTGTTAAGTGAAGTTGTTCAGTGAGCACACAAAAATTGCTGATGGTAAATGGTAAGTGTAATTACTCTTGTAACTTACGGTGCGTTTAGTGTCTTGTTTATGTACCACAGCTCACTGTTCTGCTTTCTTTTACAGCCTCACAATACTTCCTGTAATTTTGCATTTATGCCTCAGAGTCTATCACGGCAACTGCCTCCCCATCCCAAGCAATATCAGCAACACAAAGTCGTGAGGGGAAAAAAGACCATTTTCAGAGGTCCATTAAGACTCCAAATCCAAAATAGAAGTTGCTGTAAATGTTTTGAATCCTTATTCATCTCAGAGATTGCCTGAGGATGAGGCAGCTGCATTTATCAAACCTGTTCTGAGACGGGTCACAGAAGTCCTGAGTTAATGCTCCTAATAGCTCCTCTCCCAGTTCACCATCAATCTAGCTATCTAAAAAAAAATGTGAGAATCTGGTACTGCACAAACCTGGTGGGTAGAGATCCACCTTCAGCTAAAACACAAATGTGAAGTCGACTCTCTCTCTCAATTCTCAACGTTCCTATTGAAGAACGATGGATTTGTACTTTGAACTTTCTACCATTCTCCACTGGCCTGTAACTGTATGCACTGGTGTATGAACATGCTGCCCCCTCCTCTTCATCCTCTCCTTTTGCTGTGGCTAAGTGCTATCTTCCTACCACTGTCTTGGCGTGCAGCTGAATACATTTCGACATTCCTCCAGTGATGTGCGGATGAATGCGGCGGCCTCAGGGAGCCACTGCCTTGGGGACAGTCTTAAGCAGAGCCCCTGAAGACCCTGTTGATTAGTCAGGCTTAGAAAGCCCTTGTCACAGGAGGAAGGCTGCATCAGACTAGCAAGGCATGGAATAATCAATTTATGTGGACAAATTCTGATAGAGATTACAAGCATTTTTTTTCCCTGTAATATTTAAAAACGCTTGTAGGGGAACATTTAAGCTATTTTGTAAAGATCCACTAAGAGCACAGTGACCAACATGTACAAGTAAACAGCAAAACACAAGAAAAGAAAACAACAAACATTGCAGTCCATACTAAAGTAATAAATACAAATTTAAAAAACTGCTTCAGATGAAAAACAACTGAAAGAAGTATACTTTACAAAACAGAAAATAAAAATAATGCAGAAAAAAACGAAAAGTATATACAGATAAAAACAAGGTAGACATTTCATTATAGAAAACGGAATGAAAATATACACATTGTTGAAATAAATGCAAGGAAATAAACAATCAAGAATGAAATAATAAAAAATAAAGATATAGAACAAAAGTGGAGAGAATAACCTCTCTCACACACACAAAGCAGAAAACATTTCCCAAAGTAAATTTTATTTCCTTTCTTAATGCGTTTTTTTTTTTTTTTTCCATCTTTCCCCGAGCTACCCTGTGGCTGACCGACAGCTATGCTGCACACAGCGTTGCACAGAAGAAAAAGGTTTAACTCTTTATGAGAGTAATGAAAATAATTACCCATTGTGAACTTAAATAAACACACATTAATATTGATTTAGCTCATAACCCCTATCCACTGTCTTTCAGATCAATTTAAGCTCATTAGTAATTAAATGATATTACACGGCCCACATAGCAATAAACACAGCAAATTTCTCGGAATGCATCGTTTCTTTACGGCACACAAATATACGTCCCTGTCTAATAATATCCGTGAGGTTGAAAAAAAACAGCCTTCACTGGCTTACACAGAATTATGTAACATGCATGGATGAATAATTAAAGGACCACAGGCAAGTGGATTGAATGTTAATGTGGCACAAAGATGCGTATCCCTCCTACTTGGTACTGTGGCCCGGTTCTCATTGGACCGCTCAATCGCTGCTCCGAGGGGATCTGGACTGAAAGCTCTCTTTACAGCGATGAGCGGCCGAAGAGAACCTGCAGAATATGTTCACTGAATTGTAACTGAATTGTTTGAGCGAAGACCAATGAGGCATTAAGCAGCAACTCTAGCATACTAATTGGGCCTTCTTAGAAAACACAACTTACGGATGCCTGGTAGATAAACCTCTCATCATACAACCTTTCCGCCCTGTCACTGGTCAGAAAGTCTTTATCAGTTGGGCCGGGTCTGCTGCAGTTCGAACTGTCAGTCTGCTCTGCTGCACTTCATAAACGTGCCACCACAGAGCGCTTTCACCCAGCTACAGCACACACAAGGTCAGTGAATTATGAATATTGGACACAACAATGCCATTTTGCCTTTAACCAGAGACATGGAGCAGTGAAATATGAACAAAAGAGTTATATTTGTGTTGGCCTCAGGAACTTTAGATACATTTCACTAGGGCTAAAACGATTAATTGCATTAATTGTGATTAATCGGTTATTGAAATAATCAGTAACTAATTTAGTAATCGATTAATCATTAACTGGAGTATATAGAATCTTATAAAGGGTATTTGCTAAAACAAAAACACAGTCAGAGCAATAATTAGGTCAAAACTGTACAGGAAAAGTCTTTTGCATTTGCATTCTCCTCAAGTGCAATTTTTAGCTTAGCCAAATTCAAATTCTGTAAAGTAAATATATTGAGCACTTTTTGCTATCCAATTTTAAAGAAATAATAATTGTCAGTATTTTTTGTTAGCTGCAGATGCGTCCTTTGCTACAAGCGTACAGTAAAGGAGCACTTATTAAATTTTATTTTCTTATTTATAAAAAGAATTTAACTATTTATTTATTTGTATCTTTTAATGTATTTCAAGTATAGTGTAAAAATGGCTCAACTGGTTCAATGAAAAATCTGCAATGTACCAATTTTTGTTATCCAATTAATCAATTAATCATCAGAATAACCGATAGAATAATCAATTACCAAAATATTTGTTAGCTGCCCTACTTTTCACTGTGATCAAGGTTAGATAATATGAGTAACATATAAATGTATTAGTGAAGCAATAATCTCCAAGCTTATTTACTTGAATTATTGTGCCAACACAGCAATGTAAAAATATTTCACCATTCATTAATCTACAGTAAGTGCAGTTTGTAATGATAAGCTCGACCTGTTATGTATTAAAGATCAACAGTTAATGATACAAATAAATTGAAACTGAATATGTCAGAACTAAGTTTAAGTTTTGCATACATCAAAGCTTCGTTTAAATATTTTAATGAGATTCTGACTCTGCTTGAAAGCTGCATGAAGCAAGAGCTGCTTATGAGAACCAACATATATATTTAAGTAAACTAAATTAAAGTTGCTACTGGCTGCTTGACCAACCAGTTTTAGTTGGACACATCAGCTAGTAGAGAAATGTAATTTTGACCCTGGCATGGATTGTGCTAACATGTTATAGATGCATTACCCAATCAAATAAACTGCAGAGGTTATGTTTTTGACTGTGCCAGTGATATATTTAAACCAAAACCAATGAATTAAATGCAGGCGGAGATGAGTGATCAGAGTGACTATGTTGAAAAGTGGTGAACAGGATGGGCAGAGGGGTGAGGGATGAATGAAATTGTGGCTTCACATGCTATAAGGGAAATCGATAATGTCATTCTTAGACATCTGTGAAAGCAGCGCTGAGACCAAAAGGGATAAAACACTCCCTTTATGTTTATACTTTACATTTCAAATAAATTATGGACTGGGTCTACAGCAGTTTGTCATTGTGCACAGACTGTAAACTGTCAGTCGTTCTGTTTGTAAGTCATAGAAATTAAAGGAGCCACAGGTTAATCCTGCGAATACCAGAATGCACTCAGTCGCTGATAATCAAGGTGGATCCTGGGGGCCACACGCTGCTTCCCACTTGCTGTTTAGTCTATTAGCAGATTTCACAATCAATTTGTAGAGGTTTCTCCGTTTACACAAAAAAGCTAGAAAAGACAAATGCCATATGCATGGCAAATTGCACAGAAGAGAATTGCTTGTAGGCTGATTGGGTGTTGCAGCATTGATGATCAATAAACAGTTTGTGAAAACGTGACGAAAAAACAAACCAGATTTTGGCAAAGGGATGCTTTAAAGGTAAAAATGTGTGATAAGGAATTGAGATCTATTTTTTAAGAGACTCTTTAAAACAACAATGTGAAATTTATAAGAATAGTTGCCATATACTATATATCAGATTTTGTGTTGGCCAATCACATCAAATTCCACCCCCAAAAAACTCTGTATTGACATTTGTGGTTGCAACATGACATAATATGAAACAAGATAATAAGAGCAAGGTATTAAATCTGTTTTAACAGAACCCTCATTTTCTTCCCATCTCCAGAAAAAACTATCAGATTCAAGATGTACTTCAGAATTAATTCGCCCTCTTCTACCATTTTGTTTTAAGGCGTGTCACCAAATTAATACAAAAACAGATGGAGGTTAAATCAACCTAACCGGGGTGCAGACGAAAACTGAGCATCTCACATGCGCAAGAAGGCTGGAGAAAAAAAAGGATTTAACATCGGCTCTGTGGTGCGAAATCCAGATAATCTGGACGACCATCAGCGGATAAAAAAATGGCATGAGCTATTTGCCTAACATGGCCCTCCCCCTGTAGTCGCTTATTAAAACTGGTCCGATTCCACAACAGAATCCAGAGATAATTATTTCTGGAGACGGGAAGATTGCAAGCGAGCAAGGCTGGTGCATCCTCACAGACGAGTGGAAATATTTTTGACTCGGAGTGTGTAACTTGGCTGACGAGGAAAGGGGCTATTTTTGGCTGCATGTTTATGTAAGTGACTAACGTGTTGTGGAATAATGAGGAGCCTCTCTGGGCCCTCTGCGGAGCTGCAGAGACGAGACTCTCAGAGCGGCGGAGGGTGATTGAAGGAAGCTAATGAGCACGAGGGAAAAAGAACACAGGCGCGGAAAGGGCTGGGATAATAAAAAGAACGAAAATGCAAAGGAAATACGACAATTACCAGCGGGAGGTCTCAGACAGGAGTAAAAAGACTAAAAAAAAATAGGGAGGAAAATGGTGAGAGAAAATGTCATTGTGATAGAGAAAATGAATATGGTGATCATGTAAAATAAAAGACCACTGGCATGGGAAAACATAGTTTTATCTGATTGTTCAAAATGTTGCCTCTAAAAGCGTAATAAAGGAGTAGAGTGCCAGTAAGCATCTCACTCCAGTGGTTTAGAAGCTCATTACTTCTTTACAGCTAAAACCTGAAACGTTTTATCTCTTTTTACTGATCTCACCATTACATGAGTGTTTTCAGTTTTACGTTGCAAACTCTGGACGTATTTTTATAACTGCAACAGACTGTGAAAGGCTATTTCAGGTGCACAATCACTGGGAAAAAAAAAAGGATTTTGCTTTACATGAGTTCTGAAATCCTGTCACATTTCCCTTTCATGCAGTTGCTTCACACACATGCTCACAAACACTCTCTCTCTCATACAATATCTGGTACCTCTTCTCAGGAGGGGGCTCCTGATTGGCTGGTGGTGCTGCCTGCGCTGTTTCCTGCAGGTCAGGGATATTGGCAAAGTCATCTTGCTCTGCCACACCAATGGCCAAAGCCAGGACCACCAGCTTTCCTTCACTGGCTCCCAGTAAAGACAAAAAAATACAGTAGATAGAAAGAGGGGCAAGAAAAAGAATGCGGATGCCCAAAGGAGAAAAGGAATTGAGCATGAAGAAGAAGGAGAGATCATTTTAGGTTGGCAGAAGGAAGAAAAGAAGTTTGAAAGAGGCAGTGGAACAAAAGACCAAAATCAGAGAAAACAGACAGAGCGATCAAAACAACAAAAAACACAACACAACCAAACACCCCTGCAGCAAGCAATCTGACCAGGGAAGGATATTAGGAAGAAAATCAAATTCAAGAATTTCTAAGTAATTTTGCCGCACACAGATTCACACTTCATATTTGGCTTTTCACCTACAGGAGCTTCTTTTTAATGGCTTTGCTGGGTTTTAGATTACATTTCTGCAGAATGGCATGCTCAGCTGTGCAGAACTCTTTAAAGAAACAACATTCACCTAACTTAAATAAGACTGGTGGAGGTGCAGAAATCTCCCATATTTACAGGAAAGTATATGAGGAAGCGTCAGATGTAATGCCCATGGTGGAAGCATTGTGGTCGGAAAATGGGAAAGGCTTTTACTACTGTATGATTTTCAAATGTGCAAAGAAGCAGCATTATGGGATTGAAATTATTCTGGTGTGAAGAGGATCTAATATATTTCATCTTGTGTAATTAAAATTATATATTAAAAAAAAGTATAAACTCCTATAAACTAAATTAGGGATCCAACACAGTTTGGAAAAACTTGAATTTTTTCATTTGTATTGTGAAAGTAAATAAGCGTGTGGAAAAATATTTGTATTTTAGACTTCATTCCCTATGATTGCCTAAATGTTGTGACCATTTATTTCCTTCCTTTCTTTATTGTTTTGTTTCTTCTGTCCATTTTTCATTCTATCTTTGTACACTCCTGTTTAATTTTCAGCTTTCCTTTTACATATATTTTCTTTTTTGTGTCTTCCTTTCCGTCTGTTTTTCCAGATAAATTTATGACAAACGGGTTTATCTTATATATTTCTTTTACTTTATTTTAAAGGTTCATAAAGACTGAACTCTGGAAACTTGAGTCTAGAAAAGTCTGAAGTTGCCACATAAAACATGTTGAATCTGAAAAAGCAAGTGGAACTGAAGATGTTAAACCAAATTTGCTTGTTCTCAAAATACTATCAAATCTAAAAATAGATGTGTTAAAATGCATAAACAGATATATTCATTTAGTTAAAATCGCTAAATATGTGAAGTGATGTGTAAATTAACCAAAAAGTATTGAAAATGATTTGCAAAGTAACCCAATTTCGCATTTGACAGGTGTTGTCAGGAACTTGTGTTAATCTGAAAGGTTTTTATGAGACCTATTAAGCTAAGGAACTACAGTCTTTGATGCATAACAGGCAGATTATTTAACAGAGTCAATGTGCAAAAAAGCTTCATTCATGGAAAAAAAAAGAGGTGAAATTTTGAAGTTCAGGTTAATATCTCCCCACAGCTTGACGGCAACATATTTTCTCAGCCGAGATACCGTAAAGCAGTGAGGAGCTTAAGCTATAGAACGGCAGGTCTGGATGACAGTAAGCAGGGAAGGGAGGCAGTGATGAGGAGGCCTGGGAATTAAGGAGTAAAGGGATGAGGGAAGGGAAAGTGGTAGGATTTGTAGAGCAGCTGTGTCGGTCTACAGAAGATGAAATGAGAAGAGTGAGAGAGCAGTGACCCAGAAAACGATGACACACTGCGTACACCTCCAGATACTCCATCTTTCAAATAGAAACAATTAGTCCAGATCTTCCTAATGAAGCTTAATTAAATCTTAACTGTGGAGAAAGACGCCCCAAATGTTCAGTGTAAAAAGGCGAATGTGGAGGGAAAGCAGAAGGGAACCTAAAAAAACAACTAGACAAATTACTGAAGGTGTGTGTGGATGTGTAGACAGTCTTAAAAATGCAAGCAGTTAAATATCACATCCATTAGGAATCATTAAATAATCAGCTTGTTGTCTATGAAATGTGAATACGCACTCTACCTGTTGTCAGCACACTTCTTTAAACCTGCAGTGATATTAAGCTAAATTACATTAATGTTCAGAAACCAAGCAGTTAATCACAAGCTGACAAAAACAAAACTGTCAAAATATCTAATGGATGAACCTTTTTTCTTTCCAGAGACCTAATTTCTATCGCATTTTAAAAGAATAATATGATTTATGTTCAACTCTCAAGATTTAGAACATATTTGGAGTCAGCACTAAACATTTCAACTAAAGATTATGAAATAAAATCAATGAAAAGAGTCAAATCCATTAACCACATTATATCCATTAACTAAAGCTTACCTAAAACTGAACAAATAAAAAATAAATAAATAAATGTCAATGTTATGCACATCACTAATTCTATTGTACAAACATTTCTAAGAAAGAATTAATAATCAAGAAACAAGGAACCACATGTAAAACTGATTAAAAATCTAAAATTTATCAGTGTGGCAAAACCTCAAAATTAGTTTAGTGTTAAGTTCTTCCACCTTCTTTTATCTTACAGGGCATGGAAGATAAGAAATCAAAATTATGTCTTGATTTATCAGCTCAGGAGCAAAACCACCACAAAAGAAATGGGGAAATAAAATCACTTATAGCATCTTCTGAGTAGGATGTGAACTTGTTAATGTTCCCTGAACCGCTTATGTCTCTGCTCATGCAACTCCATCTTCTCTTAATACTTTGAGCTGTCACGCATTGCTAATCCTTCAGAAAACCTAACATATCATATTTCTTTGTATCGATATTTCAAAGAGTGCTGCAAATGAGAATCATGCACAAAAAATTAAGTCAATTACACCTCGGCTCTGAAGCTTGAAATTGTTTTTTAAGAGTTGTTACCAGCTATTGTAAAATGATACAATGTTTGTTCACTTCTCCTTTCTTGTGATTGCAAAATATAATTCAGAGGTGTCCCTTACCTAAGGTACAAACTGCACAACTGTCCTTTGTGTGTTTCTCCCCAGCTGGGGAGTTTTTGGTGTTTCCAATGTTGGAGGCGCTACATTAAGTTGAGTTGATGAGCCCTTGATGACCTAGCCAAAACTTTGAAGACTATCAAAGTTCAGTTTTACTTTTGATTTGGTGAGAACTGGGTCTTAGCTACAAACACAACTTGCTATTTCTGCTATTTAGGAAAATAGTTCATTTTAGATGCAATTTGAATAATGGATGTAGGTTTAAAGTGCAGGCTATAATTTTAATTGCAGGCTGCTCACATACAAATTTTGTTTGAATGAAGCACCCTCTTTTCCAAGGGGCAAATTGGAACATTTAAAAGCTGTGAACAGGCAAGTGTGCTGCGTCGTTATTGTTTCCTCCGCCCCCAAGCACATTGAAGGTCCAAGCTGATTCAAAGTGTGATATGTTTATTTGGAAGCTGTCACTGTGAACTCACAATATGCAATTAAGAAGCTCAAGGCGTGCCGTACTTAATGAGGAAAAAATAAATCAAGAGAGGCAGGAACTCTGAGGTTGGTCCAAATAAACAGGCAACATTGAAAAGGTCTGGATTCTCACTGAAGACAGCAGTCACAGATGATCACAGCATTGTTTTTTAGGGTAAAAATTTTATAAATCCCTCAGAACATCCAGCCAGGTGAAACACACAAGGGGTAAACATATCATTTTCAATGTCTACCATCCAAATCATTCATGAAACTCAAGCTTAGGAAAGCTTAGTTATAGTCAGCCAAAGAGACATTTATTGAAAAGCCAGATCTGCTCTGGAACAATATACCTGGACAGATATAACTTATCAACATTTACCAGATTGATTAAAAAAAACCCCACAGAGAACACAGAGTGGAACAAGTGTAGATAGAAAATAATACCAGCTGGTTTCACTGATTACCTGACAAATAATATTCTAAGTTTCCATTTCTTATAGGAAGGTGGTGTCTGCTCGAATTTAAATTCTGCAAAGTTGATGAGACAGTTCATCGCAAACTAACTAGGCAATGACCCAAAATAATACTATGAAGGTAGGAACAGGATTTCTAAAAGAAAAATAGGGCATAATCCAGGGACGGCTGAGCCAAACAGCTGATCCAGTGTGATGGAAATGCTCAAAGCAAAACTCCGGGCAGAGAAATGAAAGCTGACAAAGCTGCACAATGCAAACCCGTTGGTCAGAGTGTCTTTCGTAGATTCAAGATGTCAAATAGTCACTGGACTGCTACAGTTCTTAGCAAGGACTTATCCAATTCTAATATTTTGTTTATAAGCCTTTTGATTTGACAAGTAAGTTTACATTTAGTAATAATTATCATGAATGTTTTTTAAGGTTTTGAATGTTCTGGTCGAAAAGGTGTGTGAGAACAGCTCAGCCTACAGACTGGACTCAGTTACAGCTGATTCTGTCAGGAGGAATATTCTGAAATTCTAGCAAACTATTATAAACAGCTTTTAAGATGTTTGAACTAAGTCAGAAATTTCTTTATACTAAAGAAAATTTCTTAAAACTTTTGAATTTACAGTAAAAAGTAAAAAATTCTCTAACATTTACAACGTTAATATGACATTAATAAGCGTTATAAGTGTTTGTAAATTTTGATGAAGTGTGATTTAAAAGAGATTTGATCATCTTAAAAAGTTGAGCTATGGCTTCATAAAATGTTCTCCAACTGCAAACATTATAATTACATTTAGAACTTTATGCTTTAAACCCATAACATAATTCTAATGATAAGTGTTTTGATACTGCCAATAACCAAGACAACAAAAGCCTGCGTCCAGGTCCAAATGGGCCTGACTGCATCTATTTGTGGAGAAGCACTTGCCAACTACTTGTAGCGCTGGTTAAAAATCACTGGATTATGCAACATGATATGGTGCTTACATTGATATAGTAAGCATAATGGCTGTTGCATGCCTCTTCTCTCATTACCCTTTAAGTACGGGCATTTACACTCAGGACTCTCATGAAAGCACTTCGCTCAACGCATCAGACATTAAGGAAGCTGAAGTGAGAGAGGGAGGGGATGTCAATGAAGCTGTGGTGAATTATTGATTTCCAGCCAAAAAGAATGGAGATAGGTCTCCAAAGTAATCCATTTAGTGCAAGTTCTCCAAAGGCAAGAGGTCTGTGTCAATGACATCAACACTTTCATTAGGCAATGATTCACCCAAACAGGGAATCTAGCCAAGATTAAAATTAACTGTCTTCAGCAAAGGGTCATGTCTATTACTGCCCCCTCTGTGCTATCAATCATGTGAGACGTTGATGTTCCAGAGGCGGAAACACACCAACAATGACCTTAAATTCGCATTTACAACAATGAGTGCAACGGTTGATGACCATGGACCATATTGTCAGTGACCTTGGAGGCTGCGCGCTGTCCTGCATCGCTGATGCCCACTTTAGCCACCGGCATTAGCTCAGCTGTGACATCCATGGGAAGGCTTCAGAGAACACAAAGAAAGAGGGAATGGATGGAGAGAGGCTACAGTAAAGCTGATTCAGTGCACACTGAACACATGCTGTACCTTGACAGTGTCCTTGCTCATCTGTCCCTTCATCACCCTCCTCCTCTCTTATCTGCCCTCCCAACCTCCTCCGGGCAAGGAGTTACAATATGTTGCAGAAGTAATGGTGCTGGTGACATAAGATCAATACGGAAGGGTTAACTCAAATCTACACACAGCTGCTTAGCCATTGTTCCTAAACTGATGCACAGTGATGTGTCAGGCTGCCTTATGATCAGCCTGACTTCCAAAAGCATTGATACTCCTTAAACCTTGGTGGTAAATGGTCATTTACCACCATTTTTTATGCATTTTGTTAAGATTTGGTTTGATGAGCCAACATTAAGTAGTGCATAACTGTAAAGTGAATGGGACATAATACCTTCCAAATGTTATTTGTGTGTTTTTTTTTTCTATTCTCACAAATAAAACTTTAAAATATATGGTTTGACCTTGTATAACCAATGCTTTGTTGAACTATCTTTCACTGCACCTACAGATGCAAGTCTTTAGGATACCAAAGTGTGAACATCAGTCACTCAAGTTTTGACACTGGATTTAGTTCTAGATACTGGGCCATTATAACATAAAAAATACTGTACTTTTATTTAAAGCATCCCATTGGTTGGTTGTAATTCTTGTTGTCACTTGAGTCTTCAGCAGCTTCTAACAGAGTTTTTTTTCCTCCAAGATTGCTCTACATTGAGCTCCATCCATTTTCAAGCGTGATCCGCCTCCCTGTCCATGCTGAAAAAAAGCATACCCACACCATAATGTTGCCACTACCATGTATCGTCGCAAGGCAGGGTGAATTAGAGGTAATGTTCAGTGTTATTTTCCTTTTCATACAGCAAAACATGCTCTCAGGACATTATTTTACCAAAGGTCAGAACTGAACTGGATAAAACGGCTTTTAAATTTTCCACCCAGCCACCTAGAATAATTTGCAGAAGGACTTAAAGTCATATCATACCTTAGGGCAACTTAAATAAATTCTAAAAAACCAAGAGATCAGATTACTTTGCTCCTGTAACTGCCTTAATGTTTGGTTATGTGATTGATCTTGGTTATGCATTTTGTGTGTCTGGTCTTGTAATTTGGATTTATTGTATTTTTAATGCTGCTATCTTGGCCAGGTCACTCTTGAAGAAGTTTTTAATCTCACTAAGATATTTTCCTGATTAAATAAAGGATGGATACATAACTTTGCTCTGTTCTGAATAATTATGGTACTGGATGTGCAGAGGCCTGGTATGGAGATACTCATGTTACTCCGGTTGTGTTGGAAAGATCATGCGTTTAAAAAGTTTCAACATTGTAGCTTTTTTGAGGACTTGTCTTTCTAGCAAAACACAGATGCTTCTGGTCGTGACGGGGAAGAAAACTGAAAAGTTCAGTGGGTGTTGATACTTTTACAAAACATTCAAGGTTTGAACAGATTGGACACAAGAAACAGATAGGTTAACAAAACTTCTGTTTCATATGAAATGTGGATAAAAATAACCAAACCGGATGAGACATATGTGAAGATAAACATATTCTAGCTCTTCCAACCATCATCTCAGGAATGTAATTAAGTAAGCGCCGTTCTGTTACAGCGATTGCAAGCAGACAGACTGAATGCCAACAAAACAGATGTTACTGTTTAGTAGAGCATGCAGTGGAACCATTTAACAATCCTCCGACAGAATGAGAACCCACAGTATGCCGCACTTTCCTGTCATTCTTCAGGCAGGACTTTCTAAATAATAAAAAAAAATAGACTCAGTACTTTTTATGTTTTCAATGAGTAGCTTTTTATTTTATCACAGCTCATTAGAGGCACATCATCTGTGAATGTTGTTGTAAACTGACATTGTTGAGACATTTAGATGTTTTCCCTGGGATGCCTAGTCTCTAATTTTAAGGTGAATAAATGTAGTCAATTAACTAATTTTAATAAAGGACAAGAATCCATAGCACAAGCTTAAAGCTCAATGTCAACATCTTATTACATATTTACATGTATTGCTCTATGCTTATTAGTCTTTTTAATTGCACTTTTATAGCCCCATTTATTGAGTCCTTATTTGTTTTAAGCTTCATTATCTCACATTAGCCATGATCAGCTCCTGTAATGAATTGGGGGAGTTGCAGGGGCTTAGCTCAGCTTTTTTTTTTTCAAAATCTATAATACTTTACACTGGTGAAGTCTGGAATAAATTACTTTAATACCGATTCTTCTTCTCACAGATTGTTATTTGTGATGCATTTAAAATCGCAAAACATTAAATCTTACCAAGTTTTTTCTTTTGTTGTTTAGTTTCTGGTGCAAACATTTTGATCCACTTGAAGTGAATCCAAAAATAACTAACAAGTTACTTTTTAGGAAGATATAAAAGCTTGTTTTAAGTCAATAATTCCTTAATATTGATTTTAAAAAGTATTAGTTCCACTGGCAGATTTCTTCACATACAAGAAGACATTTTTCACATTTTACAAGAAAAAACAAATCTGCCAGTGGAATTATAACTATTTTTTTTTATCAATATTATTGACTTAAAACAAACTCTATATCTTGCTGCAAGGTTACTTGTAAGTAACAAGTTGGTTTTGTCCCTCTTCAAGCGGACCAACACATTTAAACCAAAAACTGGGCAAAAATGCTTGGCAAGCTCTCTTAAAACCAGGAAGTATCTAAACTATATGAGTGACAACACATCTACATGTACAGTGTCTTTTGGGGTATGGTTGTAAATGTCTACAGACTGTTGTCTTGATTAAAAAGACAGACCATTTTCGAAACAATATGTCAAACGGATGTGTGGTGACACAAAGAAGATGGATTGCAAAATCTTTCTACAAAGATCATCGATGCAGGAAACATTGGTGAGCGCAGTGGAAGTAAACAGGTCAAGAGGACAGATTTCTTCCGACCTACCAAAAGCAGTCTTTCTGTTAGAAACAGTTTTTGCCTCAGGATTATGAAACAATTGGATTCCTGGATTTAAAGCAAATAACCTTAAGCTGAAAAAGAAGGGCAAATAGCAGTTAATGTTACAGCTACTGCAAATCTCATGAAGAAAGTAAAACAGCGAGACTGTGAAGGAACTGTATCTGAGCATAAAGTTAATCAGCTCATAAAATGCCTTCTTTTACAACAATTTTTACTTTATATGTCCTCTGTCAGTGCAAAAACGTCTGATGTCCACAGATAACAGCTTACATTTCTCTGAGTGTCAGAGCAAAATGAAAAAATAATGTTTTAATACAACTTCAATCTGGTTATATATCAGTATTTTAATGCTCTTTTGATCCACCTGTCAGGTTAGAGTGAAGTGACTTACAGCAAAACCAAGTTAATGCGAGAAAAACTAACAGCAGATAGAGTTTGAATGGTTTCTTAGGAACATGTTTTGACAGCTGCATTACAATAGCACAGCTAAACACTAAAAAGTGCTTAAGACTATAAAAAGAGAAGATACCTGCCTAAACACTTCACATCAAGCTGATATAAAGTAAATTATTCTGGTAAATTGTTGGGAGTATGGTGCTGACACATGTCTGTGCATATCAGAGTCAGAATGCTGGACTGGCACAGAAATTACAAAGTCTAACTGAATACTGTCAGAAATTCAACATTTCAAATAACTCTTTATCACAAGCAGGTATGAGTAAGAAGCATACACACAACTGAAAAGCAAAGGTTGCCAAAATAATGGTTTCTATCCTTCAAAATCCCAAGGTTTCAGTTCAATTAAAAAGGCTAAGGGTTAAAAATATAACACAATAAACATTGTCCTCACAACTCTCCATGAATACTAGCAGTTATCCATAAAAGAATATCAGGTGTTAAGGGCAGGTAGCAAGCTAAATATGCAACTTAACAACTTAAATTAGATTATCTAAAACAGAGCAAAGGGAGGAGCACTTTAGAGTTTTCAAATTTAAACTTATTTCTATACTGGAGTGGGAAATAATGACTAAAGTGTTCTACCCAGCCATGACTGGAAAAAAGGGCATGAACTACCTACAGAACAAAAGAAACTGGTAAAAACTGAATTTCAGAAAGAATTGCATTTACCCATTTTCATCTAAGTTTCCAGAATGTAGGAGTTTCACAGCATGACCATAAACCATGATGTTTGGGTGACCGGTGACGTGGTAAGGCTGAAAAATAGGCCTAAACTTAGCTTATCTGAGCTCCTGCAGAAATAATCTCAATTATATATATGTAAACAGTTACTCTGAACTTTGATATCACTGCATCATTTTATTGCTTTATTCTTGTAGACCCTTTTACTGTTTTACGTCTGGTTGGTTTATTAGTCCTTATTCTTTCATTGTTACAAGCTTTGTTAGAGTTTGTTGATTAAAGTATTTTAACAGAATGTTACAATGTTCTGTAAATACATTCTTATATTTTGGAGATATGTTCATACATCCTAAATCTATCGCTGCAACTGTCAATATTTACTAAAAGTTTCTATAGAAGTAATTACTGAACTGAGCTCCACTGCCATGTTCTCTTACACACATCAGCGCGCTCGCAAAGACACATATAATTCATTATATTTTGAGTAAAACAAGTAATATCCTTCCCTGGATATTTGATGCACACATACAGAAAACACCTGAAGGATGAGAATCTACAGGCTGTAGATTATGCACTGGTTAGTACTTAAGCATTTAAAGTTATTTTACTGAAAACTATTCAATTCTGAAAAGAAGCACACATTAAAGATATACTTTACATAAATATATAACAATATATACATAGCACAGTCTGACAGACAACAGCTATTATTGTTTATTTATGAGTGAAGGAAGGCTTTTAGAGACTTACAGGAAGGACTTGACATCCAGGCCCCGGTTCTTCATCTGGTCCATCATGTAATCCCAGCTGCCAGGATTGCCACGAGAGCGCCCTCCTGCTCCGCCTCCCCTATAACGTGAGGAGGCTGCTCCCGCTGAGCTGCCCCGAGCACCCCGGCCACTGCCTCGTGTACCTGCACCCCCACCCTCACCACTGTTACTGCCGCCATCTCCTCTCCCTGCCCCACCACCTCCCCCAGGCTGTCCAGGTCCTGTGTGCAACTGTCCCAAGCTTTGGGATGTGGTAGGCGGGTGGCTGAGACCCGGGCCCGGTGGGTGGATGAGGGGCTGCTGTAGACTCTGCTGCCGCAGCAGCGTCCGAGGCCGGGACGGAATGTGCTCCAGGGTGGAGGCATAGGATAAGACTGGATCGCCAAAGCTGGGAGGGCAGAGGAGTAGCGAGGAAAGAGAGCGGGTTGACGGCCAGGGCCGGCAGAGAATTGGTTTGTGAGGTCGTGGGAGGGAGTCCGATGTTGTAGAGGAGTATGAGCAACCACGACAGGCGGAGATGGTTGGGTCAGGGCAGGAGGTGATGAGGAGAGGTGAGGAATCATCCGAGATTAGACAAAGAGATCGAGGGCATTGGGGAGGAATTGGAGACAAAGTCAGGTTGGCATCCGGGCAGAAGCAGGAAAGTTCATCCAAACAGGAAGTTGAAAGTTGTGTGATTGGAGAGGAGGGAGGAGGTGTGGTGGTATTTGAGGTCAAAGTGGAGGAGGGATCAGAGAAGGGAGCATTGGGAGGCGGAGAAAGGAGGAGGAGGAGAGAAAAAGAGAGCAACATGAGGCAGCAGCTGTAAAAGCAGTAGCAAAAATAGCAGTAAAAGGTGCAGCCTGAGTGATGATCGGCATGCGACATGTGCTGCTCGTGGTGCTGAGTCGAGCAGTGAGTCTGCGTCGGACGCGAGTGCGCCTTGCGTGGATGTGTGGCTTGAGCATGCTGTTTGAATGGAGGTGAGCTTCGCAGCGGCAGCGGTCGGATGTTGACCGTCCGTACAGGCGTGTTGCGGCTCTGAGCGGCACGGCCGCATCGCGGGGTGCGCGTCGAGGTTTTACTGCTTCCGGGCCTCGCCGTTGAGAGTTTTGTGGATCGACGAGAATTCCCCATTTCTTCTACTCGCCTGTCAACATTTCCACCTCTGACAGCCTCTCCTCATTTCTCTCTAAGTATTTTTGGTCTTTTAAACACATGCAGGACCTCTAGAGAGATCCTGACAGCCAACCAACTTCTACAGCAAGACTCCCTCCCTCTGCCAGTCTCCTAATTTCCACTCCTCCCCTTCTTAAATACTGTTTAACTGATTAATTGCCTTGCCTAAAATGACTCAAACCACTAGCCCACAATGCAATTAGAATTTCTTTGTCTGCCTACATATACATCACTCTTGTGTTTTGCAGACTCTACAGTACTTCTCATCCTCTCTTTTTCTAGTTTGTTCTCCTAACTAAATATAACTTCCTCTCTTGGATCGCTGTGTAACCCAGACTACCAGAACTAGGTCATGAGAGAGCTATTCCCATCAGTTCGTGCAGTTTGCATTACCTCATCCAGCACAATTTACATGCAGCTTTTCTTGTGATATTCACCGTACTTAACAGCTACACATAAAAGGATGAAAAAAAGTTCAATGGATGCCTTGCAAAAGTAAACCAGTTAGTAAGAAACAGGTAAACGATGGAGAGCGGGCAGGGCAGAGGAGATGGTGACAGACCAGTGGAGAACGATGGGCGCAGAGGGTGACGATGGAGGAGAGATGGGAAGAAACAGGGTGCGAGACACAAACACAGGAGACACACAGAAACTCATGGCGGCCTGAAAATAGAATCCAATTACAGACAGGGGCAAAAAAAAAGATGAGAGGAGGAGAAAAGGAGTGAGCGAGGTAGTGATGAGCGTAAATGTGTTGTGGAGGAAGAAATCGCAGGCATGAAGTGTCAACGGAATGTGAAGAAAATCACAGCACCCGCGTTTAACTGCCTCATTTACAGAAGACTGAATATAGCCCCGACATCATGTCAGACGTCACAGATGAGGTATTTGTACAGTCAATGATAGTTTACATTGTAAGTTCAAGTCTTAATTAAAAAGGGAAGTAACAGAATGTGACAATTCAAGTTTGAGAGAAAGAGAGGATTTATGTATTTCTGCTTAACCTTGTTAGCAGCATGTAAGTCCTACTCTCATGTAGATATTACACACACCCAAGCAGTCTCTAAATCTATATAAGAGTGCTTTTGTAACTAGTTACCGTCTCAGGGTTCTGAAAAGGTAGGTATCAGGTTCCCAACTAAACTCAAGTCCCAATTATCTGTTTCAGCATGTTTTACCTTATTCATCTCAGGTTCACTTGCAGATAGTTTGAGAAAGAGCTGAATTAGCTCAAAAGGTTTTCCTATAATCATTGTCTGCACAATGAAGACAAAAAAACATTAATGTACCCAAAATCTAGAATGAAGCAGTCATCAGGTAGAAAAAGCTTCTCTATCCAATCAATAGCTCCAATTAAAAGTATATTTACTGAGAAAAATGTTAGCGTGTTCAATGTGTGCCTAAGTTGTTAAATATAATTTATCATTCAACACGTAGTGATGAGACAATAAGAAATGTGCAACTCGAAAGCATAGCAACAACTGGAAGAACTGTGGGGGCTTGAGGGGTGTTGAGGTCATTATTTGTTTGTTCCCAAATTAAAGTCATCCATGTAATAATTGATGCAGCTAAAGGGATAAACCCAAAAGAACTACATCTTTTGCGAGTCAGGTGTGCATTTTGCAAATGAAGCGTTGATTTTTATAATCTCTGGTTCTGAACTCACTTGGTAGGTCTTAATCCTCCGGACTGCATGTGGCTTTGGACGGTCTGCCACTTCCCAGCCTTCACTCCCTCTGTCACCATGCTCTTCACGCTGTCGCTGCGATAAGGACCCCCCCCAGCACCCCCATGCCCAGCTGCGGCAGCCCCCTTCTGCCCCCCTGACACTGCCCCACTGAGGGACAAGAGATGATGTAGAGATCCCAAAGTAGACAAAGGGTTCAGAAGAGGGGGATAATGATGGGCAGAGAAGAGAAAGACCAAAGAGAGTGAGAAAGACACACAGACACACAAAAAAAACAGATTGAGAAACCACATGGTTAAGGAGGTGAGACCGATCGGTGGACTGTGTGAAGGGGCAGACCCAGGTTTCAAGGTCAAATAGAAAGCAGGTGAATGAAAGTGGTCTGGAGTCCAGCGTGGAAAAGGACAGGGATGGGGAGAGGACGGCTAGGTGAAGCAAGAGGAGGAGGAGAGGGATTTAGAGGTAGCCTGTGAAGGATGAAAAACCAGCAACAAGTTCCTCCTTTGGGCTTAGAGGAGATAGATTTGAGCAGAAAAAGTGTGCAGATTGGCTTTTTAGTTATTCCTTTTTATTAAATTTGAGCTTCTAGGCCTTGAGATGGGCTACTTATTAAATGAAGTACGACATCATGAGAAATATTTGGTGCTCATAAGTCACCGAGCACAATTTGTTTTTGTACCTTGATGTGTAAAAGATCCCTTTTGAAATATCTACTTGTCATCTAGGCAGCACTTAAGACTCAGTGTCAGTATTCAGAAAGATAAACGCAAAGCAGAAAGTACTGTGCTAATCACACCGGCCTTCAAAAACAGGCACAAGGTACCGGAATTAATCAACGTCCCCATTAAAGGCAGTTGTCAACTCAAATTTAATCTCAAAACGGGTGCAGTGGTGATCAAAATTAAAAGAACATTAGTGCCCTCTGGTGACATGACTGCATTTCATTAATATGCGTAGCTCCTCCACTCCAGGAGACACAAAACACAAGGCTCCTAAGACTTTGCATTGCACAGTGCATGCTTGTGAGCTAAGGGTATTAAACTTGCACCAGGGTCACCTTTCAAATTTGACTTTCACTACCTGCCACAATCCTGCATATTTATACATTATCGATCACATCTTTAGCCGTGCGATGGTCAGGATGGGATACAAGTCTCATCTGAGCAGAGCACAAGGTGAATGTATATTTACTCTTTAACACGGGCAGAAGCAAGTAGGATTATTTTGGGTAACACTTTATTTGACAGGTTATGAATAAGACTGTCATGACACTATCATAAACATAACATGACACCTGTCATAAACATGAGTAAGTCTTCATGAATATTTATGACTGTTGTTATAAAGTGTAATTCGGTAAATCATGACACTTTTAATACAAAGTTGACATTATTCAAAGTATCTTTGTTATGACAACTTGACATTAACCAAGAAATCATGATCTCACATAAATTTGTTATAAAAATATTACTGATTAAACTTTAAAAATGATGTAGCTTTATGTTATTAAAACTAAAGTTTAATCAGTAATACTTCATAAATATTATAGTTTTTTATTTTATTATAAATTTATAAATCTAAAATAAGTTTTTAATTTTACCAACATGTTTCTTCTGACTGAAAGTTAACATCTTGGAGTAGCCCAAAGAATGTAAAGGTGGCTAAAGGTTAGGATGATGACAAAAAGGTCTTCCAGCCTCAAACAGATGGAGCTCATCACCAGAAATAAATCTTTAGTATAGTAGTAAAAACATGCTACATACTAGAAAGTATAAGAAATTTTTGTTTGCTCTAATGCCAGAAAACCTTTAACCTTTGACTACTGACAAGTGGAATAAATACAGTTAAACATGTCATTTAAAAAAATAAAATTAACTAATAAGGAATCCAGAGATAACTGGTCACCTTGGTGATTCGCCATTTCATACTTTTACAGTTAGTTTGTATTTTTCTCACCTTTTTTAAGAAGAAAATGGCATCATCTATTGTATACTGCAGTAGCCTACCAGTGACACATCTCATGCCTGATCGGACATTACTCGATTTGAAGTAATTTTCCTCTCACAGTCTACTGTAATAAGACTCAGACTAATAATTTATACCATCTGAAGTTGTTTTGGTTACATCATTGATCATAATCTGCCGTATATAATGACAGTCAATAGCCCCAAGCAGGTAATCTGGAAAGTGGTGTGACACACTCTTTACTTTTCTCTCCATTTCAATACACAATAGAAAAATATACTGAGGTTTGAGACTTTCTATCAAATTTGACATCTATAACTCATCCAATTTTCATCTATAACTTTTTAAATGAATGAAAAATAAAATAAAACAGGAATATTAGAATACATGGCTATGAAATAGGTACAAATGGATGTAGGGAGTGACAGAAGGACATTAAGAATCACTGGTACTAACTTACAAAAGGGGCCAATTTAACAGGGAGTAAAACCAAGATGTGTGGATACAGCACCAAAATGATGATTTTCTCTGTGTGTCTGGGGGGGTGTGTTTGGGTGTGTGTGTGTTTGTGCAATTTTTATACATTTGACTATAAGTACTAAAAATAAACGCTGGGTTTGCCGATTTTTATTGTCTGCCATTTCAATAAACGTTTAATATAATTGTTATTTTTTACACTGCTCCACTTAGAGTTGCCAATAAAATGGAAGCCACTATAAATATCCATTTCCTTACCTGAACAGGTTTTATTAAATTATGACTTTAATATTTCAATAGCTATAACCCTTTGCGAAGAGAATGTTATGGCTGTTGAAATGTTTAAAAATTATCATTAAATCCACTAAATTCTTTTTACAGGGCAACTGACTAAATGAGGCCCGGTGTCATTACGACGACGGAAAGCTGCTCGTCTTGAGGGAGTCTCAGAAAGGAAATGATTTCCCAGCTGTCTGTTGGCTTTAGCGACGTATTATTGGTGGGAGTCAAGAGGTCGCCTTCGTCTCTCCCTGTGAGAAACTTATCATTATATAGTCTCACTTTGACTGAATGTCACTATTTTTCAGTCCCACACACCAGTGATTTAGCAGATTATTTCTGTAGTAGAGAAAACGCTCCACTTTTCACACATGAAGGCAGAATCTAATGACTCAAATGTTGATAGGAAACAAATGGGAAACTTGTAATGCTTTCTTAAATACTGAAATGCAAAGATTTGAGTGCAGCCTTTTTTCCTGGGCAATCTGGTTAAGATGACCAATTATCAGGAGTTTTATCAGATCAATTCCCAGAATCTAAATGACCTCTCAGGGCCCAGAGGTGACCTTGCCGGAGTTTCATTGGAATCAAGTGAGACTTTTATAGCAATAAGGAGAAAGAAAACAGTGTTATATTGTCTCCCAAAGATGGCAGAGAGCAGATGCAGTTCAAGTGATTCAATGTTAGTGCAGCACACACTGTTGATATTACATTGATGGGGGGAGAATTCAAGAGTAAGCCACAAATGGATGTTAAGTACAAGTGAGAACTGTCACCACACTGCAACCTGGTGGTAACGGTCAACCCTCCACAACAGCACCACACAGATATAAGAAACAGGCTGAGGACAGGCAGATTTCAAACATCATCGAAAAAGGTTGGTTAAAAGTGGTTTTGGAGGGGAGGAAAATGAGGGTTGTCCGTCTCCATGGTCACACCATGGGCAGAGAGGGGCGAGGTTATAGGTCAGGAGTTAGTGTGGAGCAGCAGGGCTGTAGAGAGTGAGGGGGCGTCTGTGCATCACTTAAAGGTGATATTATACATAGCCTTGCAAAAGTATTCACACTCCTTTGTCGTTTAATGCTGGCAAACTGAAATGTGTTTTACTTTGATTTTACGGGAAAGACCAACACAAAATAAAACAAAGACGTAAAGTGGCAGAACATTTATTGTAAATCAGAAATATGTTGCATGCATTTGCATTTAAACAGCATTTGTTAAAACCGTGTAGCACGGTGTAGCACATCTAGAAATTGAATTTTATGCTCATTCTTCTTTTCAAATAGCTGAAGCTCAGCCAGATTAGATGAATAGCATCTGCGAACATCTTTTGTAAATCCTTACACACATTCATGAAGGTCTGGACTTTGACTAGTCCATTCAAACACATGAGTATGCTTTAATCTAAACTACTACATTGTAGCTGTGGATGTATGTTTCAGATCATTGTCCTTCTGAAACGTTATCCTCTATTCCATTTAAGTTGTGAATCTCCTCAGCTCTTCCATAGTTACTATGGGACTCTTGGCTCTTTGACTTGTCTGACCTCATTTACCCCTGAGGTCTTCACAGTAAAAGGAGATAAACAAGCATCAGGCTAATTAGATGACAACTGACTGCACTAAAATGTATATGCAGGCATAAGAGTAAAAGGGGGTGGGTTCAAATGCTCAACTGCCTTTTCACTCTTTTTTATCTTCCCACAATATTTTAAAACAATTAATCATTTTCTTTCCAATTCACAATTATGCTATACTTTGTGTTGCTTTTTCACAGTTTGTGGATGAAATATGTGTGAAATATGAAGGGGTGTACATACTTTTGCGAGGCGCAATATGAAGAGAAGCAGCAGAAACATGCTGGGGGGCTTTATGACTGTGCTATTTTGTTGATGCACTAATAGTCAAATGCCTTTGAACAGGATGCTGTAATGTGCATAAGTGGCATTTGCTGTGCTCAGATTTCCCAACCAGAGCCATCATTAGCAATCATTTGTGCCCTCCAGTGTGCCAACAGTGGTCGGGTTATTATCATCATCATCATCATCATTGTTGTTGTTGTTGTTGCTACAGTTGATGGAAATGACGTTATATAACAAAAGCAGGTCAACAAATATGCACATTTTTATTGCATTTATAAAATGAGTGTTCCAGTAAATATCCCCGTTATCTGTGAGAAGATTTGGTCTTTACGTATGGAAATTATCAACATCCAATCAGAATTTGGATGAGTTTGCTAATGGTGATGACAGCAAAGCAGGTGAAGGGAATATGTCGGAAGGGGAAGATAGGAAAAGAAAAGGGAAAAGGAGAAAAAGAAAGAGAGCAGTGCTGCCCCTGCCTCATTACAGCCCTGCTCAGAGGGAAAGTCTCTTACCAAACTTGGATCAAGACTCACTTGAGCGTGAGGCGAGGATCTCCATATGGGGCATAGGGAGAAATGTTTAGTACAAACTCCTTGGGCGGATAGGAGCTCCACCTCTGCTGCACTGTGCTGCTGTCATTGTTATTCCAAAAGTCTCTGTCTAGATCACTGCGGCCAAAGAGAGAGACAGGTCAGAGCAACACAACTACGGACAGACCTGGCACCAACCGAGCATTCACATCACAGGCCGTCCCTGGGGCTTGACTGGAGGACGAAGGTTGTTCTTGCATCGACGGAAACACAGCAGGCCCAGATTTAAAGTCTGTTTCTCTACCTGAAGCAGACAAGTCGTCGTAGAAGGTGTATTTAAAAATACATTGGCGGTTATTCAGGGTGGCCAACTGCACAGACATATTTGCAAGAAAAAGACTCAAACTAATAAAAGACACATCATAATAATAGAAAAATCTTGAAGCAGAAGTGAAGTCTGCACCCCAACCTTGGTGTTAAGAGAAGTGAGAAAGAAAGCAAGAAAGCAAGAAACACAGTGCAGAGAAATTACACACATAGTCAGAGAGTGCAGTGAGCAGAATCGCTAATATTGTACAAGTCACACAGCAGCGGTCAGAGTTGTAGCACAGGGACAGAGCAGAAAGGAGGAAGGAGTTGGAAGCTGAAATGACCAACAGAATACACCAACGCTGCTGGAGCCAGTCAGAAAAAAAAGAAAAGAAAAACGTAAGAGATCCAACAAACCAAGTCAGAATGCATTTATAAGCTGAAGCCCATTTCAGTGCTTAAAAACCATCCATACAGAAATAAATAAAACACACACTGAAAGTAGCTGAGGCAAAACCAGGTTAAAGAAGGGAACAAGCAGGTTATTACGTGGAATACAGCAGCACATACAGGAACATAAACCTGACCTATCCAGCTTCATTTATCAAGACGATAAAATGCCTTTATCTCAGTTTCATTCCTGTAAGAAATGTGAGATTAATATCACCCCAAAACAATCAGACTTCATGCATTTCACAAGAAGTCTTTTGCCTTGAACCTGCAGCCTCTTGAGCCGTCAAAGGATTTCATCCACAACAAAGATCTTCAAATGTGAAATAATGCAGATTAAATCTAAACTGATTAAATCACTGTCCTGGTATTACACTACTCTCCATAACACTATCCTTGTGGAAATTGTCGCATAACAAAAACAATTAATGCTCATTTTCTGCGTCGTTTGCGTGGATGTTCATTGGGGGGCACTCAAAGACGAACCAAATCGAGCTCATTATCACCAGACTGTTCCACCCCAACCAGTTACCAGACACTTACTTGATGGCTTTCTTCTCCCCTCGCCCACGTGCAGAGTCTGGAGTGTCGGCTGTTTCCACTCCCGGCTTGTTCCTCTTTCCCTGGAGCCAAAAGGAGAAGGGACGGGATGACGAGGAAAACAAAGACACAAAAAGGTTAACCTGAATTTCTCCTTTGAAGCTGTGTTTTTGCTGTGCTAATTTCAAGTGTAAATGCCTCTCCCATTATCTCAGAAACACTGTGCCATCACTCCTCATGATACTCTGATTACACTAATCAAAGTCAAATCAAATCTGCTGTGAAGAGTCATTTCTGACTATGATAATCATTCACACCACCCTGAAATTTACATGCCAATTGCCTCTTTGAGGTAATCCGCCGGGTCCTGGAGAGTGGCATTCCTAAAAGTCCTGCACAAACCTGATTTCAAACAGCTGGACCATGACCTGCAGTAACCATGGAAATAATGGCAATTTAAAGGGCTCAAAAAGTAGGTTCTGCTGTGCGCTTTCTTCTGGAAAAGCTCATTACTTTTAAAGGTGCCTAGCACGTGTCCTGCTGCAGGTAATCTCTACTGACACTTTTATACGAGTGGAACGGGTTGGGAATCAGTCCAAAGCTGCTCTTCCACACAAAAAAACCATGAACGTAACACTAAAAGTGATCCTCTGATACACACAAAGAAGAGAGCACGTTCCTCCATCCTATAAGTTCAACTCTTTATGTTGACTAAAGGTACGATCCCAGAGCTCAGCTGTTTTACTGGAAGTTAATTGAGCTTACAGCCTTAAACATTTTGGTGTAGCATAAAGCAGCATACTTGTTACCAGGATCAAATAACTATAGCGCAAAAAAAATAGTTAAAGCCCTAGCCACATTTCCATCTCATCTTGTCACGTCGCATGACATGAGGGGATCAAATGTTTTTACTATTAAAAATCTGTACTATCTAGCCCTCTTTTACTCTGACACTCTTGAATAAATCCAATGAAACAAATTGCTTGCATAAATCTTTCCACAAGTAGAGTCCATGAGGGAGCAATTTAATCTTAGCACAAACATGGCTGTTCTCTGAAGGTCCCAGAAAGTTGTTGAAGCACATTAGTTAACATGCAGCAAGGAAGACCAGGGAACATAAAATATCTGGCATAAAGTGTGGAATATTTTAGAGCAGAGTTAGTTTATAAGAACTAAAGTCTGGGCAGCTTAAACAAAGCCAAAAAGAAGTTTGTTGACCTTATTGATAAGCACTAAGTTCACTGAAATAAATTACCCTGCAAATGTGCATGATGATCACTGACCTTTAAAGAGAGTAAGGCAATTTATCTATGTATGTTGTTTATAATTTTACATTCTTGTTTCATTTTTTACAACATTTGTAATATTTATTATCAAATGCTTTTAATTCCCAAAAACTTCTTTTTTTTTTTTGCCAGGCGGCACATTTTGTAATTTGTGTTTCCGAGAATCAAGCTCACCCAAAAACTGCAACCAAATCCCAGAATTACGTGGATTTTGGTTTTGTTGCAAAGTCAGAGTTTACAAAAGCTCTGCTGAGAAAGAAAGATAAAGGCCACAGTAGCAAACAGGATCATATCTAATACATACATGGACACTAAGCCGCTCAAGTCTTGTGTGTTCAGATATAATCTAAACTGGAAAGGTCAACAAATGAATAAACAATGACAGAATAACCAGTTAAAAAGCTTCAGAACAGAGAGGGCCAGAGAATGACACACTGAATTTTAAATGAATTGCTTATAAAACACACAAAAAAATTGCATGTATCTGTGTGTGTGCTCCCAACGGAGCTCAAAATGTGTCTGAAAACGACATAAGATATAACTTGCCAGGAGAAGAGGTGGACTTTTCCAAACATTTTGGTCAATCTACAACAATTATTTTGGAGAGCAAAACTGTGCTTTTCTTTGCAGCGAGGACAAACTATCAAACAAACTCATGTTTCATTCATTGCAATAGTAAAATTTTCTGGAAGGTGGGAGGACCCAGGAGATGAGCAGAGGTCCCGCGCCAAAAAAGATGAGCGGAAGCTGAAAATGGAAATCAAATTGAAAAACAAAAAAGAGGCCTGACCACAAGGAGTGAAAAACAATGACGGCACAGAGCAGCTTGTGAAACAATGGCATGGAAGGTAGCAGGAGAGAGAGACAGGTGCAAATGAGAACTGAGTGAAACAGTGAGTGACAGACAGTCCCCAGTGGGTTGGGTTTAAAACGAGGAAGAAGTCATCCATTCTGCAGTGAGACACAGACGTCTCGCAGAGAACACACAGCTTCAAAAAATAAAACCTAAAGAACTTCTGTACAGCGTCGTTCAAGCTCATTCACAAGAATGGATAGCTAAAAGTCATTTTCTTCTCCTTAACCACAGTAAGGCAGCAGAAATCTATAAAGGCTGATATGACAAAGCTGAGCAGTTATTACAAAATAAGACGGAAAACAAAGTAGAAAATCAAGTCAATACCTCCAAATCTAGGTTACAGAAAACCAATAGTAGACGATAAAATTCACCACCTGGCTTTTCTGTTTTCAGACTGAAGGCCTAAGGACTCTGAGTCAGCACTTCATAATAAATTTCACAGCAAAACAATGGGTCAAATAATGAAATAATCCCCAAAACACTTTCTAGCAATCAAACATATCATGACTTAAATTCTGCTGGGGGTGTTCCAGTTAATTAGTAAGGCTCAGATCATTTAGTCACATTCAGTTCTAACAAATTCCCAGAATAAAGCATTTGTTTTGAAAGAATTAAATAATTAGTTTTAAAAAACAAATTAGTTTAATGAATAAATTAAAATAAATATTTAATCAGGTTCTGAATTGGCTGTTTTAAATTATGTTACAATTTCTTATACCAGCTGTGCTTATATTATGAATTTAGCATGTTTCCGTGGACAAGTGCTTTGTGCTCAATTCTACAAATAAATTTCAGAAATTAAAAAATAAATAAATAACCAACTTAAATTTAACTGACAAAACTTTCTAACTCTAGTATTTGTCATGACAGAAACAGATAAGAAAGTTATGTGGTTGTATTACATAATAACACATTTGACAATTATGATTGTAGCTTTAGTTCACCTCTAAAGTACAGTCAATGTTTTTATTAATAATAATAAACTCCATATGTTTATTCTACATATTTTAACAGTTTAATATGAATAAAATAAGCGTCAGCCTGTTGATGGACAAAGCATAAATTGATACAGACAAAATCCTTTTCATTGATTACTTGTAAAGCTGGAGGTGTCCTAATCCAGCACTGATGTCACATACAAACATAAAAAAAATAATTATACTGGGTTTTGGTTAATCCATTACCAAATGGTAATTGGTAATGGATAGGCAACAGCCTACCAGACTATTGCTGCTGACCTTAATAACCACAGGAAAGGACAGTAAACTCTGATGGTTACTTCCACCAAGATAACACACCATGTCGCAAACCTCTAACCATCTCAACTGGTTTCCTGAATATGACAATGCGTTCATTGCACTCTGAGGGCCTCCACAGTCACCAGATGTCAAATTCCTTCAGGATGTTGTGTAACAGAAGATTTCTATCAAGACATGCAGCTGACAAATTAGCAGCAATAGCCTGATGTTCTAAAGTTAATTAGGACCAAAATCTCTGAGGGATGTTGCCTTCTTTTATTGATTTTTAAGAAAAAGCAATTTCATATCAGCTTAGGGGAAGATATTATGGAGCATTCACCATCAATACGTCTTTTGCAAAGATCAATCACTACAAACATTACACAATTTGGCAGCTCTGCTGTCTACTGAAGGTAGCAATGGTGTGATAGTCTCAAGGCTGGCAATTAAAACAAATTGGTACATAAACACCGGTTTTCTGCCTGTGCTTCAAAGTGTTAGGACAACTGACATAACATTGATACAGTTTTATGCTACCTGAGACAACAACGTTGTTTGGGTGATGCTGCATAAAGAAGATTTTCCCATTTTCCACACTGCACACACCTCTTTTATGACTCTCAAAACAAAGTGGAAGCAACAGAATACAGAAGGAACTTTACAACACATTTTCCATATCTTAGGCACTGACAAGGATGTTTTGACTTAATAAAAGGAACAGAAAGTCAGCAAATGCTTTGTTTGGAGGAAGCAGCAAGTTCAGTTACTGCTGAAGAGCTGCAGATGAGTAAGAGGAGATGTGGTCTTGGACTGCCTGCGGTGATGCTGAGAGTTTTCTGAAAGAGTCCCAACATGAGAAGAGGCAGAGTTAAAAGCATGGCTCTCTTTCTGTCTCGCCCAGCAGTGGACTCGCCTTCCAACACCCAGCTGTGTTTGTTTGCCATGAATTAACAGGCAACAAGAATAGACACGTTCACTCGATATTACCAGAAACCCTCCACAAGTAGGAGTCAACTATTAAAATGGCTGTTAAATGAAGTGATTTATATTTAGGATCAGTCAAAATCCTTTTTATTTACCTGCATTCTGCTGTTGTATTTTACACATAATGTTGTATTACACCCTCCAGGAACCATTTCATAGCTACATGACCATCTTCCTTTAAATGTCTTTGATTCGTGATCATCTCATTGATAATTATAATATTTCTCTCTCATACGATAGCAGTTGGCAAAATACTAAAGGGAAACCCTGAGTGAGCGCTGTGAATGTGGTCTTGTTCAATCTTAACCCCACTCACAACTATGTCACGGATCAAACAGCAACAAGGTCCACAGGAGCAGGTGGGGGGTTTCTGAATGCCAAGAGGCCACTGCTGCTCAAACAGATGTTAGAGCCGCACCGCTTCTGAAATCTGAAAATCTCTCCCACTACCGACAGCACAGGCCCCTGCTGACACCTATCAGCTCCACCACACAGGAGCCCAATAATCACATTATAAGAGATTATTGTATTAGTATTTGTTGTTCCTTGCTGTTGTCTCCACTGGGATTAAATCAGGCATTAAACAACACTGACTATGTACTTGTTCAAAATTCACCACACCTATGAATCTTTAAGCCACAACAAACTAAAGTGTTCTTTGTGTTCGACTTCAAAGAGGAGCTTTTTTTTTAAGCAGGATGACTTCATGTGAGGACCATTGAAACAAAACTCACTGCACCAGTTTGCCAAAGCTAAAATACCAAAAGCAACACTTGCCCAAAAATATCTTGTCTATTAACCTATGAATCATAAAAGAAACTGGAATGGGTCCACTCACAAATGACACGTGAGGCTCCAGGCAAGCCGCTTGTTCTTATAAAAGCTGACGCTGTCTAAGAGTACACTCGGAAATATCCAAAACGAATGGACACGAGTTAAGAAACATGCAGGGAGCGCGACCTTATGGAAAATGGAATACAGAAGCCTTTTCATAATAAAAGAGTTTAGCTTAAAGCAAGCATGTTTATGTAAATTCTGGTATGAATTCAGGGAACAAACATAGACCTGAAACATGTCAGGTGCATTTCTATACACCTAGTTAGTAAATTACTAGTTTGCATGTGAATATTCTAATCTAAGTTTTAAAAGAGTTGTGATGTGAACGACTGAGATTATTAAAGAACATCATCATCCATACGTAATTATTTGTGCAGGGTCCCATAGAGGTCAGTGCCTACCTTGCTGCAATGTACCAGTGCCATCTACCAATCTTTACAACTTCAAAGAAGTTGTAAAGATTTTTACATCTATTTCACCATTAGATGAAAGTTTTGTTAAAAGGTAAGTTTCTGGTAAATTACTTCTGTTAGTTTCTTCTTTGTCCCTTTAGGTACTGGTGCATGACCCAGCATTTCCTCTTTATATTGGGTAATAATGTCACTGATGGCATTACTGGGTGGTACAACCAAATGGAGGGTTGTCTTTTTTTGTATTGTATTGGTTATTCTATTTTAAATAACGCTATGAGTTGCCCCGAATTAAATGTTTTATTTTGCAGACCATTCAGTTGTGTAAATTAATTTGTAAATAAGATTTTAAAAAATCTTATTTCTGTTTGTTTAAAATTTGTTGTTTAGTTCAACTTACTTTCTAATGGTCACAGACTAATGAAGAGCAGGTGTGTTTGTAATTCTGTAAGAAGTCAGTAAGATATTGTCTACTGGAAGGTTAGACTGTTAAAAACCTAAAGTTAGATTTCTGCTACCTTACTGCACAGTCCTGCAGAACATTACTGAACAAGCAGCCTCATGACCATTTGAAGCACATCTGACAGATCACAAAAGGTCTGCAAACCCACCCCGACAAGCCAGTGGCCAATCATCTAACCTGATAAGCCAGATAAGGAGAAGGAGGAGCATTAGTCAGAGAAGCCCATGGCTCTCTGACATCCACAGCTCAGGTGGGAAATCTGGTGACAGGACAAGTGTCAGTTGAATTGTGCACTCCAAACATCTTCCCTTTATGGAAGAGTGACAAGAAGAAAGACACTTTTGAAAGAAAGCCTTAAAAACTCCCGCTTGCACTTTGCCACAAGCAAGTTTTAGCTTATAGCTTAACAAAAGGCAAAATGTTTAAGGAGGTATGTATACGTCTGCAAGGCCCCTGGAGAAAACTAATATTTTCATGATATATGAAAAAGCAGTTTTTAATCAGATTAACGCTGTTTGTGCTTCTTCAAACGGCAGCATGTCATCAATAACACATTTCCCATCAGAGAAATGAGCTCGATTCATTTCGGTCACACTTAATTATTTTGTACATTAAACAGCTGCGTTTAAAGTGGTTTCACACCAGTGGGCTGCTGTCATTTTTTTTCCCCAAAGTAAGTGGTCCAAAGACTACAAAGCGCTTTAATTGACGTCTTAATTCCTCCCACCTCATCCTCTACACACACAAACACAACACAAACCCAGAAGGTAACTAGATTCACTGATATTAAAACAAAAAGGTTGCTTTAAATGCCGTCTCAGGAGAGAGGGAAGAGAATCGTTCTGTGTGGTCGATGGCAGCCATCACCGTGTTGTGAGGTCAGAAAAATTGTCACTTAATCTCAAGTTGCGGCTGCAGCGGGACTGCTTCTCAGCACCGTCAGAGGATAAAAATAAGATTCATCTGCAGCAGCGCTCAGAGGAGGACCTCAGAGACTTCCCATGACACTGGCAGCAGAACTACCTCTATTCACCACAGGAAACTAGAAGAAATTCACTGCTCCATTTATTTTTAGGTGGAATATCAAATATAATGTGATGTTGAAACAACACAGAGCTTGTCCTGAACCTCTGTTCCATTTAAGCAAGGATCATTTACCCCCTATATGTTGTAATGACATCAGCAGGTAATTCAGGCACAGCCACTTACTTGGTGATTGTAGCACTGCCAAAGGCCGTATATAGTGGGGCATAGTGTGCGTAGAACCTGCTGTACTGTCAAATTCTGTTATTAGAGTGACCTGGCAGAGCAACACTGAGCTGACAAAGAAATTGAGGCGATATTAAACTTGAAGCAGGTTTTTGTTGGTTGTACCAGGGTGGATAAGAAATAAATTAACTTTATAAGCATAAAAATGTGAAAAGAATCCTTTAAGATGAAGTGGCATTCAGGCTTATAGGTCTGTCTGTGTGATGAATGGTGGCTCCTGTTTAATCAATTACATTTCATACCACATAATTCCAATGACACGCCCTCTGTCAGAGGTCAGTCTGCTTCATCTGGGCTCAGAGAGACAATTTTACACACATACTGTGCCTGCACTCTTCACTCGTGTAGGTAAGAGGTGTTTTTAAAGTACTCACTTACTATAAACTATGGAGGTGCACCAATGAGGCTTGGCTTATGCTAATCTGATGTTGCACTGACAAAGTTAATGCGCTGCTAGCTCTAAGAGAGCATTCTGGTTTGCTAAACCCCCAAAAATCCAAGCACATGTTGGTTTATACATTTATGTAGTAAAATTCAATTCTGCATTAATTTAATAAGAGTTCATATCTCTTCCAATTTCATATGATTTGGTTTCTGATTAAACTGAAGGATGTTTAAGTAATCCCTTGTTAATAGATATTAAGTATGTTCATTTTCTTGTAGTAAACTATGAACATACATTTTAATCACTGGTTTCCAAAGCAAATCTTATATAGCATTAAGTTGAAAAAAAAGAAGCTTAGTGACAATCAGATCCTTTTATACCTCAACAAATCAAATACAGAAATATAAAAACTACTTACGCCCAACATGGTCAGAAGACCAAAACCAGCAGCACTGGTTTTGGTCAGGAGTTCCTGCTAAAACTGACGATAAATTGACACTGTATAGTCAAGTAAGTTAAGAAAATGCTAGTTTTTTGGATGCAATATTTGCCACATTAGTTAATTTATCAAGCCATGTTTTTTTTTTTCTTGCCAACTGTGGCAGGATCTGTCCTCCATACATTTTGTCATCCGATTACATCTGCATGTCTTTGTTAGCTTTAACCTTCACATGCATGTGAACATTCAAATCAAAGCCTAAAGTATATCGGGTCCTAAAGAGACAACAGAAACATTTTTTTTACTACAAAAGACTTAAGTGCTCCTGTTTAAAAAATATTCCAGGAGAAAACATTATCCCTTCAACTGATAATTACTTGACTGTAACACCTTTAGAAAAATTTGCATCGCAAACATTTGATGTAACAAAAGAGCCCCTTTTGAAATTAGAACCAGCATTTCACACCTTTTTGTGATGCCTTTTAGAAATAAGCTCATTACATTGGAGCCCTCTGTCAAAGGCATTTAAACAGACGGCATGAATCCAGGCAGCAGAAAGCTTACGTTTGCAGCCACCGGATTAATCTGCTCAAGTGTAAATAAATGTGAATTGGGTTGATAAAATTAAGCTCACACAGCTGCACAAATAGAAAAATATCACAAATGTAGAAATACTGACAACCTAATGGTGTAATAATTACTAATAGATATGTTACAACAGATATTACCCAAAATGAGAACTTTCAGTTTTTATACTGTAAGTTAATCTTAGCCTAAATCAGCTATATTTCAACAATAATTATTATGAAGGCAGGAAGTACACAAGCTAGTAACTTTACTGATGGAAAACCTTTTGTTTATGAACAATAAATGCAGAATCTCGGTCATCCAGGAAGATTCACATTGTACCCTTGATGCTTAAAGTTCACAAACATTAAGATTTGTGTAATGTACAAAATGGTCCACACCACATTTTTTAGCCTTCAATGCTGACAGATACCTAATTAAAAAGACTGAATACTAGAATTCAATCAAAAGGTGCATCAACAGGTATAAATTGTGCACATTTATCCAACTAGGATAAACGACGTTGTTCAGAACATGCGCATTAATTTTTTCTGTTTTTTCCAATGATTCACTGATTATCTAGGTGTATTAAAGGGACAGAATTATGTATTTTTTAGGTACATAGTGCCATTTTATATTACAATCAAGTAACTATGTTGTCCTCCATTTATTACTGTGAGGTACATTAGAAACAATTCTGAAATTTATCACCTTGAAATCAGGTTTCTATCTCTTCAAGAAACTCCTAGTCTTTCCGACACGCCTCCTTCATAACCATGTTCATCCATTATGCCGTTCACAATCATTTTTAGGAGTGAGAAGTAGTCAGTTACGTAATGCAGTGTAGATTAAAGCTTCTGCTTGTATTTGTACGTAAACTTACCAGCTTCCGTTGACACCAACCACAGACGCCACAAAGAGCCACCAGCCAAACTGCACAAACTGTCACTGCGAGGGAGACCAGGAACACACTGAGGGACACCGAGCCTGGACACACAACAACACGTAAGAGAGGAAAAAGATCAGTGATGTCTTTTTTAGGGGTGGGCAGGGGAGACACACAGGTGCTTAAAATGAAAACACGGGTTGATTACATGCCACTGTAAATGCTGTCAAACAGGAAAGCGTCTCAAAATAGAGCTGCGCCTTCTCCCCTGCACGATTAATTGAATTGCCAAGCTGGGCTGCCTTTTTTTTTTTTTTTTTTTTTTTTTTACACATTCCATCGTAAGCTGAGAATTACAATCTTACTGGCCTCCGTGGAGAAGCATTTCAATACCTTTTCAATACGAACCTGAGGCAGGCATCAGTCAGCAGCACACACGTCACTGTCATGGTGTCGAGGCTTGTTAACTGACAGGCTGAGAGTGAAAGGGTGAGGTTTGGGTGGTGGGGTGGATGGGAGGCTGGGGTGACAATGCAAGAGAGCTCGTGATTAATGGGCAGCAGAGGATGCCCAGGGACTGTGGTGGCTCTGGAAGACTCATTAAAAACACCATCCACTTCTTCCCCCTGGTGTGAGGAATTTTTTAGAATCCACATTTTAATATCTACACTTTGGATGACAGAAATGCTCAGCCTAAATGAAGGGAGAAAGATGCTAATATGTTGAAATTTGGGATTTCATTACCTAACAGTTCCTAAATAAACAGCAATATGCCAGAGTACACCTCCAAGCCTGCTCAACGACAAAAACTGACAAACAGCTCAGCCTTCCTACACCAACTGGGTTTGTTCTCGTTTCCACAACAGCTATCTCTCTCCCTTTCTGTGCTTGTCACAACTGGCCTTTTCATCATATTTCTCCTTTCTATCTTTGCATTATTCTCCTCCTCACCAAGACCCGTGGGAGCAGATTAGCTCAGAAAGGAGCAAAAAGTGGCAGTGAAGTTGTTTTATGTGGGAAAGCTGCCTTTTTCTCTTCAGCCTCAGCTACTGTTTCAGAGCCAGCGTGAGTCCACTTCAGAAACCATGACCCTGCACAGACCGGCACAGAGCATGGGTGGGAAAAAAAAAAAAAAAAAGAGGAAGAAATTAATGAGAAGCACACAGCGATTAGGCTACTAGATCCAACAAACTTCCCCAAGAGCAAAAAGACTTTTAGTTTTCACTAAATACAACAAATAGGAAAAAATAGGACACCACTCTTTGCTGGAAGAAGTTTTTTTTCTCTCTTGTATTATGCACACAGCTTAATTTCACCAAACTCAGATCCAGAACCGCACAGCATTCTGGGAGATGTAGGCAAAGAAAAGGCTTTAGCCACTCAGTTTCTCATTGCCAGCTGAACAAGGCTTTTGGCATCAACTAACTCACTCACTCTCTGGTTACATAGCAACTCGCTCACTCTTTGGTTACAAAGCAACAACCTGCTGAGTAACTTGCGGCAGTAGTTTAACGTTTCGCCACCGTTCCGCATAACTGCTTATGGAGTGAAAACCGTGGATAAAAGAGGAAAGGTCACGCTAACAATATGCAGTATTTCAGATATTTAAAACCAAAAATGTATCAATATTTATTGATACTGACTGACATGAAACTCTTATATTGTGATACATTTTTAACCCACATCATCCAGCCCTATGTTTTCATTATTTTTACCCTCTATTATACTATCATGACAATCTCATACCAAACCTATTAGTCTATTAAAAACATGTGGATTTTTTACATTTTTACACTTTTTTGTCCTGGCTTGGTTTTTTAAGCTGGAAATGACTTAAATGTGAGTTAATGTTCATCTGATGTATTGTTATCCGCTGCTTTATTTGGATAAAAATGTTCCACTGTCAGTTTTTCTCTATAAATCTTTTGGCCTTCCTGTATCCCTTTCGTCATCTTCTCCATCAGCATATAAACTTGGTCCTTCTTCAAATCCACGATCAGTGTTGGAACTCCTTCACTCAGTGGATTTTGTCTTTGTGTTCCTCTTGTTGTTGGATTTATGATTTTGGATTCCCTGCTTTGGGTTTTTGTTAAGTGAAATAAAGCTTTTATCCAAATCTTAGTATGTAAGCCTGCATTTTGCATCATTCCAACATTCCTCACGAACAATTCAGTGCTTTAATCCAATATTTTTAAGATATATTATGTATGCCTATTTTTCATTCTTTTTTTTTTGCATCCACAGTGAGTGATTATAACTGAATGTGTTTGGGAATAAGTGATAACACATTCTGTTATATCCCTGCCCCTTATTACCAGATGGGAGTTCGATATTTACTGAAGACCTATTTATATTTCAGGCAAACTTTTAGAAGCCATCCACTAATTAAAGCCCAGACTTAAATAGTGCGTTATTATTTTAAAGCGGACGAGAATTAAAAACTTACAGTAGTAGAATGAACTTGAGTATTTTTCTGTGGAACAAAACTTCAAATTCTAAGTTTTGCATTCTAAATGTTCTAAAAAAAAAAAAGCAGCTTTAGAGGCTGAAATACTGAGGTGCAATGCTACTTGAGACACCATTGCCTAGTGTTTGCAAATCAACCAATCCCAGAGCATTATTCATTTTACTTGGTGCTGATTAGTTTTAACCACCAAGTGTGAAAATAAAGAAGATTTTAGATATTAATTGTCTTGGGAACAAAATGTGTGCCTTTGTTGTAATTAATTCACATTTTGCACAGGATGGGATTGAAAACATTATTTGGAAACATTTTTCCAGCATTTGCTTGAACTGTGCCTAGTGCAAATAACAGTGGTTATTATAACAGCTACTGTGCGCAAAGCTACTAAGTACTTTTAAAGACCCAGGCTTTGTATTGCCATATATTTTGCACTTCAACAAAGAGAAAGACTAAACTGTTGGCTTGAATGTAAAGAAGCTTGGCTGAATTAAAGCCTACAGAGTTTTGGGGATAAATTAGAGCGAACACTGCAAACCAGGCCTTCTCGTCCAACATCAGTGGCTGACTTTTCAAATGTGGTTCCGGAAGAATGGTCCAAAATTCCTGTAAACAAACTCCAAAACTTTGTGCAAAGCCTACCCAAAAGAGCTGAAGTTGTTGCAGCAGTAAAGAGTGTCGAGTCATCAGAATAAACTAAATGGTTTAAAAACTGGATGCCACTCAAGTGAATGAATACCTTTGGGAATACAGTATATTAACCTTATGATCTGGGAAGGCCATTGGTTTAGGCACCCCAGAGTAGTTACTTGTGAGAAATTAAGGGACTTCTCAAACATGCGTGAATAAGTCAGAGTAAATCAAACATTTTAACATAATACAAAGATAAAAAAAACATCAATTTTGCACAGTTAAATAAACAGAAAACAACCGCCTCCATATGACAGCATTGAAGCATCAATTGTGCATTGCAAGTTAAAGAAATACTGTGGTCCAGTCAGCTAAATTTATGGTAAACACAGTTACATATTATTTTTGCTTGTCTCAACTAAAAGATCCAGGTGTTCTGATGCTGCGAAAATGTGCAAGCTGTTTGTAACACTAATATTTTTTTTATAGTCTTAGGAGAAGTCAAACATTTTATAAACCTGAGGGGTGTGAATAACCATGGAGATAAACTTCTTGATAAAGTAGTAGGAGAAGGAGCAGAGTCTCTCTTGTCAATGCTTTAGAACTGCCAACCTCTCCAACAAGTGTTAGCCTGTAGCCAGACAAAGAAGTCAATGGAATTGTCTCTAAAACACAACAGAATAACATTTTACTTGCAATTGGGCTAAAAATGCTATTTAAAAGAAGAGATAGATGATTTCAGATGTTTTATGTGGTGCTTCAGGAATCCAACAATGCTCTCAATGCAGATATATCAAGAAGTCTCTACACTATCTTTGTTCATCCCCTGACTACAAATGAAGTTGACCCAGCCGAGTAAACACACTTGATCGTACTCCCCTGACCTTTATCTGATTGTAAAGTTACAACCAGCATAACATTCATTACAAGCGTCTTGTCCATTATTTATCTGTCTTTATCTTTGCTCAGACGCCCGGCAGAAGACAAGCTCTACGTATGAGAGGGTCTGTAAAGCTCAGCCTTCTCCTGGATGATGAATATCTCTATTCACAGATGTTCAAAAATAGCCTCTGTGGTCTGCTTGTGTATTCTAAAAGCAGGTCAATAAAGTCGAGTCCATTAGAAAGCATGGCATTATCACGAGTAGCAATGAATCTTAAACAAGTAGAGTCGAACTGTTGCGGAGCTCTGGGCATGTGGGAGAGGCAGTTGGTGCTGAGTGGCTCAGTGATAAATGTTTGGATGTGTCAGGATCCATGGAAGCCAGCAGCTGATGTACAGCCATCAAGCCCTGCATTTTCTCTGAAGGTCAAAAGGTGGGGATGTGACAGGTGGTTAGGAGAGAGTTTATGAGCTATATCACTCACATGGCTTTCAACTGAAAAGATGTATTTAAAGTAACAGACAGTTCCACTTTGCTTCCCATTTCATGGTTCCCTTTTTTATAGCCATCTGTAGCGTGCAAAACTTGGCTAAAGGAATAAAAGGAAGGAAATACACTGTGTGGAGGTATTAGAGATATATTCAAATCTTCTATGGCTGTGCAGGGGAAAAAACTGCATCATTAGAGGAAAAAAAGCATGCAAAACCTCTAGTCATCACAGCGCTCCGGAAATTAAATTTATTCTTCCCGCTGCACAACTCATAGCTTGAAATACTTCAGCAGGTGCAGCTTTGGAAGGGTGAAAGGTTAAAATGGTTGTTTGCATTCTGAATTTGCAAACAGAGAAGCAATATTCTAACATACACATAGCTTAAGCCAGCACTGTAAAAAATCATAGCAAAGGGAGGGTGCTGAATCTCATCTGCAATGGCACTACTCGGTAAGAAATGACAAGTGAGGTGAACAAGCCATTGAAGCCTTTGATCAAAGGCCTTTAGAAGTCAGGTCACTCTTGAACTTGAAAGTCACTTGCTTGTTTTAGATTTCAGTGGCTCTCTCTTTTATATGCACATAAAAGAGGAAATAAATGGTTCTGTGTACTGGGGCAAGTGCTTCCAATGATGCTGCAAATGAGCTTGTAATAAACCCTTCTCACTGAAGAGAAAAACAAAAGACCGAATTCATGCAAGAGGTTAAGTGTGGATAGTCAACAAGAAAGGTGGAGCCGAAGTGTGAAGTTGTGACTGGCATTGGATCCCCCCCCCCGGGATGATGAAATCTGAGTAAACATACCATGGCTTCATGTTGTTTACATGAATAATTAAAATATAACATCATTTAATTATACTTTTTAAAAACAGAAATGTATTTATTCCTACTGCTGCTAAATATTATATAATACATTCATTAAAAATGATACAATTTCCCCTTGATCAGTGAAAAACTGAAAAATCCTAAAGACTTTCCTATTTATCAAATGCACCAAAAATAATAGTTTGTACTGTTTTTGTTCAAATAATACATTGCTCAATCATATTTATATTTTTATTTTTTAATTTAGTAAAATGTTTTCTTTCTTGCCAGACAAAATTATCAATGTGTTATGCTGCATCTAACCAAGAGAAATTTAGTACATTTTATGCAAAATGCAGGGTTCTGTTGCGTAACAACTGGGAGTGTAACTTTCTCTGAGGCGCACTTATTTATTTATTTAAAAACATATTTAAGGATCAACTGGTGGTGAAGGTCTCTACTAGTGTCACCAAGTGATCAGATAATTGTTAAATAAATAAGAACGTAGTTTATGGCATCAGTTTCAGTTTCAATCTCAATAGTTGCAGACTCCTTAAGGTGCGTTCATTTTCATCAGCACAGACAGAATGTCTGCATATTGTTGTATGACTATAAGTAATAATATAGTTGGGTTTTAATATTTTTGACTAGCGGTTGCATTAGTCATGTAGCAGTGAAAACAATGTTTAATGCACCTGTGTGAAAGCTGCAGCACTCATACTTAGGAATTATTTCTATTTTAAAATATTTTAAAAATCTATTTCAGCCAGGCTTATCTTGCGATCAAATAATGTATGCTTACAGTTATACACTGTATGTACAAAGGTGATGCTTCAGTGTTATTACCCAACTAGTATAGCATAATATAATTCCACACTATTTAAATGAAAGGTAAACCAACAACACTGTAACAGAGGTCAATGACATCTGCTTTAATGTATAAATCAAGATAATTTACAGTCAGAACAAGAAAGCTCAGATTAATGACAATCCGATTCAACAGGTTAGAGTTCTAGGGAAAACAGAAATCAGTATTTAAAAGGAAAAGATTGATCATCTATAGTATTGACTAGTAATGCCAAATCTGTCTATCTTGCAAGATAAGCAAATGTGCTGCTGCCTTTTTTGGCCAGCCAACTACCAGGGTTGTGTTACATTAACCCACAGAAAACTAGCAATTTCTTTGTCAAATCAATAAATAATTTCAAACAGGACCCACATGATGACAGCTTTAAAACTGTACTTTCATAAAGCATTGGTATATCTTGATAGCAATAATTGGCTTATGCCTATTTATGACATTAAGCATTGTTGTGACTGCAAATGTAATCTGGTCCCCATGGAGTGACCTCAGGCCCAATGACATACAGGTACCAGTCCTCAGGGGGAGAAAAAGCTTTGCTAATTGGACAGGCGGATCTGGAGCAGTGTCCAGTCATCAAAACTGCCAAAGCATATCTGTGTGCTCTAAGTGAGGTGAAGAGGACTGTGCCTCAAGAGATCTGGATTCAAAGCTCGTAGCCTATAAGTAACTTCAAAGAGCCTGCTTCTTCTATTTGAGCCTGGGTTCTGCACTTTTTGTAGCCACTGATCGGCAGGGTAAACCTCAGATGTCACTCCATAGTCTCTTCTGCCTCAGGAGCAGAAACAGGATGTTTCAGCAAAATTTTGTTTACCCGCAGCTAAAGCACGATGCTGAGTTTTGCAAATGTGTTCTGACTACTTTCTGGTTCAATTTTACATAGTAGATTTTTTTTTTTTTTTTTTTTCCTTTGGAGTCCGAGGACTAATACATAGCTGATTGCAATCAGCAGATTTGAATTAGTTCTGCTGTACTAAGTTGAGCTGCAACTGCAAGAGCAACCTTAAATATAATTTTTAAAAAAACTATACATCTATTTTAGATTAAGGTAAGAAATGTGTCAAAATGACGTGGTGGCATTTAATTTACCGATATTCCCAAAAACTAACCTGCTGCTCTGACATTCGCTCGACATTATAGCTGTAACATTGCCATTCCAGCACAGTTCAGTGGGCATTTGCTTTCTTACAGACTGCCATTTTTGCTCAGATCACAAATAGACTGACAGGTTCCCACTGCAGGCGGCCAAAAGTGCAAACCATTTGAATTATTATCAGGATTGGAGGAAAATTGTGGCACATTTTTCTAAAAAGCTCCAAGCTTTAAAAAAAAAAAAAAAACCTCAAAGATGTAGACTATCTTTAAAGCATCACATCCTAAAACAATTGGACACACAAAAATAACCCAGAAAACAGGAAGATACGATGTGCAGTGGGGATACACAGGCAGCACACCTCACATTTATCAGCACTGCTGGAAAAGATGTGTGTAAGATCTAAAAAGAAGCCATCTTTTGGTGCAATAGCATATTCTCACCCTGCAGTTCTTATAGTTCTGGGGTTTGTTTGAACTCCTCCATCATTTTCTCTATTTAAGATCTTAAAGGCCTCAGTTACATTCATTTTTGTGGAAGCGTTTATAGCGTCAAGAGTTTTGTCAGGTAATATTTTCACTACTATTTTTGCCCCACTAGATAAGCATACTAAAAGTAAAGTTAGAACTTGTTTCTTTCCCTTTTTCGTGGTTGTGTCTTATGCTACTGAAATAAAACATTAATTTGACCATCTTTATCCAGGGTTGCAACTTCCCGATAATGTGGCCAGCATTGTAGTTAAGGTCAGCTTTTAGACATAAGGAACACCACATTTTACAATGCAACGGCTGAATGTGTATGGGCACAAGATTTGTTTACATAAATAATTCATCTTCAGATGAACTGATAGCAAGGAACAGAGGCTATTTTCAGGAGACGGAGAAAAAAAAAAAACAAGCTGAAGCCTTGGAAATTCGAGTCCACAGCAGATACTCCAGCTCCATGTGCAGCAAATCACATGGATGTGTACTGGATCAGTGAAATTTTGACAGGCCGCACCTGTGGTGAGAGCAAGTGTCTCTTGCTTCCCCTGTAGGCTGCAGGGCGCTTTGCCTGTTCTTTGGTCCCAATATGCTCCCCGAGGCTCAGCTGCAGCACCGCTGTGCCCCTCACAGAGGCCGCTTCGTAGTAAACGTAAGCGGACCACCACTCATGTCCGTCTCGGTTCAGTGACAACCTCCATCTCGTCCGAGTAACAAGGCGTGCTTGCATTTAACTAGCAAGGCATCATGTGACACATGCACGGCGTCACCTAGAAAGGCACCATCTGTTCTGTGTTGGTTATAAAGCCAGCCCAAATGCCAGGCAAACGCTGTAAAACTTGAAAGACAGCTCTAATTAAAAACTGATTTTTGAGGGATCTGAAAATCCAAAGAGGAAAAACAAAAAGCACAGGAAAGGGGGTAAGAAAGGGAGCTAATATTGTATGAAAACCTCCAGATAATAAATAAGGCATCAAAAGCAAGCCTCGGAGACGAACTGGATAGAAAACACAGATAGAGGAGACAACCTTTTTCACATAGATGTTACAATCAAAAATCTTAGTGTTTATATTTAGAATTTTGCTAAATAAATGAGCATAAAGTAATGCTTATATGCGATGTAGATGGAAAATGTATTCGTATTTATGGAACCCCAAATTCAGTCACCCAGGAACTTAAGCTATTTTACTAAATAGCTCGAGCTCATTCAGACTGATTTTTCTAACAATCCTCTGCACACCTATTTTCTATTTAAATGACTACTTGAAGATGATGGTTGCACTGATTTCATTAAAAGATATCAGAGTAAATGGAGCTAAATACATGCATGCACTCACTATTTAGATTTCTCAGTTATGTAGCGCTTTTCCATGGTCTTTCACATTAAAATACACATGTGTGTGATTGAAATGTGACAAAATGTATATAAATGCTTTGACTAAGGAGTTATACTAGCTCTAATTATAGTCCCAACACTTCACTAGGCTTGAAGAGTAGTCATGTCCCTAAACACAGAGCTTTAATTCAAAAAATGCAAAGCTTTATACCCACAATCCTAAACTCAGCACGGATATTTTTAGCAATGTTAATTCACTGTCATAACCCCAGTGGGAGGTAACTGAATATTATCCACTTTCAATTCCATCTGATCAATAGATAAAACTAACTTTCTGGCAGCATCTATCTCTCCCCTGCCTTAGATAAGAGTTACATTAAACTGTAACATATATCAGATAATCTATCAGTGTCCCTGGGATAATTTTCTTCCCCCAGCTCTGGCACAGAACGACAAAATTAAGCGGTAAGATTGAAATAAATTACTTTAATGTGTAAGCCTCATAGAGCCAGCCCATTTATAAAAAGGCAGCTTCCCTTGCCTTCAAATGAGCAAACTCGTATTTGTGCTGCTGCCTTAAGTGAAGCACACGTTAATAATAGATTACAGATATATATCAGAGAATCCCTTCAAATGTTGCTCTAACAAAGGTTAATGTACCTGCCTGGATGCTATCTTAATATTTGTCAGTGCAGTCCATCTGTGCTGAATTAATAATAAATCATGCATTTAACTTCTAATCAACTGTAACTCTTGACTTCCTGTCCCGCAGGCGATAAGTATAGACTTAACCCCAGTTTTATAAGTACCACCTAAGAGCTCCCGCGTGTCAGAGACAAATAAGCAATATATCACCGGCACCTGATCAAGCTGAGTGAGCTTCTCGTGTCCCCCAAGCTTTGGGCTGTTATGGCTGCTTCACACAGCTCCAAATAAGCCATTATTCACCAGTCCCACTGGTGGCTTTGAGTTTATTGATTTAAGTCCACAATGTGGCTGCTGATACTCTGGAGGTGGACTAGTGTCTTTCCCAGTAATGAGCTTGTGAGCTGTAGACTAAGTCCGTCATGGCTACCAGGACTCTGGAATCAGGGCCATTAAATTTTATTTGTTCTAAGCAGGGTCAGACTTCCCAATAAACCAGCTTCTGGATTGTTAAACAACACCTCTGGCCTAATGGCTTCTTGCACACATTTTACAAATGCTTGTTATCTCCTAAAGCTGGACAGGAAACAACATTTGTCACTTTATTTCCATTTTTAGAACACATGCACTGATCTGTCCTAACTATGGCATGAACTGTGTTTTATTTCCTGCTCTCTCTGCTTTGGGTTATTCTGTCTATTCGATCCAATATTTCAGTTGCTTCATAACCCTGAGGCAAAAACTGTTTCCAACAGAGGAATTGTTTCTGGAGGGTGAGAAGAAATCAAGCTTTTGTACCTTTTTATTCTTATGGAGCACATCAATTTTCCTGCATAACTGATCTCTGCAGCAAAAGTGCTTGCTGTGTCCTTTATTAAGAAGAAGCTAGACATCTATTCAATATGTTTCACTCAAAACATTGTATCTGTACATAAAATAATCCACAGAGAGTGACAGGATTCAAGAAGATGCAGTTAAAGTCATTAAGATAGCAACCATCTATGGTAATAGTTTCCTGTTTTGAAGGGCATCCTTCAAAATGCTCTTTTGTATCTGTAACAGTGTTTATGTAAATGACAACTTGGAAAAACACTGAAAAAGTGTTTTGTGATTTTAGGTTTAATACTGTGCATAATTAGGTTCCATGCAGGACTCTTGTTACCTCAACATGTTGGTAAAATCAAAATATAATTTTCATCCTAAATCTGGCATTGGAATGGATTATTATGAGCTTAGCTGCATAAACAGGTAGTTTACTGGCTATGCTATAATCTAATGTTACATCATGGCAGTGCTTCAAAGTGATTATGTTTTGCATTGGCCTGATAAAACATGCTTTTTAACAGGTGTATGGACAGTTGTGGACAACTGCTCCACTTAGTTACCTACCCATAAATATTAAGTTGCTCCTTGGCCTCATTTAAATGCAAAGTAAAGCATGCCAGCTATTAATCCTGGCATATCCAACTGTCTACACCCACTCAGTGCTAACTTTTTATCACTTTCACCTAATGTACTCAACACAAACTTCTAATTTATCCCCTTTAAAAAGGACACCGCCTTCCAGAAAATGGGTACACATACATGCTCAGAGTTGCAAACATCCACACAGTCACGCACTCTTCCACTTGACACATCCTAAGCCAAGTGACATGAGTGGGATCCTCTCAGAGCACTTTTGGGATGTGAAGAAAGCGAGAAAATGGAGAAAAAGCATTGCAGGAAAAAAAAAAGAGTAGGAGTGGGAGTGAGGGAAGAGGGAATCAACTGTAATGCTATTGAAAAGCGATTTGTGAAGCCTGTGCATATGCATACAGGCCTACAGTCCCCATCTGCCCACCTCAACTGCTTGCTGCTGGTGACATCAACCAAGACAAAGAGGTCTCGGATTCTCCAGATGTATCATGTGGGTGGCATAATAAAATCTAATCCAAGTCGAAGTCAATTGTTTTTGCCTGAAGATACGGAGTAGCATGCATGCATGCCCCTGCACTTAGATATCAATGTCTGATTCCTGCCCCTCTGGTCACGTGCAAAATATTAGCCTAAATATTCTCTGCCTTTTAAAAATGGGAAAACAATTATTAATGGTGTAATTAAATTATTGGCAGGACAAGTGCAACTTTAATTGAACGGCTGCTAAATGACAGTCAAATGACAGCGAAGCAGCCTATTCTCGGCATATCCGTTATGGTTTATGTGAAGTCTCATCAGACACAACAGAAGCGAAGCATGAGCTTGCAGCTCAAGGGGTTTCATGTGATTATCCAGTTTCCAGGAGTGACGGGTGTCTACCAAACAATGAACAAAGTTCATATGGGCATGGCAGACAGACTCCGCGGAACACAAATGAATTCATTTTGATTCACGACGACAAAAAGGGCTCTACCTTTTGCATCTTAATTCAAATAAAGACAGCTTGTAAAAGTCACTTTATTACCAGACTGGACAGAGCAGGCAGTAAAAACCCTGCAAACTGAAGTCAGTAGCTGGAGGTTAGAATACTGACTGAGCCACAGCCCAGTCAAAGTCCTCTACCTTTAGAGTCCATAAAAAATCCACTAAAACACAGACCTTAAGTGACCCAACGCCATTCCTGTGTGTGTGTGTTTTAGTCTTTTACACACATTCCCTGCAGTCACATCCTCACACTGACTAACTTAGAATGGTGTGAGGAGAGATCCATACGCCCCGCCTGTAACCACAACCTTCTCACAACTGGTGTCAGGAGGAGTTGCTGATGAGAGGATGATGAACAAGTGTGCGACAACATAGTGAGAAAGAGTAAGAGGGTTCAGAAAAAAGAACTGGATCTGGTGTCTGTATGCTGAAAAGGCAGCCAAACTGGAACTTATGAGAAACGGCATGTTAACTCCACAATATGGGGCTTTAGAAATGGTGATTCCTGCTTTCCTCACACAGTAAACAGAATACAGACTACAAAGTATTCTCAAAGCATAGAGTGAATTTACACAGAATTTGAAAAACAATCTCTAAAATCTGTTGTGGTGTTGCTATAAGGAATAGTGGAAAATCAGCAGCATCAGACGTAGTTCAGGTTTTGTTCTCTTTACTCTTGCCGTCCTCCTTCTCCTCTTTCTCTACCACATACAGCGTATTTTGTCACATCATATTCAGAGCTCCCCCTTCTGTCCTTTTCATGCAATAGCAGAACATAACATTTTCCCTTTTCCTGAAACAATTACTTACATGTAACATGTGCACTGGATAACTCACAGCAGAAAGCTAAGTTTGTAATATTACCATTTCAATAACCAACAGCAATCTGAAAATTTTACGAACCCTATTAGCTAAGGCAGCAACAGTACATTAAATGAATGTCAGCATTAGAACAAAATTACCAGTTTCAGTGTTAACCATAGCATTATAGTAAGAACATTTAAACCTCTTTATTTTTGTATTTTACTTTAGTGGAACCGTAGTATATCTTAACTTATCTTATAGAACACTAATACCAGTCTGAACAGTAGGATTTACAAAAAGTTTCACTTTATCTTACAAAACCTGTCAACCATCTTGGTGCATTTCTAGATCTCTGACTTCTTCTAAGTGCAGCAGCAGATTCATTATTGTTTCCTGGCAGGTGCAAAGGTATCAAATACAGTATCACTATTTTGTTCTGAACCAGCTAAGGTTTGTTTTGGGAAGTGTGCAAGTTGTGAAGCATTCCACTTGCGTTCGTCGCTTAATAAGAAAGTGTTTTGTCCAACTTTCTTCATGACAGTCCGTGGTTCTGTAAATCTTGAAGATCTTTTGGAAACGTGCTCAGGTCTGTGAACACGAACAATGTCACCCACTTTGACTGTTGGTACTTTAGCTCTCATTTTCTTGTCTGTGTATTCCTTCATTTCATTTTGCTTTTGTTTCACTCTCTTTTGTATTTGGGCATGTGTTTTGCTTTTTAGTTCTACTGGGAGTATGTTTAACTTGGTGCGCATCTTTCTGTTTCTCAGTAGCTCAAATGGGGTTACTCCAGTGGTTGCATGAGGAGTAGCTCGGTAGTTGTGCAGGAATTCTGTTACAGCTTTTTTCCATGAACTGTGACTTCTTTCAGATGTCTGTATACAGTCCTTAAGTACTCTGTTGAATCTTTCCACAGCACCATTTGCTTTAGGATAGTATACACTGGACCTTAAGTGCTGTATCTCTCTCTCCCTCAGAAAATCACTAAATGCATGAGAAGTAAACTGACAACCATTATCTGAGACAACGTATATCGGATTACCTTCCCTACTGAACACAGTGGCTAAAAAGCGAATGACAACATCTGTAGTGACAGTAAAAGTGAATGCAACCTCAGGCCATTTGCTGTAGTAATCTGTAAGTACAATAGCATAACGGCAGTCCCATGTAGCATTTTCAAATGGACCTGTAATGTCTATTGCAACTTTTTCCCATGGTTTACTAGGGAATTCAACTGGAGTAAGAGGAGCAGGAGCAGTTATGGCTACCTTATCACTGTTCTGGCAGTTAACACAGGAAGCAATGACAGAATGTACAAATTTGTCCAGTTGTGGCCACCAGAAAAGTTCACGCAGTCTCTGCTTGGTACGGACAATGCCTTGATGTCCTTCATGTGCTAAATCAACAACTCTGGCACGCAGTGAAGCAGGAACAACTAGTCGATCTGTCAATCTCAATATCAGTGAGCCATGAACTGACAACTCATCTCGTATCTGAAAGTATGGAGCAAGGTTCTCTGGAAGACCTTGTTTGCATTTAGGCCAACCTTTTTCAATCTGGTTGCGCAGTAGGGACAGTTCTGGGCAGGTTTCACTGGCAGAAGTGAACTCTGGAAGAGAAATGGCACACAGTGACTCTTTAAAAACAGCTGCAATCATGTCAGGTTCCTCTGTTGCCTCGTTTTCAGCAGTTAGTGGTAGTCTGGACAGGCAGTCAGCAGTGACGTTTTGGTGTCCTGGGCGGTAAGTGACGTCATACGTGAAGCAGAGCAGTCGAGCGGACCATCTGGCAATCCTTAGTCCAGCACGGCCAGAACCTTTAGAGGTGAGTAAAGTCGTGAGTGCTTGGTGATCTGTACGAAGAACAAAGCGACGACCCCAGAGGTAGGTTCTCCACCTTTCCACAGCCCAAACGCAGGCAAGAGCTTCACGTTCGACCGTGGAGTACTTGCGCTCAGTAGAAGAAAGAGTTCTGGATGCAAAAGAGACAACTCTCTCACTTTGATCTGAATGCAGTTGAGTTAACAACGCACCCAGTCCATAATCTGAAGCATCAGTAGTAACATAGGTTGGTAACTCAGAGTCATACAGAGTTAAGGCAGGACTGTTGACTATCAGTTCTTTAAGTGAAGTGAAGCTAGACTGTGCTTCTGTTGTCCACTTGAAGCTTAAATCTGTGGAGTCTCTGAGCACTGCACGTAGTGGCTCAATGACAGTCGCAAAATCTGGAATAAACTTACTGTACCATGATGCAAGACCAAGGAAAGATCTCAGAGAAGATGTGTCGTGTGGAGCTGGAGCATGAATCACAGCAGTGACTCTATCCTGATCCGGTTGAAGACCTTCTATTGAAATGGTGTGACCCAGATAGTTCAGTGAAGGTTGATTGAATTTGCATTTGTGCATGTTTAGTTTGAGTCCGGCATCAGTCAAGGCTTGAAGCACTCTCCGTAAATGTTCATCATGTTCTCTTTGTGTAGAGCCATAGCAGATGATGTCATCCAGGTATGCTTGTACACCTGGCAAACCTTTAAGGATGATTGACATCATTTTTTAAAACGCTGATGGGGCAGAAGCTAAGCCAAACAGAACTCTGCAGAAACGAAAAAGTCCCTCATGAGTGATAAATGCTGTAATATCACAACTTTCAGGATGCAGAGGCATTTGGTGGTAGGCAGAGGCTAAATCAATCGTGGAAAAAACAGTAGCCCCACAGTAGATTTGAGAACAGTACATCCATGTGTGGTAATGGATGGCAATCAGCAACAATGACTTTATTTGGCTCCCTTAAATCAACACACATGTGTGGCATTCCCCCATCTCTTCTCTGTGTCACGACTATGGGAGAAATCCAAGGAGAAGCATCAATACGTTCAATGATGCCCTTATCCTGGAGATCTTTGAGCTCCTCTGAAACAGCTTGTCTTACTGAAAATGGAAGTCTCCTGAGTTTTTGATGCACTGGTAACAGCATTTGGTAGTATATGTACTTTGTGTATGAAGTTTTTAGCATAGCCAACTTCCTGAACTGACACTTCTGGAGCATGTTCTGATACAGTCTCTGGTACAGCAGTATGAACTGTAGGTGTAGGAGGAGTACTAGAAGTAACAACTTTTCGTCCTTCAAGTTTCATTTGTAATGCCTGAAATAAATCTAAGCCAAGAAGAGCAGCACCTGACTCAACAACAACAAGAGTACCTGCAGTAGAATGACTATCATGAGAAATGGTAGCTTTTAAGCACCCTTTTACGGGAATTTTCTCTTTTGCATAGGTAACAAGAGCAAATGTAGGTTCAGTTAGCACACATTCTGAAAAGTAGGTGCTGTAAACTGTCCTCTGGTATAATAGACACCGATGAGCCTGTATCCACAATCAGCTCAACATCTTTGCATCGTCCATTAACAGTCACTTGAACTGTGCAGAGGATCTTGTCTTGCACTGCATTGTTCACGTAAAGAACTGTGGGCTCATTAATGAGGACTTCACGTACCTCCTTTTGAGTCGAACGGCACACTCGTGAAAAATGTCCCACTTTACCACACTTATTGCATGTCATTTTAGCAGCAGGGCATGAAGGTTTGTTAGCAAGGTGGTTGAAAGATCCACAGCGGAAGCAGGAACGGTTACCAGCAGCTTGAGCTGTGACAGGAGCAGGATCCCGCGGCTTCTTCTTCTTCGTGTCCCAGCGGCGGCTTGGCTTTGGTTGCTTTTGTACGGCCCTCGCTGGAGCGGAAGCGCTAGCAGCAGTAGCATCAGAAAGGACGTTAGCATCTCTTAATCCACTTTCAATTTGCAACGCCAATGTAGTAGCTTTAGCAAGCGTTAAGTCCGGTTCAAGTAATAATCTGTCTCTTATGCGAGTATTAGCAACACGCTCGATCAGTTGATCACGTAGCATTTGTTCCTCCATGTTCACCAAAATCACATGTAGCAGCCAACTCCCGTAAAGAAGCTAAGAATTGGTTTACCGTCTCATCCGGTCTCTGTGCTCGTTGTCGAAACTTGTGACGTTCAGCAATGACGTTCACCTCCGGCACAAAATGTTCTTTTAGGGCAGCAATAGCAGCAGCAAACGTGTCTCCGGTATTCGGCAGGGTGCAGAAAAGCCTTTGGCCCGTCAGTACCCAGGGCACGAAGTAGAACCGCGCGCTTTCTGGCATCAGGCCAGCCATCCCCTGACGCAGCTATCACCAACATGTACAGTAGTTGTCGAACATTTTTAGCCATGTTGGAAATGGCATGAATGGAGCAGGTAAAGGCACAGAAATATACATCCTCGTCGCCAATATTGTGGTGTTGGCTATAAGGAATAGTGGAAAATCATCCGCATCAGACGTAGTTCAGGTTTTGTTCTCTCTTTACTCTCGTCCGTTCTCCTTCTCCTCTTTCTCCATCACATGATTTTGTCACATCATATTCAGAGCTCCCCCTTCTGTCCTTTTCATGCAATAGCAGAACATAACAAAATCATGTAATTCTTTTCATCTAAAACAGAAAAGCAAAGATTATTCATACTGTTGCAAAAATAATGCGACATATCAGCAGCATTATGAATCTTAAAAATTGTACATGAATATGCATGTGTGGACATTATGGTTTCCGTGATATTGTTGCTCTGTTTTGGAACAGTTTATTCCTCTCAGACAAATAGAAAGTTTGGAAAAGATAGATTATATTTCTACCTCGATTGTGTAATGTTACATTTATTAAACTAGTCAGTGATCAGTACCAGGTAACATTATGCTGGGGCAACTTCCGTGAGCAATCTAAAGGCCTCGAAGTATCCAGCAAGAACAGAGAAATATGTTTTCTGTTATTAAGGTGGCAAAAATAAGAACAATTTTTCTCTGGCCATGACATTTCATAATCAAGTGCAGAATTTGTGAGAAGTCCTCATAAATCCCTCTCCCAGCACCATTTATCAGAATAGTAACGATGAATGCTTCAAATTTCTGACCAATCACACTATATTTGTCAGACACCACAAATAAAATGGTTTTGCCCAGAAAATGTGTCAACCACAAGCTCCAAGAGCGACCTGTAACAACACAATGATGAGTTCTTGCAGCTCTAGCACTGAGAAAACATTTCTCTGTTTGTGTTTGTATTGGCCTTAATCCTGAATCAGCGAGCCAGGGAGCGTGATGGACTGACAAGACTAAAAAACACAGAATCAAGGAGATTGAAGCAAGTTTCTCCACAATAACATTTTGTCTTTGTTTTACATCTTAATAAATTTGGAGCAAGATTTATTTTACATAGCAGTACAGACAGAGCTAGCTTATCTACCAAGACTATTTTTGCTGCCGTCATTAACTGGGTTCAGAATTCCAGAGAGGAACCATCAAACATCCAAAGATTGGGCCAGATGAAAACAGCCAATACCTCCCTGGAGGAATGACCTTAACATCGGGCCAAGCAGATCATTTAAAGCATGGGATCAGTCTGAACAGCTTGTTAGCCTTTTATTGCTCTGAGGATGTATTCACTCTTCTTCAAATTGACAACAATACAACATCATTTTTAAACTAACCTTTACTGATAATAGTGTTTAGCAGTGACTTGTGGCCCTATTTTGCTTCCCATGGGTGTTTGTATTTTTCAAGACTAGCAAAATTTCCAAAGTAGGGCTCAATAACAATTTATGATAGGCACCAACGGATAGTATGTCTGATAGAATTTTCAATAATTTCACTGAACTCTGATCCGGAACCGCACAGCATTCTGGGGGATGTAGGTGTAACAGGGTCTTATTTTAACAAGATGTGAAGTTTGTCAAAATCTTATTTATTCTTTGAATTTATTTTGTGTAGTCAAGGAGTTGCATTAAATTTTGTCACACTGCTCTTGACAGCCAGTGGTTACCATAGCAACATGTAAAGGACAGCTCATCCCCCTTTTTCTTTTGCAGTTTGTAACTGTGGAGCAAACGCTACTGGACTGACCACCAACTGGATTTTCTCTTTTGTTAGAATAAATACAGTGAACCTGAATGTGTCTGTCAGTAAAGGCAACCTACTGGACCTGAGACGAACATAGTTAAGGGCTAAAGGAAAAGTTTTAGCCACTCAACCGCTCAAGGCCAGCTAAGCAAGGTTGGTGGAATCAACTAACTCACTCACTCTTTGGTTACCTAGCAACTCACTCACTCTTTTGTTGCCTAGCAACGACTTGTTTATTAACTTGCGCAGCAGCAGTTTAAGGTTTTGCCACTGTGCTTAATAACTGCATGGAGCTTTTCCGGGGAACAAGGCTGGTGTTAGCACCCCCCGGATATGGCCCCCGTCGATTCCTTCGTCCGGGAAGCCAGCGACGTGAGCCGCCGGTGGAGCCGGCCCCTCGTCGCCTTCCGGAGCTGTCACCTCCGCTGTCTGCCCGGAGACAGCGACGTGAGCCGCCGGTGAACCCGGCCCCTCGTCGCTTTCCGGAGCCGCCACCTCCACGGTCAGCCCGGAGACAGCGACGTGAGCCGCCGGTGGACCCGGCCCCTCGTCGCCTTCCGGAGCTGTCACCCCCGCGGCCGGTTCCAAGGCTTCGCTGCGGCTCGCCCCCGCGGCCGGTTCCAAGGCTTCGCTGCGGCTCGCCCCCGCGGCCGGTTCCAAGGCTTCGCTGCGGCTCGCCCCCGCGGCCGGTTCCCAGGCTTCGCTGCGGCTCGCCTCCGCGGCCGGTTCCAAGGCTTCGCTGCGGCTCGCCTCCGCGGCCGGTTCCAAGGCTTCGCTCCGGCGCACCCGAAGCCGAGTCAGCCGGCGTTCCAGCCGGCGCACCCGAGGCCGAGTCAGCCGGCGTTCCAGCCGGCGTTCCTTCCGAGACTCCCAGTGTTCCTTCCGAGACTCCCAGTGTTCCTTCCGAGACCCAGACCCCCAGCGCTCCGACTCAGACTCCCTGTGTTCCTCCAGAGACTCCCTGTGTTCCTACCCAGACTCCCAGTGTTCCTCCTGAGACCCTGACCTTCTGCGTTCCTCCTGAGACCCTGACCTTCTGCGTTCCTCCTGAGACCCTGACCTCCAGCGTTCCACCCGAGACCCAGACCCCCAGTGTTCCACCCGAGACCGAGACCCCCAGTGTTCCACCCGAGACCCCCTGCGTTCCACCCGAGACCGAGACTCCCTGCGTTCCACCCGAGACCGAGACTCCCTGCGTTCCACCCGAGACCCAGACCCCCAGCGTTCCACCCGAGACCCAGACCCCCAGCATTCCGACCGAGACCCCCTGTGCTCCACCAGAGACCCTGCCTCGGGGGGCTCGTCGTCGCCGTCTGTGGGCGGCCCCCGGGACTCATCGCCACTTCCAGCGCCGGGGACGGCCGCCGGACCGCCTCCGTGGTTCCCGCCTCCAGCGCCGCGGACGGCCGCCGGACCGCCTCCGTGGTTCCCGCCTCCAGCGCCGCGGACGGCCGCCGGACCGCCTCCGTGGTTCCCGCCTCCAGCGCCGCGGACGGCCGCAGGACCGCCTCCGTGGTTCCCGCCTCCAGCGCCGCGGACGGCCGCCGGACCGCCTCCGTGGTTCCCGCCTCCAGCGCCGCGGACGGCCGCCGGACTGCCTCCGTGGTTCCCGCCTCCAGCGCCGCGGACGGCCGCCGGACCGCCTCCGTGGTTCCCGCCTCCAGCGCCGCGGACGACCGCCGGACCGCCTCCGTGGTTCCCGCCGCCGCGGACGACCGCCAGACCACCTCCGTGGTTCCCGCCTCCTTTGCCTCCGCCCACCCTGTGGGTAGTTTTTTGTTTGTTTATGGACTCTTGGCCCTCCCTGTGTTTCCGCCCACAACGGTGGGTTGTTTTTTGTTTTTTCTGAACTCTGGCCCCCCGTCCAGCGCCCCTCCGCCCACCCTTGTTGTGTTTTTGTTTTTTGGGCGTCTGGTAGCCGCCCTTGAGGGGGGGGTACTGTCAGGATCTGTGTTTTTCTGTGTTTATTTAGAGTTTTCTGTGTCCTTAGTCTCTTCGTTGTCCTGTCCTCCCCTTGATTGTTCCCAGGTGTGTCTCGTTTCTGTGATTACCCTCCCGTGTATTTAACTCCACCTGTGTTCCTTGTTCCTGGTCGGGTCCTCGTCAATTTTGCGTCAATGTTTAGTCTCCTCGTGTTCAGTTTGTGTTACTCCTGCTCGTTGTTTGGACTAAGTTATTTTCATTAAAAACATCATAATTCATCATTCCTGGGTCCGCTGCCTCTGCCTCACCACTTCACCACACCGCTTCATGACACATACTGACAGTTACCGATTATCAAGTTGGGAAGATCTTCTTTATATATCATGATATGTTTTTCAGCCATATTGTCTGGTTTTGCTATATTCTTTCAGCCAATTGTCCTGCAGTGGGCAGCAACATGTTGGGGAGGGGCAGGACAACATTGCTTGTTACTATACAGCCAGAGGAAACCCTTGCATGTTATTTATAGGATTTCAAACTAGGAAATTATAGCATTTTTGAAACTATAGTCTTATAAACCTTCAGACCAGTAAGCAGCCCATGCCTTCAGGTGACAAATCTCATCACTTTGCTGGATGTTATATAGGTAAAGCGCTGCTCAGGTCCTGTCCTCTTTAGTGCTGTGGACTGAAGAGCGTCTCCAGGGACGACACTGTATTGGCTACATGTCAGGAGAAGATTTAAATATCCCTCTGCTTTTAGACTCCAGCTGGAGTGACACCACAGAAAATAACGCTCATTAGCATCAACCAAAGTCAAAGGAAGGGCAAACTCCAGTAACGAAAAATACCCAACCACCTACATTAATCCCACTTGAATTCTCCATAATCAAAGACGGACACGAAAGCAGAGAGCCAACCGAGCATAAAACATAATTCTTCAAATATTATTAGCAGTAAATGATTAGAAACCTAAGCATGGGGATCATCTTGTCTTAGAGAGGCCTTCAGCACTGCTGTCTGTTGCCTGACAGCTCATTGATGTGTTTGCTCGTATAGCTGTCAACTGTTTACAGCTGGGTAGCACCCAGCAGACAGAGACTTATTGATGATGCCACGCAGCTGCTTGCTCACAGCAGGATGCAGTCTGGAGCCCAAGGGAAATATAGTTTTCCACCACTACTGGCCCTTGTGGCCTTCACTTTCTGCAGGGCGCACTCTGTAATTTTCCTTCCACATTAACTCAGTTATTACACAGCACCTGAGGACATTTTAACCCGGCTTTATGTTGTGGTGGCTTCGCTCAGTCATAAAGGGGTAGCTCAGGATTTCTGAAGTTAGACTCCGTTACTTTAGGTTTTGAACTGTAGTCAGCCAAAAAAAGTTTTTTAAAGTTACAATTTCAATGTTTGTAGCATTTTCTGTCATTTCTGTTCAAAGTCCTTTTCATGAGACCCTACAGAAAGCAATGGAGTAACACAGGATTACCCCTTCCCCATCTGTAGCTGACCAATGCTCAGTCACTGTTGCTGACTTCAGTCAGATGAAGTAAGGCAGCTGCTTGTAGCCTTGACCTAACCAGATAGACTGACTAGTTAATCTAATATCTGCCTCTTAGTTAGAAAAACCTGAATGGCAATATTTCTACCTTAAGCATCTATTCTGTATTTTCAATTAAATTTAGTATAAAATCAAAGAGTATATATATTTTTAACTGTAGTAACTATACTTTAGAAAAGAATAAATTATTTTTTAAAGTAGTTAAATCGTGTTAGACATCAAGTCTTTATGTAAATAGCTGTGAAATCTCTGTATCTATCATGCCCACATCTAATGCCAGCCCATCGCCATTGAGTGAATCCAAATTAGCTGGTGTTGGAGACTGAAGCTAAAAGCTAATGGGACAGGGATCAATCTTGTGTTTTCAGTAAATATTTCCCACAGGAAGATCAATGGTGGTGAAGCCACCTACAAGAGTTAGGCCCAAAACACTCAGGGAGAGATTTTGATTTGTTTTAGACAGGAAAGGACACAAGAATCTAAAGAAAAAATGTAATTTAAAACAGTCTCATTTTGGGAAAAAAGTATTTTTAATTGGATTTTTTTTTTTTTTTTTAAATGTTGAAAATAATCTAGTCCTTTCTCGGTAATAAAGAGAAACGCCTTTATTGCCCTTATAGCACTATGCTTATAATTGACGACCAGCTTGTAGCGTTTATCCATTGGTATTTTGATGATTTATCTTTTAGCCATTATCTAAATCTGTTGATCACTTCTGTTAGACTCAAACAAGGACACTCCACTAAAACTAAAAGATTACTTTACATCATTACAAAGTCTGATTAAATAACTTTTGTGTGAGCCACTTCAATATTTTTCAGATTGAAGTTAGTAAAATAAATTAAAAGTCCCACATTGGTCTTGGATGAGGCAGTTCTGAAATCCAGGTAAGCGTTTAGCTACTTATAAACTCTCAACAGAAGCCTTATGTGAAAAATCTTGAAGCCTCCATATAATTCTTCCTCAAAAGCACTTGAACAGGAGCCATTCAGACAAGACAAGCCTGCTGCCATAAGTATCATCTCAGTATTATTTCAAAGAAGTGAACATGATAACTGCAGTGCTCTGTGTCAATGTTTGTAACGCCTACTGAGACAGTGATGGCAGAATTGACCACTATTAAACACAGCAACACACACACACACACACACACACACACGGGCAGACAGGGCTCTTGCAGGTACTTGACATTATCACCATAACATCATGACAAGGATGTCATTTGGTTAACTATTGCTGGCATAGCTGGCGGTGGGAAATAATAGAGGGAAGTGTGAGATCAGCCTGGAGAGGAATTAAGGCAGAAAAGAGAAAAGATGGAAATCACGTCTGCGGACACGTCTCTTCTGGCGGAGTGATAATGAGCAACAGAGTATTAATGCCTCAAATATATAATTAATCGTGGAGAGCGTTTCGCTTTCCATCCCTGCCTCAATTTCTCGACATCCTCTCGAGGGCACTTCATTCTGACCCGGCAACATGCAAAATACCTTGTCACAAACAGTCTCCCCAGCAGTGCAATTATTATTTATTGTAACAGGAACAAAAAACAAAGCGCTCTGATCTAACTTGATCCATGGCTGATTAATTGACTCACTTGAAGGGGCTATAATTCTCGTCCTGTGTAATGGGGCCTGATGGAACAAGTGATGCTGTTGAGGCAGCCTCTCAGCTCCGTGTCTCTATGAGGCCTGTTAGGTTTCTAAAAGGACAAACGGGGAAACTGTGCAATCTATATACAACCTGACCTTTAAGCCAATCGAGGGGCTCTTGAGAACACTTTCACAAACAGTCTGAAAACGTTGGTTCCTGTTAAATCAGATTTGACTGAATTGAGCAGAGGCCTTTCTAGATCAACCTCCTCTGCTCTTCAAGCCTGCTGTATTTAGGGAAACACTCCAGCTCAGGTCTCTGGCTGAGAATGGGCTCAGAGTGGTGAGCAGAGTTAGAAGAGCACCTTTCCCGTCACTGGAAGAATGATGTTCTCCCTTATTTTAGTCCAGAATTAAGTCTTAACAACTGACATTTATGATTATCATATTGGAAATGCTGATTTTAATGTTTTGATTTACTATGTCAAAGTATTGCTAATACTGGTAATATGTTAGAAACTTAGAGAAAAATAAATAAAGTAGGTTCGATTTCCAGATCCCCTCTCTCCATCCAATCACAGTTTTGAAAAAAATATAAATATCGAATTTCTGGCTACCATGACAAGTGTCTTTTTTTCTCAGGTTGCAGTGTTGTCTTGCCATTGTCTTGCTTGCAGTTAATTTTTTTCAGTGAATAATACATAAGTCCCAACAACAGATGCTGAATCTAAAGACAAATTTCACATTGTGAAATAAACTCAGAAAAAAAAGAGAGAGAAGAAAAAATCTGAAAAAAGGAAAACAAAAAATTGCAAAAAAAGAAATATTAGTAAACAAAAGAGATAAGAACTGATACAGGATCATTGCACACATAAACCTTTGGTGTCGTTATAATGACAATGTAAAATCTAATAAAAGGTGTTCCTCTTAGAGTCTGAAGATTAGAAATTAGCGTTAATTGTTCTTTAATTAAGATTCATCCACCTGAAAAGATATCCTTATCATTTATCAAGTGTGTATATGCAGAGTGCGTCGTACTCCCCAAACAGCAGCCTTTTGTGTCTGTACATCAATATTTAAACTCAAAATTTTCATATCAGTCTTAAAAATAAGTTTGAAACTCACACACAGTATTGTTCTGCCTTCTTATTTGATGTGTTTGGAACTCTTATCCCAACTCCACTTGTTTTACATGAACAAATATCCAGAGCCTATAGGTTCTCTTAGCTAGATCTCAAAGAAAATCTGGAAATGTCTTTTTTTTCCCATGTAGCAAATTGACTCCACTATGCAGAAATAACAAAAGATAAATATGTGTTTATACACTTCTGTGTTTAATGTATAACAGTAGATTTTTATGTTATGTCTTTGACTTCTGTGGTGGCATGTCACATAATTGAGCCGACAGCAGCAGAATATGGAAATCAGTCAAATGAAAAACAAACAGGAATATAAATAGATTTATGCTGGTTTAAGCACTGATGGTGATCATTTCCCTTGTTGTTTTCAGTCTCTTCCTCACATTATGTTCCTGCTCAAACATTAAAAAGCAGAACTGCCTGCAGCAGGAATGTTCGCTCTCACACAGCTGAATATTTCTCAGTAAAACGTCCATCTGGCTGAAATAAAATGCTTCAGATTTCCTGTCAGAATCAGTTCAAACTTACTACTCCAGTATAATGTTTACTAAAGTCAGCCAAAAACATCAGACCTCATTTCTTACAATCACTCTTGTCATCCTTACAACACTGTATGACACCAGGTGACCAATATACTGTATATACTATACAGTTGATTTCTATAATTTTCCAGTGTTTGGTGAGTTATTTTAACAAAACTCATTCAGGGGGGCTGGACAATATAGCTGAAAAATGCACCACAATATAAACATTTCATATCACTCAGTATCTCTTATTATTATTAATTAGTTTTTTGTTTTAATTATCTGAAATACTGCCAAACTGGTGGGATGACCGTTCATGTCTTATCCATAAACTGCTGCTGTGAAAGTTACTCAGCAGGTTGTTGCTAGGTAACCAAAGAGTGAGTGAGTTAGTTGATGTCACCAACCTTGCTTGGCTGGCTGTGAGAGGATGAGCAGCTGAAGACAGTCTTCTGCCTACATCCCCCAGAATGCTGTGCAGTTCTGGATCAGAGTTTAGTGAAATTACTGAATATTCTACCAGACATTATCTATTAATATTGATCATGTGTATATCACAATATACATTATTACTTAATATCTAAGAGTAAGATATTACTGCCTGTTTTGCTGCATGTCATCCCCTTCTGGCGTGCCGCCCTGGGTAGCTCAAAGCTGAAACTTGCATGTTTAAAGGCTCTCTGCAGCCCCACAAATTATCATCCTGTAATTTTAAAATATTGGGTAATGTTGCTACGTCATAATAAATATTAAATCAAGTAATCAGCATGAAATGCAATAGTTTAAATTAGCTCAGTCATTACACAATGACAGTTTATAAAGTGGCTAACAGCACCCCTTTACTACTAAATAACACAAGGCCGGAAGATAGGGCTCAGGGAGGAGAACATGTTTGGATGGGTATGTGTCTGTGCCTATTAGTGTTAAGAGTCAAACATGGCTCAGCTGTGTTCAGCCTGCGGATGAAGGGTGATTCACCAGGATGTTCTGGAGGATTCCTGTGTGGGCTCACTATCATGGAGAATTGGATTTGATACTAGAAGAATTTGTAAAGAGGAACAGGAGGAGGAAAATACAATGGAGTGCACAATGCAGAGAGCTCTGCTCCCTCTTACAGGAACATTGCATGCCTACGTGCAGCAGCAGCAACTGGCACCACTCTCAGCAATATTCCTAGGCAATATATGGTTGAGCAGTGAAGTGGTCATAACCACATTATACAATAACATGTAATAGCAGAGAGGGGAGGGGAAATGTCCCAAAGTGTTCCTTTGTCTCTTCATCTGGACCGAATCATTTTTGCGAACCTTTGCTGAAAGACAAGCGCTCAAAATAGAATTAGAAAAGTGCAACCATCAAACACAGAGGGGTGCCAGTATGCCCTACCTCCAGGCTCTGCTCGTTGGTGGCTGGCAAGGCTGAAGGCTGTGAAGGGGCGAAGAGGAGGAGGAGGTCATAAGACTGGAAGTGGGTATGCAGCCTGACTGGAGGCAGATAGTGAGCAAGTCCGCAGGACTGCCGAAGCTCAGGGCTTTTTATTAGCCTTATTCAACAAAGCCAAAATACACGTATCACTAATATTCTTCCAAAAGCCTATTGAAAAACAAAACTTTCCTCCCAATTTAGTGATGTCAGTTAAGTTCATTTAATTAAAAACAGTTGAGTTATGGGATAGATGGATATATAAATCTAAACCTGTTTGCGGCTAAAATCCTATAAGTCTACAGTGAGAAGGAAATTATCACTGAGACAACAAATGCATTTGGAGTCATTCATTCATGGACTGAGGTTTCAAAACTGTCCATGTTATTTCCACTGAACAAATAACTTGTCATGTTTTTGCAGGTTGCGAAATGTTGGAGTTGAAGCCCCGGCTCGGAGTCAGGCAGACACTTGCTTTCACACTACACTGAATATGCAGCCATGTGCATCACTGATCACTGCTTTTAAAGCAGTTTGGGGGCAGCAACACCTGCACTTGTAGCTGCTCACAGGTGATTAGGGGGGCATGCACAGATATTAGCATGCACACAGCAAAAGGAGGCCCCAGAGTATCTGTGGATAAGATCTTATGAAAATATTGGACCAAATGTAATACTGCAATTTCAGTTTTATCAAGGAATATGTGCTGGATCAACTGTCATCCACAGTCACTTCTAAGGACAATCCATGTTGCTGCATATTCTGCATCTAGGTATGAATAAAGCAAACTAAGTAAGCAATCAACAATACATGTCCGATCAATCAAACATCCAACACTAAGGCCTCAAACAACTGAAACAGCATGAAAAAATGAATCCAGGCATCAGCCTTCCGTTCCCCATGAGTGCACACAGTAATAACCTCAGGTCAGGATTACAAATATGGCCAAATGCACAAATTTGTCCACTGCAAAGTAGACCTGGCTTCTCTGAACACATACCAGATGAAAATTCTTATTACTTAAAACACAGAACATATAAAGGGAAATTACTAATGTCACCTCAAAGTGTAATTAAACTGAAAAACAAACCTGATAGTCAAACTCAAAAACATATTTTTTAAGGAGCTACATATATACAGGAAATAATGAGTTGTTTTTTTTTCAGATTTTTTTTTTTTTTTTTGCATTAATTTATTACATAAAGCCAGCACATATTGCAGAAAGAAGGAAAAAATCTGCTGGTAACCAGTACCAAACCAAATTCAACCACAACAAAACCAGACTAGTTGGTTAACCAGTTGGAAACTCAAATATCACATCCAATTCTGACCAGTAAAGGCACCACAAGTAATTGCTGCCAGAGAAAACTCTCACTTGTACATTCTGTTCCTTCCTCTTCAACTCTTTTGACTTAATTTTCAAATTGGACTTGAATAAATTTACTTCAGTCCCAAGTTATTTTCAAACTGTACTTACAGGTAACTGCAGACCTTCTTTGATCACTTAACCAAAAAACAGCTAAATAATGTTTACTACGTTTTAAGGGTTGTTTTCTAGTGTAACCTCCTATTGTTTGTTTGTGTGGTTTTGTGAAATGTGATTGTAAATACTTTTCAGCCCATTTGTTAAATAATTAGTCTTATATGCTGAACACAATAAATAAATAATTTTTGTCCAGCTACGTTTTTGACTTTGAGGGAAAGTTGAGCCAAATTCACATTCTATGCATCTTTACCTGCTTCTTCCATTTGTTTTTGATTTACATCCGGTGTTCCTTCAAAACCTAAGAGACTCAAAACATTTTCCTCAGATCTCTTGCTAGACAGTGAACTTAAAGGAGATTTTGTATGGTCCCCGTCCAGGCTGTCAAATCTTTCAGGAGCACATTACACAAAGTGCTCCTGCAAACAGTAGGAAATGAACACTGGGAAACCGAGCACAGCGCTGTGTTTAGAAGAAAAGGAAGAAAATGGAGCAGCTGAAAGGACACAAGATGCATTTTCACCAAACTTCCTGAAGCAATTCCAAACACACACTGCACACTACACACTGCTGTCTCCTCTCACAGCCATCATCTGCTTCTCTGTCTGTTCCATTTCTGAAGGTAATCTGCAGCTATACTGACCCTCAACTTATGAGATATAAATATAACACAGGGCTAAATATTTAATACAAACAACCTATTATATTATATTAATATTTTAGAAGAGTTAAGGAGCTAGGGGGCAGTGAATCTCAATGTGTCTCCAATGGTGGTAAAATGCCAGCTTTAGTTGAAGTAAAAAGACTAATAAATAATTTTAAGTTCTTTTCCGCTTTTATGTGATTTAATATATACTATTAAATTATTCTAATTGTATTTACATTTTGAATGATAATACATGCCATACAATTTAACCAATAATTTTTTGATAATTGGAAAGGATGAGTATTATATAAAAGAGGCTTTTTTAAGCTTTATATCATGTTATAATGCCATTCTTTCTTCAAACACATCCCTGGAGTGACGCCTTGACCCATTCATGCATGTTTGAGGAATCCTTGAACTTTCCATACTGGTTTCAGGATGTGCACAATTATGCACCAAACATATATCTCTGTCAGTTGAGTTAACCAGAATATGTGATGAGAAAGGTTGGTCTTATTTTTCATTTCACAAAAGCCTGGCAATTAAAAAAGGGTGTGTTATTTTTTTAACATCCAACGTACATGACTTAAATTGTGACTGACTCGGTACAACAGCAAGTCAAATGTGAACCAACCTTAGAGACACGCAGTTAACTTGCAGTAAACACCAAATATGAGTCAAATATGTTACTGCGTTTGGAATCCATGAGCTACGGCCGCAGCCATGGGTTCTTCTGTAGGACGATGGTGAACTCATGTTTTATACATGACTGTCCTAGTATGTCTCCTGTCAATAGACCCTGTGTGAACTGCCCTTAATGAGGTCTGTCAGATGCTTTAAGAAAGGGAAAGATTGTCGGGAGAAGGCTGGGAGCCACATGGCTGTCAACCCTCAGCCACGTCCGATGTGCAGTCATTACGCGTTTTCGTCACAGTGAGAGCTTGGTCAGTGGGGCATCTCAAATCGCATTGGTCTGCAAACATTAACAAGCATTTTTAGGTGATTCTAAAACTCCCATTTTGTCCTCCCCTCTTCTGTTTTTTCCCCTTCTATAATTAAGAAGTGTTTTTCAGAGGAATAACACATTAACCCCAGAAAACGAGGGTGTCAAAGACTCATTATGACGACCCATGCATGCAGCTTTTCTCTCTGATAGCTAATTAACAAGTGAAGATCTCCATCATATCATTGCGAGTGTCTTGAGAGGCACTGTCACTGCATTTCACTGTCCTTACATTGACCTTTTCCATACATTTGCACGTCCACATAGCAGAATGTTAGGATCCTACTTCCATTTTGAAAAGAATGCTCTATTAGTAATTTGCCCCTTGCCAAAGACACACCTCAAACATAGCAGACATGAATGATAGTTAGCATGCAGGAAAAATGATTTACCAGTCTGGAGTGTTTGTCCAGTTACAACAACTGCTTTTTGGTGGGACACCAAGAGACCAGGAGTGTTACTGCAGTTAGAAGCTATAAAACATTAAGAGCATGTGAGTCTGGCATATTGTTCATGTTTGTCTTCTTGCATCAAAACACACTTATCTTATAGTGTCAAGATTATTTGTAGCAAAAATTGAATAAAACATTACTTTAACAAGTACACTTTGAGTTGGTTTCCAGCTTTAATACAATAACCAGGCGAAAAAGGAGGATGATGTTCATCTCCAGCTCTAATTGGAGGAAAACCTGTTTATGGACCTTTAAATTGTTGACTTATTTATATTGGGTGGTTACCAACACAGGAGTCAATCATTAAACATGCCAGAAATTGAATTAGGAGGCAATGTGGCCCAATTATCTTCCTGTATGAAACATGAGCTTTGTGTGTGAAGCGTTCATGGTCAGAGTAAGTATGTAAGAATAGAGTAAGGCTGGTTTAAATATCAATGAAATAATGTCACTTAAATAGCTATAATACTTTGGTCTATTCACACAGTTTTACTTTTATTTCACAGAACTGTTCTGACTGGATTTGCTTTTCATGTTCCGTCCTCAAAACATCAGATCACCAACTCCTCCCACATTTCCCACTTAAAAAAGCCTCCATTTTAAGTTCTAAAGTACTTAGGCTGATGAACTTGAAATGGTTTATTTTACACTAAATGGATATTCTTTAAAACAGTTAGAGAAAAGTACATTTTACTTGAATGCAACAAAAGGAGTATTCTCATTTATCCCAAAAAATATTGTTGAAATCTTTTCTTGTGTTATTCTCCTGAACCCAATTTTGTTTTGGATGCATCCTTTATGCCCTTAGACGTCACCTTTCCTATCTGCTAAGTGCCACTTGCTTTCTCACGAAAATGGGATCTGCACAACCAGCCAAAAGAACAGAACACGTCTCCAAACAACGGGCACAGCAGTCCTTTATCTCCCTCATTTTTCAGGATGCCAACAACAGCAAGCATAAATTTACCTTGATGTGAGAAAGAAATCCTAGAATTATTTATATTTAACACATTGTCATCAATTCAACAAGAAGTATGTTGATTACCAATGCTGAATACTTATCAGATTTACTTAAATGCAATCTATGAAGGATTTTATGTATTTCAATGTTTTCCACTGGAAGCTCATGTAAACCTGCTTTACTCATAAATTACATTGATAAGGGAATGTATATAGCATTGCACTGTAAATGCATCAGTAAAACAACCATGTGTCAGTAATTATTTTAACTACAAATAGGTTTAATCTTAACATATTAACTGTGCAGGTATTTCCATTCAAATGTAAAATTTTTGAGAAAAAATTGTTTGACCATTTTTCCTAATTATGATATGGGTGTGAGGAAATGATCAGCAGTTTTGTGCAAATAAAAACCCATTGCAAACCTAATTTTGGTTAATGGGTTCATAAAATAGCATTAGCATAAACAGCCATGACATTTTTGAGAAGTGTGGTTGTTACAGGACGGTAAAAGTCTGATTTGATCTCGACCCCTGTTAGACTAATGGCGATACGGTGATATACTGCACAGCTGTGAGTGTAATAAAAAGTTAGCGGGCAGTGTGGGACGACAGACTGTGTCATGTTGCATCAGCCTCAGCATCATGCATAAAATCTGCTTTGCAAGTCTCCCCCATGCCATTCTTTTCAGAACCACAATGTTGGACAAACTCAATGTAGCAATCCCATTGTTGCCTGAGCAAGTGCTTCAAATTTAAATCATACTTCTCACTTTCCTGATATTTTCAACTTGTAAATGGCTTGAATCTTGTTTACTCTTGTAAACCCTGCTGCTGCCTGGTTGCACATCATCACTAAAATCAGCCCTTAGACCACAAAGCCGATCCTGCTCCTATGGACGTCAGCTGATGCGGCGCTGTGACTTCCTGGCTTGGTGAACCAAGGGAGTAACAGAGGCTGGCTGACTTCTACCCTTCACAAAACACCCGGAGTCGACAAAAAAAAAAAAAAAAGCAATAATGGCTTTTAAAAACAGCATCCTAATTTCATCTTTGTGATGACATTACTGACTTTTTCTCTGTGGAATTATTCATTTGTATTGAAATACTAGATTGCCATCAGAGAGCAAACATGAAAAAAACAGCAAAGTAATTAAAAAAAGTAATTATGAATAATTTATTGTTTTTTCTTTAGTTCATACCCTCCCCGTCACTGATTACTGATATACATAGTACAATAAAACAAGACTTATCACAGAATAATTTATTTATTTTTACTTTACACTCATATCTTTGTGCAACACCAAGCACAAAATCAACTGCAATGTAACTAGACACCAAAGGAGGCTGGTTAACAGACTAAGATTTATACTGACAAAAAATACCACCATGAACAAAATGGCACCCCAGGCAGGACTCACAATAACATCAGTGAAGTAGAAGCATTATGAAATATCACATAGTGGATTTATGCACTCAAGAATCCTGTACCGATTGTGTAATCATGCACTTCAGTTTGGTGGTGACAAGCTGACCAGAGTCACAACATATTTCAACATACCTCTCTCTGACTCTTGTGTTTGTTTTATTGCAAGAAGTTCAAAAGGATTCCGCCTGCAATCCTTTGAGTGCACAGAAAACACACCATAAGACTGGAGAGTCAAGATTTCACTGTTTACTTGTGCAACTGCACGTCTGAAGGGTATTTGAGCATGTGCCAACTCCGAGAGCAAATAGACTCCAAGAGTGAGTGGCCAAACATTGAAATATCACCCAATGTCCAGGCTTCCGGAATGCATAATTTGTTGCCTTTTATGACTCATTGTGGGTATCAGTCGCTCCTCCCGAGCCCCGAGAGCCATAATCATTGAGAACGGTTTCAGGGCGGTTGGCACTAATCAATGAATGTTGTGTAAATGAAACATGATCCATGGATGTAAACAAAGGGGGACTGGTGATAGTATAAGAGTGCATTTTCCACAAAAGGCACATTTCTGCTCCGTAGGCCAGGCCAATCAGAATTGCATTGCTTGGACGAGTCAGTCCAATCTGGTGTGTCTCGGCTCCACTGAGCCCAAATCTGAGCTCTGCCGGCTCACACCCGTGCATGCACAATTGCTTGAATTCAATTCATTGTGCTCCTCCAGCTGCACAAATTCAGGCCGCTGCCAGGGCAAACGGCAAATGATAAGCCTGTGACCCCAACGGAGTTCCACGACTGGTGGAGGTGTTCGCGATAAAGCCACAAAAAGCAGGTCATGCAGGTAATTTGGAAAAAGAAAGTATCAAAAATAGACAAAAACAGTCAAAAAAGTCTCCCTGCATTCTTATTTGTGTTCATACTGGATATACTCAGTTCGAAGCAAGTACTCCATTTATAAATCAAAAGCCACAGATTCCATATAACTTGGCACTGTGCATTTATTTTGCATTTGTTGGGTTTTCTTATGTTGTCTTTCCCTCCTCCCAGGGTTCATTACCGTCTGCTGCCTGCTCCTTCCTCTCCTCAGTCAATTCTCCGCACTATTTCCATCATATTCTCAGCTGATGCTCAAAATTGTGAGAATAGGGACCTCTGATCCATCAGCAGTGGATTCTCTGAGCAATTCATTAAGAGGCGATGCCTTGTTTTCCTTGACAGAAGCACATTACCAGAAGAAAACTCTCAATGAGCCAGTCATTACAGAGTGAAGGAAAGACTCCACAGCTATCTTTTACAAAGACGAATGACAGCAATGTCAGTTGTAATGGCAGTAAAGTGAAGATTTCAAGTAAGTGTGGGAATCCCAGCAAAATGTCAATATTTGTCTCCATAATGTTTGCAAAGAAATCAGAAATTTTGTTGTGCAGCTTTCGCAACAACAAAAACTTAATACAACATAACAGCAAGTTCAAGGCATGTGGGTACTGTAGCATTTTTCTTACCAAGAAGAAAATCTTAAAAATATTTATGTTTTCTTGTCTTACTGAAAATCCAAGTTAGCTTTTTTACCTGCTGAATAAATATGTAAGGGACGATAAAAAAAGACTCCAAGTGTTCTATGATTTTTTTTACATCCTGAATACATGTAATGCCAAATACCAAATGCCCAAATTGTAAATTTTTTTTGTGTAAATTTTGAAACCTTTTCTGCGTTTCACTTCATATTCATGCAATAGTTTTGGTGGCCAAGCACATGGATCACCAAAAACATACTTTGAAGTTTGTGGTTGCAATATGACTAAAATTTAGAAAGTTAGTATTAACACTGAAAGTATTAAGATAGTGCTAACAGGTACCATAGAATTGCACAAAAATCAGTGAGGGACGATGGAGTCCCAGAGCGAAATTCTGTGAAAGAGGTGTACTGGAGCCTCAGTGCTGGAAGCCCGTTGAAAGGCTGTTTACATTGTTTTAAACTGCGTGATTGTGAGCATGAGTGGGAGTAAAAATACCAATAGGTATTTTGTTCCATATAACACAGTAGGAGTGTAACCGGTAAACCTTTTATGGATGCAAAAGCAAGAAGCTCCCCACTTGATGACTTTATGTTTCTGTGTTTGATATGATGTAAAGCACTTTGAAATGCCTTGCTGCTGAAATGTGCTATACAAATAAAATTTGATTGATTGATTGATTGATTGATTGATTGATTGATTGATTGATTGATTGATTGATTGATTGATTGATTGATTGAAGAGAAATTGCAAAACACCACATAGGGCAAATTTGAAAACAACTGTGTTGATAAATCCAATGAAATTACTTTTTTGTTGGAATAAATTTTGTTAAATTTCCTGATGAAAATCTGTTGTGAGCAAATTCACAACATTCATTATCTGCAACAACAAGCCACACAGAGACAACTGTGACTCCATCGACTCCTATTCATAACAGATGCTGCAGAACAATACCTCTCTGGCTCATCATCTACATATTGTGTGTAATTTCTACTCAGCCGTGATGCACATCCACAAGCTGCTAATGGAAGAGAGTAAAGCAAGGGCACGCAGTGTGCTAGCTGCCTTCTCTGACACTTTAACCTCACAGAGTCAGAAGCGAACCCACTGGCTCGACCACAGGGAAGACACGCCGGGACGGCTGTTCACTCATTAATTAAGGCCACATTTATACAGAAAATAACTCCATAGAGGGGGATTCTTGTCATGGTTTATAGGTTTGTGTATATGTCTGGGGTTGATTTAAACAGCTTAGGACTTAGTCATGTTACTGATTTTTGTCTTTCTTGTATTCTTTTCTGATCATGTCTTGTTTTGTCCTTCAATACCTTTTTAGATTATTACTTGGATTGTAGATTTTGCCTTCCTTACTTGCAGGACTCTTGGATTTTAACCTTGTGTTCCTCAAAATTCCCTGTTTGCCTACATTTGGTTCCTCCCTTTTAAATTGTTGTGACTAAACATATACACCTGAATGAGCCAAAGGAAAAGAAAAATTGTCCATTCCCTCGCTGATCGCCACTGAAGTGGGATATAAGGAAATGAAAGCCAGGAGAGAGGAACGAGGTAGAAAGGCTCAGTCAGCCAAGTCGAAGAGATGGCACTCATATAGCCCAATCTGTCAGTCTGAGTACCTTGCCAAATACAGGGTGCCTCACACAGCATCACACTATTTTCTTTCTTCTGCTAAATACTAAGAGGCTGCTGCTACACACACAAACAGAGAAATTAATGCTCTAACAACCAACATACTCACTAAGTCATGGAACATGGTGTACCAAAGCAAACATGTTGCACTGAATATATCAACACTCATTACTTTTGTCAGTGAGTGGTTCAGATTCATACCCTCCAGACCACAACTTCAATTCTGCTGTATTAATTGGATGAGATGCTCTGATCAGGCTTTTCTTGGCTGATACCCATTCACTCAATAGAGCTTCCTTCACTCTGACCTTTAAATTATGATTCTAACATATTCTGATTTTTCTTTTTTTATTCTATTAGGACTATAACATAAAAAAGGGGGAAAAAACTGCTGCGGAGGTTTAATAATATTTCTGGATTCAACAAAAAAATAAAGAAATTACAAGATTATGCATTCAGATGATATTTAATTCAAAAGTGCATTAAATTTTATTTTAACTGATGCATTTTAAGGTCCAAGCACTCACCTCAGTCACATCACAGCCATTCTTACTGGTACTATTTTGAAAACCCGCTTGACTGAATGCCCATTTGGGATATAGTTCACAGCTAAACTGCCACGTTGGGGCAACGTCCAAAGCCTCTAACCAACTGTGTTGATTTCAGGGATCTAATTAGGTGTGGTAACAGACCAGAATCTTATTTTCAGGTCCAAGAGCAAAGAAGGGTCCACTGGAACAGAGGTAGTGGTCCAGTTTTTGGGTGGTAATGAACAGAAGAGGGAGGTGTGCAGACACTCATATTAAAATATTTTTAGTTTTAGGAAGTTATAAACATAATCAAACTATTGTATAACTGAAAGCTGTATCATGACTTTGCTGTAATATACATCAATGAAGACATGCAAGTTATATTTTTGGTAGCTTGGATGAATTAGAAATGTGAGAAGCCAGTCATGCGTAAAGAGCTGCTTTGAGTTCAGATAAACATGTCTTTTTTGGTAAGCTGAGCCAAATGAGGGAGATTTACAAAAATGCTCTTATATGGTGCTGTGATTTCACTGACACTTCATGCTGAAGGCTTTTTCTATATTTCTTGAATTCATAAAACTGTAGCTTAAAGACAGCAGTCCTTTTGATGGCAGGTGAGCTGCATGGTGGCCATCCAAAGGACACAGAGTCCTAAAATAGTCTTTTCCACCCCAGAGAACAGAACGGTTCAAGTTGCCCCAGCTCTTCCCTGCTTCACTTTCCACCATAGACCGTTTTTGACCTGGTTATTTTTTTGGCTCATCACCTGTTTATTGTTGCCGCTTGTGTGAAGCTGCAATGACATGAGACGCTCCACTTTTGATTGTTTTAGCCAGTAGTTACTTTCAGAACAAATAACAGCAGTGGAGTATAAAGTAGGCAATTGCACTGAATTAGTTTATGACAGTGTTTTAGTAAAAATGTTTAATGAAATGACATTAAAAATGTGAATATTTTAATGTCTTTTTATAACAACTGAGGAAGAGTCCAGGTGGGTGCTGCTGCAGAGATTCTGTGACATTCTTACATTAACTTAGACTGAGGTCCCACATCCAACAACTATTGGTTGTTATTTCCTATGATGTATTCTTTACAACAGAAAACAACTAACTACACCAAGTCTGACTCTAGAGATGGCGTGAGAAATTGGCTGGTGAGTAAAATCAGATCAAACTTGACCAGCGGTTGAATGACTCTGGAAACTAAAATGAATCTGATATTTTTCCACTAAGTTAATGCTAAGTTAAATTAAAAGCTACTATGTCATGCTGCGAACAGTTTGAACCTAAGGATTTCAATCATTTTAAAATGAGCTCTGGTTCATTTCCTCCTCTGGTGTGCACTAAGATGCAGACAAAAACAAGGGCAGGGTAGGCTGTCCTGAGGTTTCCTCAGTTCGAACGCACTTTCTTGTTGATATCTCCTAGTTAGGAGTAAAACAAAGTTAATTTCAAATATTTGCCTGTAATTCAATTTCTTATTTTTCCAGGAACAAAAAAAATAGATTGGGAAATGTGAACATGTCTGCAGAAATACCTGGATATTTACTGAATGGTTCTATTTTTTACATGCAAGTGTAAATTTCACTACGTGTAGAAAAGCACTTCCTTTGAGGGATTCAGCTCCATGTGCTCCTTGAGTCCCTACTCTCTCAGTAACATTGTCTATTCAGAATATGCATGATTAAACTCGGTGGTCTGAACCATTTTTTTTAACAAAGCTGCCACTGTACACATGTAAGAAATCATTATGTTTAGAAGATTAATCACACACTGAACATTTGCAGATAATTTGCTGGGCATCATGAACCGGATGATACCCATCCACAAACCCAGATGTGATTGTGTAACCATTGGAGGTTCAATGCAAGGATTATTGGCGAGACTGACGTACTGGAAAAAAGAAAATGCTTAAGATCTATGCAGCAAGGGTTTAAGCTTCTTTAAAGCAGCAAGAGCTGGACATGATCTCAGAGGTCAAGCATGGGGTGAATTCTATGCAGATGGATCATACCCTGTCATGACTTTATGCTTAATGCTCTTTAGAGATATGTCAGAGCACCAGAGTAACCTCCGATGTTGTACATCACTTCATTGGTGCTCCAAAACACTATGGCAACAGCTCACAAGCATAATCTCTCTTGGGTGTGAACTATAAACAAAGCTGATATGTTTGAAGAGACAGAGATTTTACTTGTAAAGTGGCATCATGTACGAGTAAGTGGATAAAAAAATATTACTAAAATGACAAACACCAAGCCTTTCACCAGCACTAAACAAAATAATAGCAAGGCTACATGTTGGGATTAGAAGCCTCTTCTTCTTCCCCTTTTGCTTTTAGGGTGCAGAAGAGGGGGACATACAACCGGAGCTACAACTATTCATTTTCGAAACACATTCACTTTAATGTGGCACGTACGGACAGTTGCACCTGCAGTGAGACAGTGGAGGTCACTGAAGGCAACATGAAGAATAAAGAGCAAAATGGAAAAACACTGTGAGAGCTAGACGTGTAAACACTCACTGAGCATGCATGCATGCACATCCTTTAGCCATTAACAGGAGCTACATTTAGGACAAATGTACCACAGCTGCCTCTTATTCCAGTCAAACATAGTGATTTTGACATTAAATCATATCAGGACAGGATTGAGATATATGTGAAGCATCCATTGGCACTGAAAATATGTAAAAACAAAGCTTTTATCTATTGTTTCCTGTGTATATAAACACTGTCCTCCAAAACCAACATTCAAATCCCAAGAACCTTTTTTCATTTTTACATCCAACAACACACTTCAATGTATATTATGGTAAACATATGTCATAGACTAGCACAAAGCATGTATAACTGTGAAGTAGAAAAAAAATTGAAAAGTACACATATGTATTTAGCCCCCTGTAATTAGTCTAATTAGTAATTAGAGACTATGTTTAATTTAATCTCAGTCTAATAACATAATGTTAGAGATCACTAGTGAATCAACAAGATTTTAAGACCAAGGAACACAGCAGACAGGTCAGGGATGAAGCTGTGGAGACGTATTTTGAAGGGTAAGGTGATAAAACAATATCCACAGAAAGGCCTGTCACCATAGTAAATTTTGCAAAAGTCATTGTGATAAACTATAACAGTACAAGCTCTCAAAAATCAATAAACTTCAACTTCTAACAAGCATTTTAGATATCCAAAATAAATAAACAAAACAATCGAAACAATAAATACAATGGATACTGAAGTCTCTGTAAACAAAATTGCACTTCAGAAACAGGGCTGGTTGAGACAAATGAACCAGACTGAAGATTTTTGTCATCCAATCTTTGGTAGAAAGAAGGAGAGACACGAGAAACAATCATGCAAATGGAACCTGATCAAATGTTTTTCAATTTATCATGCAATTAATGGATTTATTACTTATTGCAGCAGTCTGATCTGCAACTTTAAACAGCTCTGTTTAATCCATCGGCTGCTAATGGAGAGTTTATGGCAGACCTGTAAACCTATCAAGACATGGCCGTCTGCCTAAACCTACAGGTCCACTACGGAGAAGCAGGCAGGAGGTCAACAGTAACTCTGGAGGAATTGCATAAATCCACAGATCTGGTGGGAAAATCTCTTCATGTCCCATACTGTTTCTGCTATGAAAAAGCAGAAACTAAATACAGTTTAATACTAGAAGAAACCATGTTAGAGGCTGAAATACACCTCAGACTGATTCACCGTCCAGTGGGACAATGTCTCCTAAACATGCAATAAGAGCTAACATGGACGATTTAGACAAAATATTCAATTAAGAAACTGACCTAAAACTTAAAAGTTTTTCACAGATGCTTTAAATCCAATCTGATTATATGGTATAAAAAATGGACAACATATTAGTATTTAGAAGGCTCTTTAAGCAACTTTAAAAAGGAAATGAATATTTAAAGAATGACTGAGTTGTGTCTTTTAAGGAGTTGTTTGGCTTGCCAGTATGTGTTGACCAGTCAGGAAAATAACTACTATATCTTGTTGTGGATTTATATTCCTGCTGACTACATTTTCTAAAAATAAATGTTGATTTTTTTTTTTAGTAAGGTTGTGTATGGCATTAAGTTTCTTCAGCTTTTGCTGTCTTTAGCCCTCATCCTCCCCATCCCAAACTAAATCAGTCGGCTGTCACCAGCCCGTCGCTAATTCCTGTACCGGCCGTCCATCTCTGCACTTTTGCTTTTCCACACACTCCCACCGACACACACACGCAGGGCCTCCTATCCTCTGTGTGACCTTGACTTGCTAGCACTCCGGGGCTTGTTCTTTGCTTATCCTGTCCTCCCATCTCACTTGTTCTCTCCATCTTTTTTCCCTCCCCAGTTCACCCCCACTCTATTGTACGCCCGTCTAGCTTTTCCTGTCTATCACTCCTCCTGTGGCTAGCTAATGTTAACCGCCGCGATCCTTTTTCTCCTCCTCCCTGAGACTCACAGGAGAAAGGGAATGGAAGATGGCAGAGAAAGGAGAAGTGAAGGACCTCCCCTTCCCCTTGAGTCAGCTGAGAGAGAATATTATAAAAATAACTCCAGCACTAAGACACTGTATCAACAAGTCTGCTATTAGGACGGAAGCTACTTTCTACTATTTCACATTTTGATATGTTACAACAGCAAATCACTTTTTTATTTTGTTTAGTTTTTATTGGAGGAAGGTTATGGGCTAGTCTTTCGTAATGTAGTGTGTCATTCTGAAATGAAAGGAAACATTTTCAAACTTTTTTAGATGAAAATTATGATTTGGATGTTTATTTAGCCTCCACTGGTCAGTGCTTGAAATAAGTTTGTTTGCATCTCCAGCTGCAAGATTAATGGGGAATCTCTCTGCTCTCAGCTTCACATAGACAATGAGGGTTTTGCCATTTTTCTATGTAGAGGATTTCTGAACAAGATTTCAAGTCTCTAGTTCTAGTTGTACATGTTTGGTTTCAGGGTCAATGACCTCCTGACAGGTTAGCCAAGTCTTTGCAGTCTCTTTTTTAAAAAAAGCATTGCTCTGTTCAGAACTGAGCAATCCTTGTAACACAATGATGATCCCTCACTATTCACTGCAGCGGTATTTTGTGGATGATGTGTAGCATTAGTTATCCGCCAAACATTGTGTTTTGCATGCAGATCAGGACGTTTAATTCTGGCCTGATCTGCCCAGAGCATCTTGAGCCAAACTGCAAGCAGGACTTATTATGGCTTTCTTTCACTGATTGCTTTATTCTTGCCAACTAACGCTTTCCTCGACTGGCTATTGCAGTTTAGGTATCGTGGTAGATTTGCAGTTGTCCCATAACCTTACCGTTTTTACAGGATGCACAGAAAAGATGAATTTCTACTGTGATTGAATTACACTCATGTGGACTACTTGCTAATCAGGTGACCTCTGCAGGCAGAGGCTGCTATGGATTATAATTTTGGTGTAGGTCACACTTTTAATTGTAAGAAATATATAAATAAATCCTACATTGTGTTTGTTACAGAAAATATAAATTTTACACAACTCAGGTCTGGTCTATGACAGAAAATCTAAATAAAACCCATTGAGATTTGTGTTTTTACATAATGAAATGTGAAAAAGTAGTGAAAGGCACTGTATTACATGAATAGGGAAAAAAATGTTTAGCTTGTATTTCTTTATCTAATGACTGATTCCAGCATACAGGAGTGCAAAAGGCTTCCACTTCTTCAATAGCAACTAGAGGAACTTGGTACAAATGCAATCCAGTTTTCTTGTGCGGTGCTTTTTACTCAATTCAAACTTTGATTAGACTTTGCTCTAATCAGGTGACTGGCTTCCTGTTTCCACCGGGGGGGTCGACAAACACAGCAGGTTCAAACACACGTTTCATTACAGGTGTTCCTACAAAAGCATCTAATTGCACTCTTTTGCAGCCTGTTTCTCCGACTCTTGCCATCCTTGAGATTTTCCCTGTGGTTTTATCTCACAGCGCACATCTGCAACCTTAACTGGAGCCATTAGCCATTTAATCAAGGTGAATAAATGTAAAATCAAATGACAGTGTCCATTGAATGCCAAAATGTTTTGGGGGGTTTTTTCTGTGCCAGTTTATGTTCCTTTTATAACCAACGGTCTCTGTTGTGATTGTGTTCCCCGTTTTAATGTGCACAGGGGTGAATGTGTTGTGTTTAATCCAGGCTTTGCATCTGATATCAATGCAGCAAGCTGACAGGACAACAGGGTGGCTCACAGCTGCTTTGTGCTGTAAAGAATTTAATTCAGGGAGTCATGAATTAAGATCTCGGCTAATCCTCCTTTAAAGTTTTGATCAAAGAACATGAGACTTGTTGAGCCCAGCTGCCAAGCCAAGTACCTTTTTCTCTTGCCATCCAGCTCTGTTTCAATTCATCTTGCCCTAAGAGGCGTGGACATTACAACACTGCTGGAGCAATTGCCCCCAAATAATTTCCCATCACACATTAGTAAAACAGCCATGAAGTAGAGGGACATCATCAATTTCTACAGGGCAATAATAACAAAGAGGTTAGGAGCTCACAGTCTTCTGCTGACACTTATACTTCATACCACGTTAAAGATGCCCCAGAAATCCACTCAGTTTTCTATTTCAATTCCTCTGAAGTTAAAATCCTTTGATGCTCACCGTCAATTTACAGAAACCAGAAAGTAGATAGTGTAAAATCCCGGGGCGCATTGAAGACCTTCTAATTAAGAAGTAAGTTCCTGCCGTATCCACAGGTTTGACTGTCTAAACCTACTGCACGTTCAACTGGATTTATTAAAGCCAATTAGAGACTAACATTGCTACATGCATCTTTTATTTTATTTTAGTTCAGTTTAATTATGTAGCACAGATCCAAAACAAATGTCACCTGAAGGTATTCTAAAAGACTAACATATCCAACTCATATCCAGCTATAATCCAGTTCAGTTTAAAATTATGTTAGTGACTTTATCATGGACAGAAATACATAAACATAGCTAAAGACGGACACACGACTACTCCATTAGCCAGGAGTACTTTCTTTGTAGTAGAGTACACTCTGTTAATAGAGACACATTTGCATCAATGATTCACAGCTGGAGAGACAACTAAATAACCACACTGGATGGAAGGAACAGCTTTTTCAATGATGAGTAATTTCTATGTGAAACAAAACAATGAATTAATGGCAACAATAGCTGCATAAAGTAGTTGTGCAGGAAAGAAACACAGTTAAAGAAATAATCACTGAGCTAGTAGTACTTTCCACAGGAAAGAAAAATAATGAGAGTATACAAATATAATGGCAGCAATTGCTCAGTCAATGACTCTCTAGAGGACAGAAATAGAGCTAAACACAGAAACACTGGAACCTCGGGTCTCTTCTAAAGAAAGAAAGAAAAAACAGACAGCTCACATTAAGTATTCCTTATAACATCTATCTGCTGCATAATATTTTCCTAGTTGCACATAAGTCAGAAATGCCAAAATAAACAAACAGATTCCACCTCTTGCTCTCTCTAGTACAGCTCATGCATGCCAAACATAAGTCATTTAGTCTGCTGGCCTTGACCAGAAGTTTGGACTCAGGCCCAAAACCAAATAAAGTATCAACCTAAATCAATAGCGAAACTGTTGGTGTTACAACATATCATATTCAAGCTGTATGTGCTGCCAGATTCAATTGCAAGACCACACAGTAAATAAAGCTAAGGCAAATTTACCCCCATGCACAAGTTCTGTTAGAACAAGATAAAAACACAAAAAAGATGAATCTCTGCATTGAGTTGTTGCTCTCAGATAGAAACAGTATTGAGTTTTGTCTCCACTAAATTGCACTCTATTTTGGAGTAAAACAAAAGTCACCAGAATAAAAACCACAGCCACCATATCTTGTGATTTTCTTCAAAACCCAGCCTTGTTCCATCAGTGGTTAAATGCATTAAAGGCTAAAGTTGCTTACCTACAAACCTCAGTTCATTAAAAGCCATCAACAAACGAAGTCCGATATTTCTAACCTTGCGGCATTTTGGCAAGTAAATACCACTGCCGTTTAGGTGGAGATTAGCCTTCTGCTGCCAGAATCCTTCCTGTGGTGGCAGCATTGCAGTCAATTCACAAGCAGGCACAGAGTTCTGGTTATGTGCGGGGCGGTGACGCTTCCTGCACTCTCACTTTCATGCACGCAGGGGGTTGTTAAAATGGAAAAACACTGGCTATTGTGGGAAGCAACACAGAAAACCAGCGCACAGCTGACCTATGCTGTTGGATTCCAGTAAATATTGATTTGATCAAATAAAATCTTGGCCAGTTAGGTCCGTTCATTCTTTAATTTTCCATACCCACTTAATCCTGCAGGGTCACCTGGGGACTGGTGAGTGCCTTCAGTGGTCAATGGGTGAAAGTAAGGGTAGAAAGAAGAAGGTCAGCCCTGAATAGTTTTCCTACCAGGACATTTTAAAATAACATTTTGAATACAGACTACATAATTCTCATCATAGTAGTTGAATGTTTTCTCAAGAGTATAAATAATAACCCATTTCACAATCAGACTGAGTAAATTATAGGACGCCACGATATCCTGTTCATTCCCATCATTCCACAAACTGTAATTTACTGTTTTTGCTAAGGACAGCATTGGTCAGGGAGCACATCATGTCAGACTTTTAAGCTTACATATGACCAACCTGTTTGACCAGACTCCCCTCTAATCCTGGTCATCGATATGTCAGTGGTAGACCTTTCTGCCTCTCCCTTCAATCCACCTTGAAATACAGCGTGAATTCAAAAGACACAGCAGCACAGCGAGGGAAATACCTACCAAAATGAACCAAGTAAAAACATCAGCGAAACCCTGTGTTCTCCTCATAGTCCACAAAAAAGCAGCCTGTTTTAGCACGTAATGAATAAACATCAGAGCCAACAATTTGTAAAAAGCAAATTTGAAAAATGCTTCATCCTTCAGTTGATCCATTTACGTAAACCAAGTTCTTGGCCGATTTCAAAGAGAGAATCACTTTGCAAGGCCAAAAATACAACAGTTACTGGCAAAAACTGTTGCAGGATCAAGGAAGAACAGTACAAATGGAGGGCAATTTGGTACACTTGCAAAGCAGAGACGGGTATGTACACATGAAGAATTTGATGCAAAGAGCTGGCATGTCTAGTACCAGCAACAAAAAATATTGGGATCGGGCAGTTGCAGAAGTGTCTGACAGTAAGTCTTAATAGGGAATAGGTCAACAGACAGAAGATGTTTCAGGCAGCCAAGAGGACAGCATGCTGCAATATGTGACACAGGACCTCACAACTTTAAAATGCTAGGATATTTCTTGTCAAAGTAAAGTTTGTCTTGCAAAGTGCAATCAAGTTGCTTTCCATATTTGACTTAGCCCAGTAAAGAACTATTAAGGTGAGTTCTTTAAGCTTCACAACTTGTATCTATGTCTGAGACTCTTATTTTGAAGACAGGAAGTTGTCTTGGTGTTTTGACAGTTTTGTCTAATAAAGATTTTCCATCAGGATGGTTGACAACACAGAAAGCGTCAATGAGGCCCTTACTATTTTTAAATCGTTTGTGCAATACCACTTAGCAAGAAAGGAAAACATTGACAGGCAAAATAAACACCATTTGTAAGCAACAGCATGCCAACTAACCGAAAGTTAGCATTTGCTTCAGGGCTTCCTGCCTCTGCTAGATTTAAGAGCTATTTCACTGATTTTAAATATGGTTGAGGCTGCATTTATCGACAGCATTTCCAGAACTTGATGGGGTCGTATTGTAGGTTTGAATGAGGTCTTGTGGTTGCACCGTGCAATTGGCAAGCATATGAGTTGATAACACAGTTTAAGAGGAAACACGTGGGTGCCCTTTGAATGCCCAACAATGGGCCATAATATGGGCTCAGCTCCTTGACCATAACACTTTCAAATCACACTATTCCTTCATATTTCAGTTGATTTTATGAGAATGTATTTAATGAATAAAAATGTCAAATATTCAACTAAAAGAAAAGGTATTGTCCATGACAGGCTGCAAATTATAAACTGCCCAAAACTGTCTGGATAACACTGAAGTATGTCTAAAAATTAGACATTTTTGGGATTATTGATGAATAGAAGTCAGCTTTAACAAACAAACAACATGATGTATATACATGGGAACAGGGCATGATGTATACGAGAGTCAATTGAAATGAAAAGTACAGAGACGTCAATTGTTGTGAATTGGTAAATAAACTTAAATGAATGATTAAACTTGAATGTAAAAAAAAAAGCACTTGTAGGTTTTAAGGGAGATACAATATATCAAATTACAATTAATTCCAATATCCACGTCTTAAATGAAAACATGGATCCAATAGTTGGTAGGATATCATATTTCACATGTCATGCATGCAAATTCTGAATAACAATTGCCCACACATTTAGTCCAAATTGTTTGTGCAATACCTTTTCCTGTCCTCTTTGCCCATACTTACTGTGCATTTTTAGTGGCCAAGATGCTGAATCTCACAGTGTTGGGATCATTGGGATGAAGGAAAAGAAAAACAGAGTGGGCTAATCATAATCAATATCTTCATCACAGTTTTTAGGGATAGCATCCCAATCACATGTTTCCCTGATATTGTGCCATTCTAGTTCAATGCAGCTTTAACTGAAATCAATAGTTTTTGTCTTGTCAGAAGGAAAACATAAACAGCACAAGTTGTCATGATGTGTGTTTTGATGGTGGACCCAAATGCAGAAAGGCAAAGATGTCAAGTAAATGAAGAATGCTTAATGAGAAAAATGATGGACAAACTTACAAAAATCACAGGGACCACAGGGAACCAGAGCAAAACAAAAACCGTAAATTGAAGGGAAAAAAACATCCAGCAGTGGAAAACGGGAGAAGAAACAAAGAACGAAAGGAATAGAAGTGTACTGAGAGAGTGAATGAGGAACAATGGAGCTGAGCTGATTGGCTAACTGATTGCAGGTGTGGTGCAGAAGGCAGGGAGGGGAGAGAGAGAGGGAGAGCGAGAGAGAAAGGGAGAGAGTACACAGGGGACTGGGAAATAAATCTCTAGTCACTAAAGAATGACTAAATCTAAGAAACAATTAAATAGAGTAACAAGGAACAACTAGAGACAAGAAATGAACTAGTATCGCTAAGAAGGTCTTAACTAAATGAACAGAAACAACAAAAGAGACTAAGGAACACAGATTAATAAAAAACCTCCAAACAACTCAACTCAACCCAGGTCACAAAACAAGTATTTTGTTCAAAAAAGCCTTCTATTGTGGCCACAACCTTGACTGTTTTATTTGTTTTACTCAAAATGAGATTACTGTTCAAAAACAGGGAAATGACAAACCTGAAAATATCTACTGAGCTCAGAAATGAAGACAGAGTTGTAGCTGTTTTCTCACAAAGTATTTTTGGAAAGCAGGAAACCAGAAACAAGCGTGGCCATTTTTCAACTCTAAATGATGGAAAAGACTCTAGGGGTGCAATGGTACAATTATTTTTTTTCAGCTAAATTTTTTAATAACAATGTCAGCAAACTTTGTTGTTTGCTCCTAAGAACTAAATAACAAAATAAAGAGAGAGTCAATTTGTTAAAGAGGAAATTAAGTTAATGTACTTACTAAAAATGACAAAATTGCAACATAGATATTTATAAAAACAAAAAATGTTGCCTCCAGCTTTAGCTGCAAATCCACCAGCGGACGTCAATAAAGATTGTTTGATGAGGTGAAAACAACTCCATTTCTAAAAGACTATGTGTGAAAGATACATCCATTGTAATGTAACCCACTCAGCTATTGAATACACTGTGAATGTGTCAGTCAAAGAGAAGCTATTGTCTCCAGCTTCATTGACTGGTTCACTCTGAATGAAACAAAGATAAATAAATCTTGCTCTGTTCTGAAGAAAATTTTGCCATTACAATCAAATGCTCAAACTCATGAAACAACTCTGAATATATTTATCTTCTGACAAGCAACTATACCGACCTTGACCATAGAGTTTAAGGTGTCAACTTTTGGTCTTCTGAATGAACAGAGACTTAAAGAAAAAATTCATCGTAGCAGCATCAACATTTTATTAATTTAAGCCAAAACTTTAATGCAGAATTTATTTATCAACAGCCTTTATGGTATTTTGACTCACACGGATGAGGATAGCATAAAGTCTATCACCAGAATGATACTTTAGGACTTGTGTGGATGTCAGAGTTGTGCCACACAGCTGGTCTGAACAAAACTTCACGTAACTTTACTTTAGTTCACTACAGTATTGACTTTCGCAATCAGACCAGCTTAGAAAGATTGCATAGAGTCAGCTGTTAACAAGATTAAGAAACAACAGTTAGCCAGTTTTTCCTTAACCTGCCTTCCAGAAGTGAAATACTTGGAAATCAGGTATGCTTTTCTTGCTCTTTGAATGCTTCTGAACCGATAAAAAGCCCCCTTTTTTTTTAGTAAATACATCCACAAATATAAGTTTCTCTCCTGCATTTTGTTTCAAGTTCTGCAAAAATATTCCCACAGTACTAAAAGTGATTCATTGGAATCAAATGTCATTATATGTAAAGGAAGTGAAACAGCTAGACAGCCTTTGCAGAAGCAACAATCTGGTGCTCAACATGAACAAAAAAAGGAGATCATTATCGACTTCCAGAGGTTACAACCTGAGCTCACAACCTGCAGCCTCAGCAAACGTGAATTAGACAGAGTTGATAACACTCAGTTCCAAAAACTGCAAGTCTCTGATGACCCCACCTGGTTGAAGAACACCACTGGGATTATGAAGCATTCAGCAGAGACTAAGCTCTTAAAGAAAACTGAAATAAACATTACTTCCTGACAGCATCATGAAAACCTTCTACAGAGCTTCGATTAGGTTTTTTGATGTACTGCATTTCAGTGTTATCCTCCAGCTGCAATATGGTGGACAAGTGGGCCCAACAGAGAATAGTGAGGGGAGCTGAATATCTGTAGACTTTGTTCAGGATGAACTGAGGCCTCTGCCAACTAACAGACAAAGGATACTGCAACACCAAAAGCAGTACCAGACTGCTTCATATTTTTTTAAATCATACATTGTCGTTATTATTTATGCAATTATGAAAGTATTTCATATGTGTAGAATTATCATCCATCCAGCTATGTTCAATGCTCATTTGTGGGGGAACTGGTGCCCATCTCTAGCTGGTCAAGTCACCAGTCCATCACAGAAACACAGAGGACACAATTCAGCGTATTGAATTGACCAAACAGTCATGTTTTTGGATTGTGGGAGGAAATGAGAGTACCCAGAGAGAAACCACCCATGCACAGGGAGAACATGCAAACTCTATACAGAAAAATCCCAGGCCGGGATTCAAATCCAAGACTCTCTTGCTGCAAGGACACAGTGCTACCATCTGCTCCACTGTGCAGCACTGCATCGGATAAATGATTTTAAAATATTTTTTCTCACCCGAGTTTTACAACTGCTCAATCAGACTGAAACTAAAAGGTTTAGATATTTGATATGAGCCCTATTCTGGGCGACCTGGCAATCTCACTTGACCAGGTCAGTAACTTACAGGTTTTTAAAGCAAACCATACAGAAGAGTGAAAATTTAAACTTGTGAGAGCCGATTAAAAGCAAAAACAATGTTCAGCAATTTAAAAGTTGTGTTTTTAAATTAGGCTTATCCCCCAGAGGAGCACATCTGGAGTCACTGCAGTCTGTTAAGCACAAGAACCTGAGGCTCATCACAAATGGATAATAATGGGTTAGAGAAACGCAGCCTGGTCCAATAAGTCGTAATTTCAGCTGCAACATTCATATACCACGGTAAGAATTAGGTATAAACAACATAAAAGCACAGGTCTATCTGGTGATGGAGGTATATTGGAGACAATGGGTGTTTGAGCACTGTTTAAATGCCACAGGCTACCTGAGTATTACTGTGGACCAAATCCATCCCTTTATGAACACAGTGTGCTGATGGCTGCCTGCAACAGGATAATGCACCGAGTCACAAGGCTCCTCCAGCTGCAATCCTCTCAAACTGACATCTTGAATGTGACGATGAGTTCACTGTACTCCAGTAGTCTCCATAGTCACCAGATCCCACTGGGATAACCACTGGGATGTGACGGAACGGGACGCATAGACAGCAAATCCGCAGACGTGTGGTGGTGTCAATAAGGACAACAATTATTCTGACAGCTTATTGAATTTATGCTCTGAAGAATTACAACATGTCTCGAACCTGGATCTTAAGAAGTGACAGATTGGTGTATTTACTATCTTTAATGTAATTGTCTTTACCTTTATGTTCTTGTAAAGTAAAGACAGAAAGACAACAGAAAACGTCAATGAGTGTCTGGATTGTTTGGGGCTGTAATCTTGGTTCTGTGTATCTTCTTGTTTCCGTCTTGAGCTGCCACCACCATCACCATCTCACGGATCTGCTGCTGCTTCCCTCTCACACTTCCCCGTACAGTATCCACGGTGTTGTGGTCCATGTGAGATCACATCTCACCACACAGGGGGAAACTGAACAAAAACGGCTCCTCCCACTCCACCTTTTGCGCCCTCTTTCACCACCCTCACCTCCTTCACCTCCTCGACTGGTCCCCAGTAGCAGCAGGTGTTATTCCCGTACAACCTGAAGATTTAGGTGGTAATTAGCGTTACCTCTCAGCCCGGGGGAGTTATTTATGCTTCGTGGGGAGCAGCAGGGGACAAGAGTCGAGTGCGTTTCTGAGCAGCCGTGGAGAGAGGGGAATCACGCCTCAAAAACACGTGGGAGAGATTACTCAAATATTCCTCCTTTGTACCCTTCTTTACCCCTCTCGCTGCGGCACGGTTATCTCTCCTTACAAGCATTAAGCTGAGGCAGATTCCGTTTGTATCTTTTTTTTTCCTTTTTTTTTTTTTTTGCAGGATGCTGCAGAGCGCGGAAGATAATAACCTATTTAGACCGGGGGTTTTCTTTGCAGCTCAAAGCTTTGACCTTGTGCTACGTTACCCTTAATGTCCACAACATTAAATAAGCGTACAAATCCAGCCGGTGCACACTTGCGAAATTCGTGCACGACTAAAGTGGATGTGCCCACAACAGGTTCACAATTGATCGGTTTAGTAAAGAAGCAGAAAACAGGATCGGGCGTACAGATATGCATCCTCCTAGGAGGCAATTAACTGCACCGATATTACATAATGACAGCCCACACTTTTCAGCAACATCCCCTGTCCGCGCAGAAAGGACGAGGCTTCCCAGTACGAGCCACATTAAAGGGGAGGATGTGTGACAGAACATTCCCACCTTTTTTTTTTTGGTGTCACCTCCAGCAGAGGAGGCGCGTTAAGCAATGAAACACCTTGAAACTGTCAGGACGCTCTCCCAGAAGAGTGGCAGTTCTTGACAGGATCTCCTTACCTTTGCTGTTGTCCTCTTCCCTGTTCAGATACATGGCTGTGTGACTTCACTCCCGGCCGAACACAATGTCGTTTTGTCTCAGTTGTCTGTTAGTATTACTCCTGTTTCTTTCTTTCTTTCTTTTTGACTGCGTGTGCCGTGAACTCCGCCGATGTGATTTGTAGTAGTAGGTGTTTATTGTTTTGCTGCTGCTCGGCTGCCTCTCCTCTCCTCCTAGTGGATAGGTAGGCTAACCAGTCCGAGACTCTCACTATACTCCCTCCCTCTCTCCTCCTCTCTCGCTGCCTCCTTCTCTCTCCGTACTGTGACTTAGAGGACAAAATGGGGAGAGTGACTTTTGCAGCTGCGTAAAGTCTCCAGTGCTTCCTTTCTCTGCTGCCGCTGAATATTATTGTTGGGTTTTTGTTTTGTGCGTTATGTTAAATACAACCTGGAGTGGCAGCTTGTTGATTTGGTTCAAGCTTAATTTGAAATGTCTTCACTTGTGTTAGAAAGTATCCTTTGAAGGAGTAAAATTATAAAAACCGGTGGCGTTTCTTGACATTGACGATATGGACGACCACCCAGGGCAGCATAGCCAAGGGGGGAGTGGTTAAAAAGAAAGCTATGTCCAATTGCACCTGTATAAGTTCTCCATTGGTTATTTGGAAGCCATGGTCTCATGACCTGTTCAGCTTTAGGTATATGTGTTTCACCAGTTTTGCCCTCCTGTCATTCCACGATCCTGCTGCTGGAATAACAAGCAGTGGAAAATGTCTAGTGAACTTTTGAGAACTTTCCAGAGACTTCACATAAATGTATTAAGCTTTCCAGGAGGTGGGGCGTTGGGGAAATATTCCAAAGTGGAAACTCTTAATGACTATCGGAGGAATTTACTGGAATTAATTGAAAATTAAAGTGGTTTACACAAATTGCATCATATTTAACTTAACATTTATAGCTAATTTTTTTTCATTAACAACTTTTTGTTAATTCAACTATTAAATTATTTAATTTTTGTTATCAGCTGTCCTACATTTGTCACTTGTAAACTAACACCCCTGATATTTTGAAGTCGTTTTACAACATTTTTAGGAGTATATTATAGTTTTATTTAAGGTCCAAATCAAAACAAAACCTTAGTCAGTTCATTACTGGTCATTTTTTTAATACACTCCTAAAATATTAAAATCTAATGAATTGCTAATAAAGCTAATTTCTGTTATTACTAAAACTCTGCTATCGCAACATGTTTCAGTACTCACCATTTTATTTAATTACTAGGTCAACTTGGCCTTTCAGCACCATGGACAGCAGCACCTCAGAGTTCAGATTAAAGTAGGCTGGATGTCTGCTGATGAAAATGTGTGTGTGCATGGTTGTTTGTTCTGTGTCTTATTTACCTTTCTGACAATCGTTTTTCTGTTTTCTTACACCCAGGATACGTTTGCAATGTGTGTTTATTTGTTTTCTGCTCTTTACCCATAGCTCTCTGCAGGGGCTCAAACTCCAAATAATAATCTTGCATTTTCAACGTAAATCAAAAGGGAAATAACAACTGGAAGATTATATTACTAAAGACACTGGTGGCTACAAGGTAGAACAGTTATGTTGCCAACCAGCAAGAAGAGCCAGGATTTTTATTACACCACATGTGCGTGTTTTCCCCATCTAATATACAATAAAATCCTGTATATCAGGAGCTCTGAGTCTAAGCATGCATTGTTATTAGTCCCATTTGTCTCTGTGGTGTAGACTGGTGACCTCTCCACCACTGACCACATGAGGAAGTCGACAGCCCCCCTGTGACCCTGCAAGAATCAAGTGGGTAACGAAAGAGGATGGATAGATAAAGAAACTTGGTAGGTGGGGGCATGTAATGTAAATATTAAATGTTTGAACAATAGCGTGTTTGTGTTGTAAAACTCAAAATGTTTTAACATGTTTTTAAAAAAAACTGCAGACTGAATACAAATTTTAAAACAAATAAATACATTACATTAGTGGCTCAGTAAAAATGTAAGTAGTGATAAAGTAAAACATCCATGTGAAAACATGGATGGAGTTTACACTATGGTATCATTTGGTTATTGTTGCAACAGCAAAAACTGAGTCATTTTAATGGTTCAGTTAGAGAACCCCTCGGGAGGTCTTGTGTTTTCGTTTCATGTTGAGACCTATTATGCACTTCCACCTTCTTTTTGTCTGCAGCCCTGCAAAAAAAGAGACCAAAGCTTTTTTTTTTTTTTTCAGAAATAAGCATCTCTATATGATCAACAACAATCTAATTCCGCTGTCTGTAACATTCCAATACATGTACATATCATTCTACTTAAGAACTTAGAAGAATATTTTGAATCTGGTTTGTGAGGAACCGTCTTTAAGATTTAAAAGCTGCCAGTGCATGCGAACATGGTCAATAAACAGACAGTTGGGGACAACAAAGCTGCAGACCGACAGAGGGTGATAACAGCTCCTCACTGACCAGGATGACCGTCTACTCACTCTGATGTTACCCAGCAACCACAGGTTGACCTACAAAGTCACAAAAATGGCAGTTGAGATGAAGCGCAGAATGAGAAAACAGACTCCTCAAGTTACTGTATGTAAAGCTAGAAAACCAAATCTCTTTGTCAATGCAACATGAAGAAGAGCCAGAATGAGGACCACTAGGACTGATGGTACCACAGTCGATCCTTTGTCTTCTATTTTAGTTGTTTCATTATACAGCACTTGGGTCAGCTTTAATTGCTGTTTTTAAATGTGATTTATACTGGCAGTTATAGTATGGTGTGGCCATCTGCTCTAAGGTGGATTGGTTGTTCCAATGCCCACTCCAACCAAAAGAACTGAACTCCTTTTGAAAACTGGGATTAGGAGGAAGATGGCTGGTCATAAGTCATAAAACATTGCTGAGCTGTTTGAACTTTTGTGCCAGAAGGGCTATAATGTTATCCAACTACAGACTGGGGGAGAGCTACTTTGATAATTAATGGTAGTTTTATATAATTTACCTATAGTCTACTGTAAGGAAACATCTACCAGCAAGACGTTGATTAGAGTTTGTTTGGTTTTGACAAGGGATCTAAATACATCATATTCCAGAAGATTATATGGGACCAGACACTACAATGAAAATGTAACAAAATGTTTTCAGAGAATATGTAATGAGTTAAAAGTATTGTGTAATTTTTATTAATATTGTGCACAATAATTAATTAACGTATTAAAGCAACTAGAAGAGTAAATTGATATTCAGTGTTTTAAGTGTGTAGGTATGAAATAGCAGTAGGAGTGAGAGAAATAGCAACATGTAGGTACAAAATGTTAAAATGAGCAAAAAAATCTGGTGCTTGCCACCATGCAAGAAATATGCAATTAAAAATCCTGGTTATTCCACCAAATATAAATTTTTAATTATTAGAATTAAAATATTTAATAAGTTAGTTTAAAAAATTTATATGAACTAGATTTGTCTGTCTGAAAACTCAATATCTTTTTCTTGTCATTTGTCTTAGTTTCTGGAAAAAGGAGTTTACTTAAACACATATCTACAAATAGCTAAATCAGAGAAACAACTCATTTTCTTGCGATCTCTTATTTTGTATTATCTTCTGTATATATTCATACCTATTGTGTTCCTGCATGCACAAGACTGTCATGCATGCAGAAACACAGATCCATGGAGGTGAACAGATCCTGATCTTACTTCCTTACTTCCTTTCTGGGAACTCCCAGAAAGGAAGTAAGTTTGCCAACCATCACTTTTTGGTGCAAAGGGAAATAGTTGCTTATCACCTCCACCAAGAATAAGCTACAGGAATGAGATGCAGATTATTTAAGCCCTCAGTATCCAGGCGGTCTTACATCACACTCAGGCAGACTTCTGGAAGTGGAGGAGGACTGATTTGCCCCTGACCTTGACACAGTCCCAGAAAAAGCCAGTTATAGGAAGCAATTTAAAACAATTTCTTTAATTATTTTTTCCCTTCATGTTCTCTGAGCAAATTACCAATTTGTAATGGAACTTCTTGGTGGAGAGAGCGAGAGACAGACAGACATGGAGCATTAGAGAATAAATGGGATGAGGCATGACAGTTATTAAAAACCTCAGCAAAAAGGATGTCTCACTACTTTTGCCACTTGTTAAAACAGATGCTGTGTAATAAATCTATAATATTAAACTCAGTAGAGATCCCAAAACGACTTCTGACACTTTGACTCATAAATCTGCACATTTTTCCCTCTGAAGCTCACGAAACAGAGGCCAGATATTCCATTCAATAATGTGGCTCATGTGATATCGCAGATTAGAAACTCAATAGGATATGAGTAAATCAGCGCTGTTGATGGAAATGCTTTGAACAGTTTCCCTGCATTTTATCAATAGAGCCGAAAAAGTCATTTACCCCAAGCATCCTGTAGTGATTTTCATTTGATCATACTCTGCCGTGCACCGAGCTCTCCGTGCTATTTGCACTCTGCTGAGCATCTTTCCCCGCTGGTCGGGCAGAATTCTCAGCAGACTAATTTGACCGCACTCGGTTCCCAGATCCTCCCCTCCCGCCCAGCCCCTCGCTGCCAGCAACGTTGTGCCTGTCACTGATGCATCTGTCTCCACTGGTATCTATAAATACCACCTTCAAAAATCTGATTCCCATTGATTTAGTGACCTATATACACATCAGCACCAGCCCCTCACTTCCTCCGGTCCCTCTGCTGTTTCTCCACCTCTTGTTTCCTGCTTCTCCTCCATCACTCAGCTCAACTTAACTGCCTCTCCCTTCCTCCTCCACTTGCCACCGAGAGCAAGAAAGGGCTAATAATAGTTCACGGTGGAAGCTTAAGTCATGACACATGAAAAGGATTTTGAGTGTGCACAGGAACAGTGGCTTGCTGCTCATTTCCAGATTTCAAAGTCTCGTTGAGCCTTCCTCTAATCTCTCTCTCTCTCTCTCTGATGAGTGAGTGTGTGTGAGCGAGTAAACACTGGAGTAGATGGTCTGACGAAAGGTGTCTCTCAATATGAAATCTGACTCTAAAAGAAATGAGGAAGACAGAAGCACACAGGGAGACTGCAGAGTGTGTTATGGCGTGTGCGTGCATGCAGGGTTACATGAAAGTACTATGATGTAATAATGCTGCAGGGATGTGCAAAATAGCACTCTGCAAGCTAACACCATGAAGCAATGCTGGATAAATAAATAAATAAATAAATAAATCAGGATTAAAAATGAATGAGCACCCCCTCTTATGAGATCTGTTAAGTCAAAAACCAAACATGAGGTGGAAAGCAATTTTTTGTGCATATTTTAAGTTTTTAGACAGGCTTAATTAATCAAGCGAAAGCACTAGGGGCTCAGGTAGGAAGGGCAATTGTGTTTAAGCCTCCGGTGTGTAGACGTTTGCATATTTTAGGGGAAAAAAATAAGAGAAAGCAGCTAGAAGGTGTGATTTACAGGTCACACCACCTAAAAATGAGCAGACACCTGTAGTGCCTGATGGTGACGCTCACTCTCTTCCCAGAAACTCCACCGCAGTCCCACAGTGACATCTGGTGGCTACGAGGCAGCCACTGCAGGTGCCCTCGAGGAGTCACACAGTTGTCCTTGGTCTGTTCAAAACCATTCCCCTTCCTGTTTCCACAGCACTATTACAGACAAACACACTCTGTCAGTTCTTTTGTATTCTGTCAAATAACTGCTGGACCTTGAAAGCAGATACAGTGATGAGTGGAAGGCTCTCAACCTTCAGGACAGACAACTACGACAGGCAATTTAAGGACAGTCAGTTTATTGAACAGTAAATTGTGACACAGAACACAATATTTTTTTTCTTTTCCATTGCGTTGCAGACAAATGTTAACAGACAACTGTGCCTTTCACCACACTACCTCACAAACGGCCTCTGTGATAGAGAGGCTTAGCAGATCGAAGGCGGGGGTCCTCGTTTTTTAAAGTGCTTTATTGCACGGTTCCTCTTGGAGGAAGAGAACAAGGGCTGCGAGGTGAGTCCAGAGTCCGAACGGCCTCTGAGCTTCCTGGTTGCAATAATAATACTCTGTATGTGTGTGTGTGTGATGCTGTGATTACTTGGTTGTATTCAGTGCCTCCTCTCTTAACACGCTAGTGTGTGTGGCTACTTATTGCATAACAGTAAGCTGGCTCATGAATTTTTCAGTGAAAGTGTAAAGCACAAATCTTCAGATTAAAATGTTATAAACTCTTCACAATAATTATAATACATCTCATAATATCTAAGTTACATTCTTATATCTGATTCATATAGAATATGTAGGCGATATACATCTTGTGGCTTACTGCTTATATCTAACATAGTGGACACTATCATGTGGGTCTCAGCCCTCTAGGTTTACAGACATAGATAAATATACAGTGCTGGTCAGATGTTTGCATACACTCTGAATAATTTGGGTACGCTTTCTGATTAATTGAAGCTAATCTTTACACATGGAGGAATAATTATACAGCTTTAAATTATTTTTAAAACAGACATAGGGTTGCAAGTTTGAATTTATCATGGATTTTTTTTTTCCTAGCCCACACAGGGTCAAAAAATGTACATCCGAGTCCCATTTTCTTCTTTACTAGTTGCACCTTGACAGCATGGCTGTTATAGCGTCTGACATGATTCTGGCTAGATTTTTGACCACAATTCTTGGTAGATGGTCAAATCAACATCAATAAATGTTTATTTAATTTCAACATTAGCATTGCGAACAAAATTTATAGTCAAGGATTTCTAAAAATTTAACATTAACCTGCTGTATCTCTTAAAAAAATCTGTTGTAATGTGTCTGTTAAAACAGTCAACAACACTTAGATTTCAACCACACATCTGATTAGAGATAAAGGTGCGTAGTTTGCAAGTAGTTCACCTTCATTCCTGATCATTTTTAACCAATTTTCCAGCATTTAAGGGTGACAACCGTACTGCAGGTCAGGTGGTTAAAATTTAAACACATTTTGGTGTTTCAACAAGACAAAGATCCCAAAACAATCATAATTTACCATTATTTATAAAAAGAAAATATTCAATGAATTGGAACGTACCGTTCTGATATCTAGTTATAAGAACCTATAAAAGCATATTAAACACACTTTTCATTAAGCCCACATTTCTGTTTCAGAAATGTTTTTTACTGGTCCGATGTAATGTTCTAATCTTGCAAGAATCCTTTCGGTATCCAGGCAAAACATCAACTCAAATAATTACATGTAACGATTTGATGAGTGCATGCAAAGTTCTGACTAGCACTGCAGATAAATATGTTTCTTTTATATAGAAATTTATAGCAACAGATTCAAAGAAATAAATCAGTTTGATACATGTTCTCCAAATCAGCTTGTGGAGTATTTAGAGAGAAACATATACCTAAAAATTCCCTTGTGCTTTCTCTGATTGTACACACTCCGAATAGTACATTTGGTGTTTTTAGAAGTTTCTCTGCACACAACCTGCATACTGGCAGAGGATTGTGACAAAAAAAACACACACACAGAGGGAGTAAACAGAGAGAGAAAAAAAGAGAAACCGTAGCACACTAACAACTACACTTCAACTACAGCACTACACTATCAGACACACACGCGCACATACACAACCGAATGCACAAGGTCGGTGAAACAATTCACAGCTGAATAAAAAACAAAACAAAAGAAAGCAAGAAGAATTTTGAGATTCAGCTAAAAACTGATGAAAACAATCTAAAGAGGGAGAAGGAGAAGGGATGAGGTTTAAAAAGAAATCAAGCAGTAATATCAACATTACAACAGACCATTTCACCATAATCACAGCATACAGGTTCTGGACAGAACTTTACATTCACTTACTTAGAGCAGAAATGTTTGATGTTGGGCTTTTAATGATGCATTTCAGCTCTTCTCTTTTCCAGGTTGGAACAATAATAGATCACAAAACTAGGTTTTACAGTTTTGAAAACAGTGTGGATTTTCTCTCTGTTTTATTATTTATATTTGGCAAAATGTCTTGAATCACTTAGATGTTTTCTAAGACCTTCAACAAGCTTCAGGCATAATTCTAGATATCTGATCAATGTTCTTATTGGCTTGTTAAGTTCCCACATTAAAGAATCACTCTCATATCTTTAGTAGAATTGATATCAGGGCCTTTCCAGAAGCTTATTGTTAGTTTTATCACAACACTAAAAATAATGCTCAGTGGAGTCAATGTGATATCCCTGACAGTACCAAGGCAGCATCATGCTGAGGGTCCCCTTACAAAAAAATCCCATTAAATTCACATGGGGTCACATGTGGTTCCCATGTTCCACATGTGGAGTCACCAAACAACGTCACGTTATGCTGCTTTATTTAGCAGATCAGAGCACCCCATGTCATTCTGGTAAATTACATGCTAATGTAAAAGTAGGACTCTGCTGTGTGTGTATATAAAATGTAGTCAAGGTCATATGAGCTTTGTTTCGAGGCCAGTGGACCAGTGAAGCTCAGATGAGGAATGAATGGGGCAACACATCAGAACAGCCAGAGACCTCATCACCTTCAGCACTGGAGAAGGAAAACTCCCCACCTGAGCATCACCACCCACAGCACCTTCACCTGTGGTTACTGGAACATATAAGACCCCTGTACAGGCCACCAATGCCAACATGTGTGTGTGTGTATTCTCTCACCCTCCTTGAAGACATTAAGGATACTCAATGTTGGTTCACAGTCGAATGCTACAGTCTCTCCTGAAACAACTGTGAAGGACCAGTCGCTGAGGTTTTATCTGAGGTTTTGTTTTCCCTCTCTGGACTGGCACTGATGGTATTAAACGCGTTTCTACACATCTGGTTTCCACACGTTTATTGTCTGGGCCTGATTTGGGGCAAATCTGTATGGTGTCATGCTCAGATGTTAAAAGTTGTTTCTGTTACTGTTTCAAACAGAAGTAAATAAATTGTTGTTTGTGTACATACGTATATACTTGTCTTGGAAGTCTTGATTAATAGCTACAAGTTTACTTTAGTATGCAGTTATGTCTTATAAAATTATATGAGATTGACATGTGACCTCACATTCATCGTGAAAAGTGAATAATATGAAGAATTTGGAAATTTTCATGGTAAAAAATGTGGCTCCATTATTTTATAATTGTATATATTTTCAACTATTTCACACCTGTTGCATGTGTTGCAAATGTGTATACCATGTGATCCACATGGGTTTCACATCTTGTGTATCAATGTGTCTCACATGTGATAGACATATGAAACGTAATGCACATGTGATACATATGTGAAAACATGTGTATCACATGGGAATCATGTGATTTTACCACAAAATGTTCCAAAGTCACACATGTACATGGGCTTTCACATGTGATTCACATCATTCACATGTGACAAGTTGTGTGAACCACATGTGTGGCTTTCATGTGGCACATGTGATCACATTTGAAAGTCACATGTGACTTTCATGGGATTTTTTTGTAAGGGTCTGCTTTGCTGCTTGTGCTCCTGGAGCATTTAACCAATGCAATGTGTAATTTTGACCCTGTGTGGATTTAGACTCATGTTAAAAATATATACTAAGCATCCAATTCTTGTTCTTAAAAAACATAGTAGTACAAAGTATCATCTCTCCAACCTGGAAAAGGAAAAGTTAAATTAAATCCATGCCCATAACTGTATGTAAACTTCTGAACAGAAATGCATGTAAAATCAAGTCGGAATGTCAAAGAAAATAATATTAATAATAATAATAAAGCCAAATTTAAATGAGTTGGTGGTTCTTTTTGCTTTTTTCACCTCCCTCAAACTTATTGTCTGCTTCCACTGTTGAAAGGTGCCACTTGGTATCTAGCGGTCTCCTCCCTGATTTATGGCTTTCAGTTACAGTAAGACGTGGAGAGAGGCTGAGTTTAGCCGCCTCGGTTTTTAGTGCAGCCTCTGTCGTATTGCAGCAGCCTCGTAGAAGAAGCACCATTCAGACATTAACAAAGCAGCTTCCTTAGAGCTCGTCTTCCTCAGTGTGCATTTATTTATTGTTATGTCATTCACTGGAAACTAAACTTCAGCAGTAAGATTCTTCATTTGGTCCTATGTTCAAACAAGCGGCTGAACCCACAGATTTAACTCATAGTCCGGGGAAAATGGCCACCTCCAAAAAAAAAAAAATCCATCTGAAGATCAGCTAGTGTTCCCCTTGGCGTACAGTAATAAAAAAACTCTTTGATGTTCCTTCATTTGACTTATCATTCTAACATAAAATCACCACAATATGAATTGAATGGGAAAGGTGGAGAGGTAGGTGTGCAAATAAACCAAAATGTACAAAAACAATAAATTCTAAAACAGAGTTCATTTCATCTGAATATGTACAATATAGATAACAAAGTAGACAATACAACACTAAAAAAAAAAAAACATACAAATATATAACGCTATACTGCTTCTAGGAGGGAATATCTATAAATAAAGCTCACTCCCACAAATGATATCACACTGAAAAAGTTGCATCAGAAGTGCAACAGAACAAGTGAAGAGCTGCTTGACCAGTGGGAGCAAGGAAGGAATGTGATTGGATAATACACATCAAAGTCACCTTGATCTCCGACTAGATACACCAATGGCAGGGCGCCTCAGTGTTGTGATGCATAAACAAGATACGACAGGGCTGTTCTTTTTTCTTTTTTACGCCCGGCGGCTTAAAGCAAACAAAACCAATAAAGCAAACAAGCAGAAATGTTTGGTACAAATCGCACAACACTGAGAGCGCACTGGTCTGACTTTTCAAATGAATGAAAACATTTTTCATTAGCTCTTTGGGTCCTGCCACTGAACGCAAGTTTGGACAAAGCTGGAAAATGAAGAGCAAACTCTTGTGTAAACAAAAAAAAAAACAAGTCTGCGTCTACAGGTTTCACAACATGATGTCTGACCATCTAGAAATCCACAGTAAATCACAGATTGCAGAACATTTCAGCACGCAAGGGTCTTAAAGCTCAAAGGCAATCTCCTCGATGATCACTCAACTGTGATTTTGTTTCGAATTTAAACTTCAGCAACACATAGTTTGTGGCCGTTCACAATAATCAGAAGTTGCATGGTGTGAGAACAAAAAACAGACATTGTTCTCGGAGGCCAAACATTAGAACCACTGTGGCTAAGCTAAATATCAGATGGAACCTGATCTCCTTAAAAAGCCAAGGCAATCAAAGCCTGCTCTGAGCTGAACCGCTGAGTTCATTACAACCACTTACTGTACAGGGAAAGGGAAGTAGATTCCCAGGAAAGATTACAGGGAGTGAGCTGGTATCACATCAACACACTGTCCTGGGACTTGGCATGAACCAGACTCCCACTGTTTAGTATTCTCTCATTACATAAAGACTGTTTGACTTTTTTCTAAGTAATGCTCTAAAGCTCCAGAATAGGCATGGGCTGGTTACTGAAATCAATGTATTACAATGGTTTTAAAAAGTTACACTGAAAGGTTTACATTATACAGTTATTTCAACTAAAGGTTTTTCTAACAAGGAGCCATGGAAACAACAACACATTTTTCCAAGCCCCTCCCCAAACTATTTCTGCACGCTGTTGGTCAGCTGGCTTAAAAAGGCTGCTAACTTTTGCCCTTGTGTTCAAGAAAGAACAAAATTAGCTGTTCATGAAAGCCAACTGATTTCCACCTATCACTTGTTGTCACACTTTGGTATGTCTGTTCAGCAGCTGGCTGCAGGCTAGCTATCTAATTAACCAGCTAATAACATTAGTAGACCCCTATAGTTTCTCTCTCTAAACAACAAAACCACAAAAGTATGTGTATAATTTATGTTCTGCATAATAATAAGCTAAATCCTTGCATATTTGCTTGTGTCCATTTATCAATAAAATATTAATATTCTTAATCATAATATATTTGATATTTAACAATATCATAACTCATTGTAGTATAATTTTAGCAGGAGTAGCAATGCTTGTTTGATTTTCTGCTTCAAATTAAAAGAATTTTATGAATTGTTGTTTCAGAATTTATGTCTAAACCAGTAATATCATGGTTTTTGTGCACATAGTTGTCATACCATGAGAATTTCATTCTGGCCCATGCCTACTCCAGATTTTCTATATATTTCTAACAGAAGATTTTGACTTTATTGCTTAATTTAGGGCAGAGGAAAATGGAAATTTCACATCAAATGCAACAGGTTGTTCTGATATTAAAAGGGTAATGAAGCCTCCAAAGAGCATTACTGAACGGCTTGCAGAGCTGCTGCAGCCAAGGGCAGTACATCTAATTTGCTAAGTTTGACAATCATATTTAAAAGTACAATAAAATCATTTAATTACAGACCTCTGTTTGTAGCATGATTTCCAGAAAGCTGCTGTGGCGGAGCTTGCCAACTGGAAACTTGTGCGCTGCCACAGGCATCTTGGCAAAACAAAGGCTCCCTTCTGAACTTTTTGAACATTCAGCACAACAATTTAAAAACAAAAATAAATGAGATCCAAAAAAAAAAAAAAAAAACCTCTAAGAATCAGACGAATCCTCATGGAGCTGATGTAATGCATCATGGGAGGGAAGGCAGAACAGAGGCGCGTCTTAGTTGTTTTTCTTAGGCAAGAAGCTGAGGATATATTCGCCCACGCCCAGGAAGTAGACGACCTGGGCGATGCCGAACAGAGGTGCGATGACCAGGGCGCGACAGTAGGCTCCCTTCAGGAAGGCTGAAGGACCCTCGTTGCGCATGATTTTCCTGGAGAAGACATAAGTCATTACTTACACCAGAACAAAGGAGCAGCATTAATAATCTGCCTGCAGAGATAATAATGAAGACTTCACACTTGCTTTAGCTGTACAGACATAATGAGGTCACCTGATACAGTCGATCACTCCAGAGTACGTGTCTTCTGTGCTTCCTCGAGTCAGGGACTGAAGTCTAGTCTTTATCACTGCAATTCAGTAAGCCCAGGTTAAGACTTTAAACAGTCAAGTATCGGTATGTATGCTGCTGAAAATGCATCAAAACACGGCAGCTCACCATCAACAGGGTTGACTGCAACAGCCGCTGTGCTTCCTGCAACGCAGCCTGATATGAACGACACGTAAAAAGGAGCGGGGCCCTCTGCGTCTTTCTTCCCCAGGTTATTCAGATTAGCAAAAAGGGGGAAGTAGATGACGGAGAAAGGAACGTCCCTGCATACGCAACAAAAAGAAGAGTCAGGCCTGGGCATGGAAAATGGATCAGAGTTTGCTATAGAAACTGTCACTAATTTACCTGAGCAGTGTGGCACCAAGGCCCTTATAGAGTCCAGCAATACCCTTTTCCCTCAGTAATTGTCTGGTGATCTGCATGGCTGTCGGGGATTTTGTCTCCACAGTTCCTGCTGCCACTGTCTCTGGCATGAGCTTCCTCTGAGCAGCTAAAGTCCATGAGAAGCAAAATACATCTTGAGTTCCTAATGCTATCCAATACAAAATGTGTATGTATATTCTCTAACAACACCACACGAGGGCACTCTTTCCTAATGACACTGAAGGTTGTGATATTGAAAAATGTGTCCAATTTCCTCTTACCAAGCCTCCCTGCGTCCTGCAGCTGGATTTTCAACATCTCCATAGGAGTTGTTACAATAACCTGTGAAGAAACAGAAATAAAACGTGTCAAACAAAACATCCACGCATGCAGCACAAGCTTTGTCTCTCAAAAAGTAGAAATTTAGAGTGCTACTTGAACTTTTCCACATTTTGTCAAGTCAGTATCACATTTCTCAAATTATTTTATTGAAGTTTTACCTGATAGACCACAACAAATCAGCTTATAATCATTAACTGAAAGGAACAGGTAATATGATTCTTACATCTGGCATCGGTTTGTATTACGCTCGCCTGAGTCAATACCTGAGTTACAGCTGCAAGTCTTTGGGTATGTCTCTACCAGTTCTGCACATCTAAACTGCCATTTTCCATCTTCTTATTGTCAAGTTAGCTCAATTTTAGCCTAAATAGATGGAGAGCATCCGATTTTCAGTTGGATTTAGGTTTAGACTTTGACCACAGCCTTGTTGCTGGGACCGTGTGTTTAGGGTTGTCGTCCTGTTGGCAACCCAGTATTAAGTCTCTTGTAGGCTGTGGCAGGTATTCTGCTTTTCCCTGTGCTTGGTTTCATTCGTTTTCCCAACATCATTCAACTGGTTTCCCAGTGTCTGCTAAAGAAAAATATTCCCACGACAAGATGCTAACATCACCATATTTCAAGAACATGATGGTGTGTTCAGGGATGATGAGCAGAGTTAGTTTTCAAACATGCAATGCAAAATGATGGTCTCATCTGACCAGAGCATATTTATGCCTGCTGCAATTCCCTTCAAGAATTGTTTTGGGTTTCTTTCAACACTATATTTCTTCGCAATGCCAGATGTGTGTAGTTCACAGTTTAGGTGGACGGCCATGTCTTGAAGTGTTTGCAGGTGTGTTATACTCTTTGATTGCTAGATTTAATAAAGCTCTGTTAAATCTTTTAAACCTTGAAATGTGATTTTATAATATACACTATATCAACATTTATTAGGTAAGTAAGTATTTTCACCATGTCATATTTTCTAGCTCCAAGCTGGATGAACTTGGATGCCTAATGATTATCAGGTGATGTGTATCTGTGTAATGAAGAATTGTGTTGCCTAAGGACGTCAACATTTTATATCAAGGTGTGCATAATTATTAAGCAGCTTCTTTCTTTAGGCAAAATGGGCCAAAAGAGATTTAACCAACTCTGAAAAGTCAAACATTACCAAACGTCTGTCAGAGCAGTGAAGACTCTTGAAATTTATAAGATATCGGGGCGTGATCACAGAACTATCAGATGTTTTGTTGCAAATAGTCAACAGGGTCACAAGAAACATGTTGACAAAGAAAAGAAAAATAAAGTGTTAAGCTACAAGGAAGCCATTATCTTTCAGCACTGTCCTTTTCTATAACTATAATCTGCCTCTAATAGCTAGAAGTACAAGATGTTTAGAGCTTAGAGACATGGACATTGTCAGGTGGGCTGAAACTCGACCGCCACTGACCAAGGTGAAGACCGGGCCAAGAAATATCTGAAGACAGATTTATCAAAGGCTTTATGACTCTTTACCCCAGATGGATGGGGCCATGATTGGATCAGTGATCCACTTCGAATTAGGGGTACTGGTATGGATGGGGTGATGTGTTGTTTGAACCTTTTCTGGTTGAAGATGGATTCAAAATCAACCCCCAAACCTACTGCTAATTTTTAAAAAATACTTTCGTCAAGCAGAGGGGCAGAAATAAGTCTGCATCGTTCAAAAAGACTATCATTTTGATGCACGACAATGAATCCAAGTAAAGGCACCAAATTTGAAAGACTTGTAACGATGGCCTGTTCTTCGCTTCACCTGAACCTAACTAAAAACTTAGGCAGTTCAATCTCTCTGAAGTGTCTTGATAACTGAATAAAAAGCTGATCAGCAACAGAGCAAGAAACTTGACAGACTTCATAAATGAAAAAGTTTTATCACCGTTATTGAAAATGAGGAGGGTTATATTTGTCAATGTTTCTTTTTTTATAGTAAAAAATGTTTATGGAAAATTTTAAGTTGTTTGTTTATAATTCTCACTAAAACAGATAAAAATAGGAGGTGAGAAAATGTGTGTTTTTATTTAGATGTGCAATAATTCTGTATAATAATAGCTGCCCAATAATTTTTCACAAATAAATGTTTACCTAAGAAAGCCAAAACCTCACTTTTACTTGCTTAAACATTTATGTTTGAGATGTATTAAAATTTTGGATTAACAGAGCATTGCTGTTGCTGATTAATAAAAATAATCCTTTAATAATTACTTTAATCTTTTTCACAACTCTAACCCTGACCTATCTGCTATGTCCTTTGGTCTTCACACTACTGTTTAACACTATTATACTCTAGCAATCCTTTAAAACTTTCACAAAACCACTGTATTTATACTGAGAAAGGTTCAACTAAATTATTTAGGTGGCCTGGAAAAAAGGGGATTTAAATAAAACTACATTCCACTTTAATTTGTGAAGCTTTTTGAAAAACCCTTACTGTTTTCCTTCCAGTTTTCAACTATGCACTATTTAGTGTTGTTTTTTAAAATACAATCTTAATTAAAAAGATAAAATTTGATAGTTGCAACATGACAAATATGGTCTGAAGACTTTTTCACTTTTTCCACTCAACTCGATTTAGATAAATACTGAGTGAGACCTGAAAGAGTGTGTGTGTCTGGTGTAAAGCTACTGGCACCAATTGGCTCAATGTCAAGCCTCGGCCTTCCCTGTAGCTACACCATAGTAACTAGTTAACTAGATTAAGGGTGAGACGACCACGTTCTCAGCTGCGATTGTAATCCAAGATCTGCTGCACTTAATCTAATCACAGTCCTAAGGCTTGAAGTCTTTGCCCTCATTGATGAGAAGCATTTCCTTCGGACTCACTCACTCAGCGCACATGGCTAAGCACTCTCACAATGTCTCCTCTCTGATCACACACATCTACACAGCTGGCCGTGTACCTTCCTGCTCACAGCACAGCCTTACAGTGACTGCAGATCGCTCATTAGACCAGAACATTACAGCTCACTATCAGACCCAGATCACACCGTCTACAGACTCTAAGCGTGTTTCTTTGACTACCATGTCCAGCGATAATGTGGTTGTGGCTGATTGCAGCTGCAGGGACAGAGACAAATGAGGCAGCAGCCCAAGTCAACCTGAGTGTGCTAAAGTCAGGAGTTTCAGATGGATTAAAGTAGGGTGCAATTGAAGCTACGCCAGCTTTTTCCTCATTTACCTGGCATGTACCCGCTCCGCACCCAGCCAGCATCTCTTTGACCAGAGTGAGCTTTCTGAAGAGGAAAAGAAAGATACAATGCAAACATCAACTTTATTTCTTAACATCCTTGAAAGCAGAAAAAGGTACTGCTTGTTCTTGTGATGCTAATCTTTGTCTTCTGTATCAACATGTCAGGAAGAGGAACAGATTAATAATTCACAAGGAGAGCAACTGGGACCAGACAAGTCAATCATTCATCAGCCTGCATGTTTGTGTCCATGGAGATTAAGATAGATGTCCTAGAAAGCTTTGGGTTTATCAGTGAATGCAGCTTTTAGGGGCGGACAATGGTTTCTTGCTTTCAGTAAAACCAGATAATGGTTGCTAATGTTTGAGATATGAAACCATTATTTGTTACCTGGCGACCAGATTTCTGATAAGAGGGTTGCTAGTGCATATATAAGTGACTTTACTTGTAGTTCCTTGCAAATGTATTAATACTCGTTTAACTACTTTTGGGTTATTTACTCTTCTACACCTTACAACTACAATTTTCAGTGTATGTTATTGGGTTCTTATGTGACAAGCCACACAAAGTAATGCAGAAATGTAAAGGGGAATGAACGTTATACAAAAATTTGAATATCATGAAAAGTTAATTTCAGAAAGTGAAACTTACATACTATACTCTGTAGTTTTATCACACACAGAGTATTTCAAGACTTTATTTCTTGTAATTTTGATGGTTACGGTTTAAAGAAAATGAAAACCCTAAATTTTGTGATTCAGACATTTTTAACATTGACAGAAGTTAATGTTGGAAACTCGTGATGTCACATCCTAAACAGCTGATTAATTCAAATCACCCGCAAAGGTTTCTTGAACTGACTTGAATGTTGTCCAGAGACAGTCTTCTACAAGCTTTGAGGAGATCAAACCACAAAAGCTCATTGCTAAAGAAGCACCTCAGTTCAATTGGATGATTGGAGGGCATGTATGAAGAGCTACTGTGAAGACTTTACAAAGATCTGATAGTTTAGCTCTAGACTTGGACTGGACCATTCCAATATAAGAATATGATTAAATTTATGGGGCGAAATGCATATGCATAATTTTTACTTATAACCAAGTATTACCTTACTCTAACAATTATATGCTACCTTATATTGGGAAATTACATATAATTACATGTACATTTATGGTTGTAATGTAGCAAAATATGGTAAAATTTAAGGGATATAAATAATGTGTCTTTTGCAAGACACATTATAAGCCACACAGTTCGTAGCATCTTAAAATTCTCTGAGTATTCAAGAAGAGGACAAAAAGGTGAAGGATTAACTGGAGCCTTGGGGTGGAAGTGCAGGCAGCTAATATGTTCAGCTATAGATATGTTAGTAAACACGGCAGTAATCTTCAGAGTGAATTAGAGGAGAAGGTGAATGTAAGTCAGGCTCTCAGCACTTTGATGCCTCACCCATCCTTGGAGAGGTGATGCCTGAAGAAGTCATTAGCAGCCAATTTGATAGCCTTCTCTGGTGTAACTAGCGTTAGGTTCACCGCAGCTCCTAGGAGAATAAAAACAACAGAAAGTCCATGAAGAAAAACTGTGTGTTTCAGAGTTTAAAGTAAAAGTGTTCGACATACCTCTGTACATCCCAAAATACCCCTCTGATCGAATGGTCTTAATAAGGCAGTCTGACCTGAAAGAAAACAACAACAACAGGGGTCATGTGCTGTTGGACAAGTTGCAAGACAACACAGATCAGTTCTGAATATGGCACAACCGTAAACTCTGTTGCGATTTAAGGCAAGAGCTTCTATACTGTACATGCTGGTATAAAGGCGAGATCCATTTTGCTGGTTTTGCAGGCGAGTCTTGGCCAGGTCAATGGGAAACACACAGGTCACTCCGACAATCCCGGCAATCCCTCCATTGATCAATTTGGCAGGCAAACTGCATGAAACGGAAGACCAAAGAAAAAAGTTACAAGAATGAAAGGAAAAAGAAAATATCACGAAATCATTAAAATATCATGATTCGCAGTCATCTTTACCTGATCTGTTTATCAGCCATTTATCTGAACCCCCGGCTGGTCGCAGTAAAACACGTTGGTTAGCTGGTCACTCTGGAGATGTTTATTTTCTTTGAGATGATATTTCCAGTGGTGTTCTGCTATCTAAGTGAGACAAAGTGGTGTGGCCCTTTGTTTTCCCACTCGATTTAATCCAGTTGTTGCTACTTCAAGTAAGTCTGACAGAAAAGAGAGAAAAACCTGCTTGAGTAAAGTGATTCTGATAGAGAAATATCCCAACAGAAAACAGGACCAGCACACAGACAACAAACATTTCAAGAAGCTAAGATGCAGACTGTGACAGATCAACATGGATTAGGTTTGGTCCGACTAGAATATCATTGTGGAGATTAGAGAAGATTATAGGACACCAATCAATGATATTCATTGCTAATATTCAAAACGTAATGAAAGAGCTTCGGAACTACAATAGCTGAAAGTGTTAAGAGTAACTCACTCAAATAGGCATTATAATAGCTCTAAATCTGTAAGAAAAAAATCCTCAGATTTACAAAATTAAGATTCCAGATTCTCAATAGTTATTTGAAGAAATAACCAATCAATTAGCTTCATTTCATTATCACTACATTTCATTACCACTGTAGGTACAATCAGACGTGGTGCTACTTCTTTCATAATGATAGGTGATACCTGAAAATAATTAATCAGAGAAAAAAAATGGAAATAAATAAATGGGAGAAAAATGGTTCCTGTATCCTGAAGGTTGTTATAATTAAAACATCTTAACAACCAGAACTGAACCAGGCCTGATGCCAGTGACTGTCGTTCATTTGCACAATGAGGCAATTGCTAAGATATGTAAAAAGAAAAACAAAAAACTACAAAGCTTAATACAGCAAATTTCTTGCATTAACTGCAAAAAAGACACATTTCCTCTCTGAACAGCAGATGCTAAGATCGCTGTAAGCAGTTCTGCCGTAGAAGAAAATGTTTCTGACAGTTTTCTTAACATAAAGCTATAATGGCTTCGGTGAAACAACTCTAACCACCACAGCATCTGTTCATCATGTGACCTTGAAGCCTCGTGCTTTATGCAAACGCGCTTTCGCCGGGAAACTGGAGCAAAACAAGCACAGCTAAATCTGCCTGCTTCAGATGTAGCATGCAGAGAGAAAACATGGGGGAAAAAACGACACATCCAAGATGTGTGTCACTATTTTTTGACGCAGAGGGTCTTTACTGTGAAAAGATGCTTCCAATTTCCCCTTTTTTTTCCTCTCCACCCTTCCATACACCAATCAAAACCTGCCTCTGCTCTCCTCCTCTCTCCTTCCCACCAGCCCTCCCCCAACGTTTCTCTCTCAGTCACGAGTCACGACTCAGTAAACGCAGCTTTTGCATCTCAGATCTTTGCTGACTGGTGGGTTTGCAGTGTGAAGTGTGTGTGAGGGGGGTGCACACGCCAACGGTAATGTCCTAAATTCTCCCAGATCTTCTTTCTGGGAGACTCAACAGCAGGAGTGGATGTTTTAGATTCATGGGAACCTTAGCTGGCACTGAGCGCAGCAGCATCTGGCGTGTTTAGGTGGATGGGGGACTGGAGGCTTTTACTGGCTGCTCCAGGGGTGGAGAAAGGAGGAGCAGATAGGCGGTTCAGAGGAGGTCACTGAGAGTGTGTCTCTGCTGCACATCTAGCTCTGTTTTCTCTCACAGCAGGTGACATTTAGACTAAATTTTCCTTTCACAGCATGTTCTTTTAGTTTCTGTTCTCTGGCAGTTACTTCCCCATGAACAAACACGTGTTAACTCCATACTCAGCACTTCATTTTTTTAGACCACTGAATAACCACGTGCCAAAGACTAAATGTAGCAGGTAGTCCAGATTCCTGTCACCTTGTGAGATGCAGCGTGAATCTGACATCTCCATCCTTCTCCACCATGCCATCAACATTACTTGTCGACTTTAATCCACACGACTGCATCTGCTGCTTGGACATGTCCCCAAGCCTAAGCCTGACTGCAGCGTCTTGTCATGACAATTAGACTCTGTATTTGGACACAACTAGGTCCACTGTGAAGTGTCCACAGGAAAAAAAAATAAAAAAAACAACTCGTCATCAACCAAGGCTGCAAGGAATCTGTTACAATCTCACTAAACTGCCTCTATATCCGAACGTAGAATATTTCTGCATTGTGTTAAAGTAATAAAAGGCTTTGGCCTCAAAATAAAGTTCTGATAGATACATTACTAAAGCGCAGATAAATGAACATGGTAAACAACTAATTATGCAGAGAAAAGTCAGACTTGGAGAAATGGAGCCAGTGGGTGTCCGAGTAACAATGATGCTCAGAACTGGAGCATAAAATACATCTAGCTGAAAGCTGCAAGAAAAATCCAGTTTTTGACAAACTGAGATAAACTTCAGGCAGAGTGGGTTGACCACACAGCACTTTAAAACCAACAATAGGGTGGCGGTTTGTTTGATCTTAAAGCTATTGCACTCAAAACGGACAGAAATTTTTACTTTATCAAATCAAACTCAAGGCAAATCTGTGCTACAATTTCTTTTTTTTCTTGGGTGTCCACTGTACTCTGCATAAGATTTTAAATAACGCATCATAATATTATAAAACTATGTAACTTCTGATGGGTCCTGTTAAGCCTGTCTTGTGCATGCTATCTGTATTCTTATTCATTTTTTTTTGTATTTATTTTCTCTATTTTGACAATGGAATTGAAAGTAACTGCAGTACAAACTCTGCACCCAGTTAATCAAAATTTGTATATCTGCTCCTAAAATTATCAGCAGTTCATGCGAGGTCTAAAAAATCTCACCTTCTTGAACATTTCTGAACAAAGTTCATTTTTTATGTTTGCACCACAGTAGCTGATAAGTACTGATGAGTACACAATAAGTGATTATGCAACCAGTGTAGAACCTTGAACTTAACTTTAGCCAACTTACTAACGCAGCTATAGGATGCAGCTGATTAGCTGAAGAGCTAACACACAATGATGGTGCTGAAAAACATAGCAGTCCAGTTTGTGACCCTTGTTCATCAGAACAAGTTATTCAATAAGACTGTTAACTCTTTCTTTATGATATGACGTGTAAATATGATAACCTGTTGCTGCCAGTTAGTAGAACATCCAGTATCAATGATTAAAACACAGTAATTTGTACACACAAACACATTTAATATTAAACATACCAAACATAAGCATGTTTCATGGCCTTCAGTTAAGTTCACAGTTTTTAAGTCTGAATAATAAGGTGGATTTAAATTAAATATATTTCATTTCAAGTGGCATAATTTGCTTATTTTAAATAGAAAAGTTTGATGATTTCCATATTTAATTTTCTTACTATTGCAGTCATACTGAAAACCTATGGCAGCCTGCCAGTCGCAAATAGAGGCAGCTAAGTAAATGGACAGATGCACGTCTGCACTCAGATGCATTAGGGAAAAGTAAACAGGATCAATGCCTGGATAATTTAAAGATTAAGTGATGTAGTTGGTAGAGCTACTGCTTTAAGGTACAGTATCTCACCTTGAAGAGATGAAATCAAGCTTTAAGAATCTGCAGACTATTCCTTCTCGATTTATTTCCAACACAAACTGAATGTAAATCATATTTATTTCACATAAATCAACCAGCCAGAGGCAAATACCTTCTCAATCTAAGCTCCAGTGCTGCTCCTCTCTTCTTAAGTGCCGACTGAGTAAAGGTCTTGGTGAATGAATGACATTCAAGTTTGGCTAAAGATACAAGGAAGTGAGTGGCTATGGTGACAAAGACTTGTTGCAATCAGCACTAAAAAAGAACCCATGTGACTTGGGAAGACTGCACAGAAAATGAAAAGCAAATGCAGCTTTTTCATTAGCTCAGTGCAGGCAGTAGATACCAGTTCATCTGTCTCACATGTGCTGGTTCTATTAACACACTGCACACTGAGCTCCCAACAGCAGAAGTGTGTTTCTGCAGATATATTGGGTAATGCTCTGAGCTGCAAGATCACAGTGGTTAGATCTAACGCAAGGCTCCATCTGTTTAGAGCTACATTGCATTATTAATATTTCTATTACTGTTAATATGAACTGTTATGAAAATGTATCAGCCCTCTTTTCAAAGAAATTGTAATATTAAAGATAACTGAGTAAAAACCAAAAGTACTATCATGATTTTATTTATTAAAGAAACAGGCTCCACCCCTGTCCCTCTTAGTAATTAATAATAATTGGGATTAACTTCATGTTTTGGTTAAGTCTCCTTAGTCAAATTCAGGCTTGATTTCTGACTAATGTCTAGCATTAAGAAATCACGTAATGTCAGGCTGAATGAAGTAGGTCAAAGCAACATGTCAATTTCAAATCTAAAGATATTCTAGAACAAACAAACCCATTGACCTCTATTTGTTTGGAAATGGTTACAAAGCCATTTGTAAGACTTTGGGACTGCAAGACAAACGATTGAAAGCCACTATCTACAAATGGACAACACACAAATCAGTGGTAAACTGTCCTAGGAGTGGCTACACCACAGAGCGCATCAATGACTTAAGTAGAATCACAAAAGAACAACATCTAAAGGGATGTATGCTTCATTTGTCTCTGTTGAGGTCAGTATTCATGACTATCTTATGAAAGAGATCAAACAAAAATGTAATTCATGGAATACTTCCAAGGCAAAAACCAATACAAACATCACATTCTCATATTTTCCAAAAGCACATCTTTTGAGAAAATATTCCGCAAACTAAGTGGCTGAATTAAAAAATTCTGCAAGGAAAAGAGGACCAAAATATTTTCACAGTTACGTAAAAAGCTGATTTTTTTGGCAGCTCTTGCTGGCAAGGACGACTCGACTAGTTCCTTTGTTATTTTTAAGAAAATATGTAAGTGTGATTCACGCCATTATGGATTTTCTTTTCATTTACCACATTTAAAAACAGATAAAAAAGGAAAATATATACAGAATAAAATAATGTGCAAAGTACAAGAAAATAAATAAGAAGGCAGTCATAACAACCATTCAGGGTTTCACAATCTACTCGGGTCCAAGGCCAAAGAATGACTTAAATGAATCCAGAGTTTGAGATATGTAGACATGAGGTATAAACAGAAAGTAATGCAAAAGGGCTATTGTAATAAAATGACTCATGCATAATCTACTATCTGATTTAGCTTCATGACAATGTGTCCATATTGGTCGTATAGATGTTTATACTTTACTGCAGTGCTGCAAATATTTACGAGATACTGAATATTTTTAGTCTTACACAGCAGTACAGGACCAAGGGATAACATTTACAATATCAAATCTGATTAACATTTCCTCTTCCCTACACCATCAGGATTATAAACTTAATACATACTTATGAGAGCTCGCTCCCAACCATTTTTTAGAGCCAGAAGAGTGAGATCTGGGCTTAGAAACACATTTTGTGTCACTGATTCTCTGCTCTGAGATCATATTGCAGCCATTAAAACAGTACAACAGAGTGCTTTTTGAAATCACCTGTTGCGGGCCAATGATATCAGGTTGAGTCAGGCTTTTATGTTTTAGAAAAAGGCTCTTTGTGCAGACGAAAGGTGAAGAGTTTGGTCCTTCCTCTGACTCCACAGGTAGTACATGGAGGCTTTGTTTCTGTAAACCATCTGGGGGTTTCTTTATCTTCACGCTTTTGCCTCAATCTCAGGTTTCTTACTATTTGAAGAAAAAAAGAAGAGAAGAATAATTGCTGACTAACTTCACATTCTCACATTTCACCAAAAACATCCAAATGACTTTGGGAAAATATTCTGTGGAGGGAGAAAAAAAGTGGATCTTTTGCAACTGCTTCCAGTTTGCAGATTGCAGCAGACTGCAACATGAAGGTACAACTCTCACACAGGGATGATACAAAAGTATCCTTCTCCTGCAGTGAGCCTCCTGCTTGTGGGATACTTAGCACATTTTTGTGAAATCCCTTTGGTCTAGCTAGTAAAATAAAACAAGGTTTGTATGATGAGTCATAGTAAAGCTATTTTCTAAGCTCTGGTCTAAAATGCTGAACAGTTCCAGCAGATACCACAGGATGTCACCTAACACCTAAGAATGACTCACCTCATCAATTATTTCCAAGTAGTTGGAATGCTTTATCACACTTATAGCCTGAACTTTTCCTTACATGTACAAGTAAGGCTCCCAGTGCCAGTTTTAAAATAAATAAATTTTTGCAAGTTCCTCTGCCATCCTGCTCAGCTAATAAATATTCCCATGTGTATGTTTTACAAGGCTTTGAAGCCTTTGCAGTGGATGCCTTGGGTTACAGAATAATGACCCTTGATGGTGCAGTGGCTTGTAAAATATGCAGGCCACTTTAACTTTTTTTTATTATTTTATTTTCACGTAATCTACTGGTATTTATGTGCTACACCAATGCAAAGTAGTGCATATTTGAGCAGAAGAAAAAATATTTTATAAATGAAGTGTGGCTTACATTAGTATTAATCCTCTATGCAGTCACATAGCTGCTGGTGCTGGTTGTGGGATACGGACAGGTCATCAATCGGGTAACACAGAGACACACAGAGCAAACAACCATCCACACACACACACTTTGTCCAGCTCATACAGCTAACAGTCATTTTTTTTGCACTAAGGGAGGAAGTCTGGAGCACCCGGAGAGAAACCACCATTCTTAGGTAGAACGTGAACATTCCATGCAGAAAAACCCCGGGTTGGGATTTGAATCCAGAAGGCAACAGTGCAAACCCCTGCTGTTCTGAAGGCCTCCGATGTTGGAGAACAAAGAGCATCATGAATATCACGCAAGTTAAAATCAAGTTTAGTTTATGAAATATTATTTCAAGTTTTGAACCTACTAAGTCATAGCTGTCCAGTTAAGCTCTCCAAAATTACAGCTTTGATAAAAAAATAAGTAGCCAAGGACTATGGTAACTCGAGTTTCAGTTCTGTGGACATGTATTCACTAACACTCCACCAACATGGCCTCAGCTGTGGAAAGAAAGCAATCAGAATTCCCATTTGCAACAAGCCATGTGCTTTCGTCAAGTCAGAGCAAAAGGAACTTTTCTGCCAACTATCAAAACGCTTTCAGTGGGAGAAGACTGATACTCCAGTTTGCTCCTAACAGGTCATTCCCATTATGAAACATGGTGGTGCCAGCTTCATGTTGTGGAGATGCTTTCATTCAGCAGAGAAGATTAAACTAAGAGTAAATGGAAAAAGATGGAGATAGCTGTTCGAGGATGCGAAAAGACTTGCAGGTCAGGTGATCCATTAAATACTGTGAGGTTTATGATTGCATGTTGAGAAAATATCAAATAGTTCAAGGAGCATTATTCATTTTGTAAAGCACTAATTTATAAACATGTATCGTTGTATATTTTAAAGAACTTTACAACTTAAAGGAGAACTCTAATTTACAACCAGAAAGTATCTTCCTCTTGTTCTACCAAAAAGAAAGAATGGCACAGTTTAATGTGTGAATATGCTGATAGCGTCCAATAACAAGCGAACTAAAAATGTCTATACAACCCTTAAAGATGACAGCCGACCCACCTCTTCTGTGTTACAGACGGAAAGTCAATATACCTGTACGTGTTTAATGGTTCGGCGATTTTATGGCACGTAATGGCCCCGGTATAACACTTTAATAAGCCATTTTTCACTAGCTAAATATTAAAGCCGACGTTGTTGCCAAGTATGCATATATAATCCGCTTTAGCTTAAAACTGCTACACTTACTGCATGACGGGAAATTATTTCCTTCCCGTTACTCAATGACAACCTCACAGTCAGGCGCATCTTAGCCCCAACATTACCAGCCACTGCTTCATGCAGCTAACTTCATTTTACACCTAGCTAAAAAATGTACGATAAGTATTTAGGTTATCTTCAGGTGATATTTTCAAAATATACACTCCCTGCACTTGGAAAGCAGAGAGAATTTTTCAAAGGAAACGTCAACGAGCATCCCCGTTATGTACATACCAGCGTCGTTTCCGCTGCTTGTGCCTCCGGGGTGATTCTGGGGTGAAATCAATGCGGTTTCACTCTGTGTATTTGACTGATACTCCAATAGCAGCTAACCTACGGGAATTACTAGCATTTGAGTCCAGTGGAGGAGGTGGGAGTGAAAGCAAGCAGCCAGGCAGGCAGGCAGGCAGGCGGGCAGGCAGGCAGGGAGGGGAGCAGACTGGCTGGTAAGAGAGAAGCTGCTGCAAACCATAGCAGGGAATCTGAATGAGACCTCTAGTGGCGTATAGTAGAATTACACACACAAGTGCAGTAAAGGTGTTGGGGGGCTAGGGGGATGGTAGGACGGTAGCCTACGTCATCATGACGGCTCATCGCTGCACAATGACCTTGTGGGATAAAAATATAAAAATGGCAAGAGCTGCTATATTGGGGTTGAGACTGAGAATGCGGCCCTAACACGTCAAATTAAAGACCAAAAACAATGCATGAATGTTTTCACAAAAAACTATTCAGTGATCTATTCTAACAGATGCACTGACAATGCAGTTTTGTAGAGCAGAAAAAAGTTTTTTTTTTAAATAGAACAAAGACAAAAACATATAGTTAATTTTGATGTGTGTGCACTGTGTTTGGTGGAATTTACGAAAAAGTCTGTAAAGCTAATTGCTTTTTTATGCCTAAGGTTGTTATACGATGATTTTGATGATCTAATGTTTATTCCTTTATAATTAGTGAGTGTATGTTTTTATTATGTAGTTGCTATACAAACAAACCTGGCTTATACAATTTATGTTGTAAAGCTCAAATGATCATTATTTCATCAATAGTGAATAGTTTAAAAAAGAAAAGAAATCAACCACAAACATTATCAAGACAATTGTTTGGAGCCGAATAAATAATGGAAACACTTCTGCAAACAGTTTTGATCATTGCTTTCAAAGCTTTTACATGTTACCAATGCAATTTGGAGGCTTTATCTGTGATGATAAGCTCTTGCAGGTTGGAAGGCCTCCTTTTTATCACTCTAATCTTTAGCTTCCTTCACAGATTCTCTATCATATTCATGAAAGGAATCTGAGTTGGCCACTCCATAAGATAAATATTATCAGTTATTCAGAAGACCAATGTTCATAAAATTAAAATTTGGCTAATAAACTATAATAATAGGGAGCTAATAAATAACCAAATTGCTTATTATCATTAAATGACAACATATGGTCAGATTTTGTCAATTGCATTGGAGCATTATTTTTTTATTACAAACATAATTTTCAGGACAAGATCTCAATTATCCCAGTTTTCTTTCAAATGATCGTCAACAATTGTAGATGCCAGTCAAAAGCACTTCAGAAATATTTTGATCCCAGAGTCAAAATATTTACACAATGTTATGTAAAATTATGCAATTAGAAATATATTACATTAGAAGTAGCTATATGCTTTCTAAATTGCATCTTCAAAATGCCAGCCGACCACAGAACTGGTCCTGATGCAGTCCATCCAGTTGACTTTAAAAAAAAAGTCTTATAAAAAGCCCCACCAGTTGGAGGGTGGTGTCTCAGAGGGTTTTGCACATTATGACAGTTGATCAGAGAGCTGGTCGGGATGATCGGGGCCTCAGTGTAAACAAGCAGGTTACTCAAGTGTAAAGCAGCCATCTGCGCCCAGTGTGGGCTCATCTACTGCTGTGCTTCCCCAACAGAGGAGCTCTCTGCTTCCAGACCTACTCTCTTCAGCGACTCCGTGTACTTTCTCCTTCCAAGACTGACTATGTCCTCGATCTCCTCTGCCAGATCCCTCCTGCCGCTTTCTGTCATAGCGGCCACGAGCCTGGACACTGACCCAAGGTCCTGCATTCCTCTGTCCTTGGGCCCAGTGAAACAGCATGTCCAGCACTAAGGCACCCAGGTTGTCCCTGGCGAGTAACACAAACAAGAGATGTTGCGTTATGAAGCAGCCAGCTGCAGCTGCCTCAGTGGAAAAGAATGGTGTAAAAATACACCATGCATGCATACATCTGTCCACAACTCAATCAGTAGCAGCAATGTGAACATTTGAAAGAAATGTATGCTCATTATAGATTTAGTGTAATCTGCAGTCATAGGTGTATTTAAAAACGGCCCTCTAAGAGTAAGACATTTGAATCTCCATACAATAACCACTATATTCCTGCTGTAAGGACATTAATCTTTGACTTTACATAACGCATCTTTTTCCATCTACAGGATGCGTCATGAGTGGGTTTTTAGGCTTAGGAGAAGGGGGAGGGCCAGATGAGTAAACAGCCTGTGTGTAATCTCCTGCAGTGTCCCAGATGGCTCGAATGATGGCTGACAGTGCAGATTAAAGCAATCAAAATGTTCTCCTATTACTGGTTCTTTTGTAGCTTACATACCAACTCAGTCTACCTGGATTCCCCAGAGGTTTTCTTTTACCATGTTTGCACATTGATTACATAAATTACCTTTACAGCAAATGTAAATTCTAGCAAGATTTAAGCTGGAGTTTTGAATGATTTTCAACCTATTCCACAATCAAGACAAGCTTTGTTACCCGATTATTATCTTGAATATGCAAAAGTGAATTGAAGATTTTTACATGTTGTCTAATTGCAGCTCAAAAGTGCAATGTATTTTATTTTGACTTTATGCAATAGAACATCTCAAAGTAGTACATAATTGGGAGCAAGGTGGGAAACTAAAAGAGTAGTCTATTCAGACTCCTGATTCAGTTTTTATTGAACTCAATTACAGCTGCAAGCCTTTTGAGTTAGAGCAGTAATTGGATTTAGGATAAAGCAAGGTAAATTACAAATGCATACTACACTTGTTTGAGTTTTACTTCAAAAAAGTACTTAAACTATAAAACATTTTCCTTCCAATTCATAAATTTGAACTGTTTTGTGTTGGTATGTCACGTAAAACCTGAATTTAATACATCAATGTTGCAACTCCACAAAATGTGAGAAAGCTCAAGGGTTTCAAATACTTTCACAATGAACTGTACAGAGAAAAGGTGCATGCATATTTAGACAATATTTCAGACAACAGTTGTATTCCAGATTCATCTCAAAACGCTGAAAAATATTCATTAAAATTATTTCCCTTTTTCTGATTACCAATCGGCCACAATAGACCTAAAAAGAGAAGTTAAACATCTCACTGCAGAATAACAACAAAACACAAGAGTTGATGTGGTATTATAACATCTCTGTTAAATAAAAACAAAAAAAATTCCTGTACCAACACTGGAGAAATGTCTCCCTGTTTTACAAAAACACATCTGAAAACATCTCAAACACCATGAAAACAAGTGAAGCTACTGATCTGACTTAAAAAAAGAAACACAATTCCACTTCCATAAAGTATCTGCATGTGCATAAATAAGTCTGATTCAACCAAGAAGGCTTAAATCTACATCATGCATAATCAAACTGATCTGCTTTAACCTAAAATCACAAAGTCAAGGTTCTCTGATGATCACAGTTCTGAAATAGAAAATACAAAATTCCAACATCTTTGTAGGTCAGACACATTATAATTCTATTTTGAACATAATCCAAGACAACTATTTATTTAAATGTTTTTATTCTCACCTGTGTTTGTACTGTATGCGGTCCAACACTTCATAGCTCATCCCAAGGTTAATACCAATGACACGCCAGTCCCGTCCAATCCGCAGGGAGATGGACAGCAAGTTGGCTTCTGTAAGGTAGCCGCTCTCTGGGTCACCCAGGTTCAGGGGAGGATATTGGAACTCCTCCATGTTAAAACTGTTGTCAGAATTGAGAGCCTGCAAGTGAAACATGGAAATGTTCCCCTTTAGGTATCGATATTATTCATAAAAAGAAGCCAAAAAGGTTTAGAAAAGCTGTATTTTTGTCAGTGGAATGAAGAAAAAGCAAGAAGAGCAACTCAAACAATAGTGTGGATATTTTGCAAATATTTTATATATAAAGGTAATAAAATTAAATGGAAACATGATAAAGAAAAGCAACAGTGTAAGTGAAAAGTAGGAAACAACAATGTCTGGTATTTTAACTGACAGGAAGTCTTAATGGTAAAGTAGCGAGCCACTGGGTGTCAAGTCCTTTCCTCTTTTTGGCTACTTCCTCTGGCAGATTGCTGGGAATCTCCCCTCTGTAGAATGACACCTGAAAAATGAATAACAAACACAAACATTTAGATTAAAAACTGCAACTTGCTCAGCAAACATCCCCACAGCTATTTGTTCAAGCTTTGGTCTTTTTGTTTCCCTTTAAACTTCAAAATTAAGTCATAAAAGAAAGACACTAGGTCCAGTGAGGCCATAAACTGTACAAAAGGCCTCAAATCACATCATCTAACTTATTTCCTATTATGCAACGTGTTTCCTATAAACAAGTACAGAAAGTTATCCTCTTTCAACCTTTACCCCACTAAGGACAGTAGTGACATCTGTTTCAGCCACAACCCTTATTTATGCTGTTTCCAGCTTCCAAGAATGACTTCACTGAAAAACAGCCTGCAGTCCAAAGTTTTTTAAAGCTGCAACTATATATTTTTATCTTGTGGCTTAGGCAAGCAAGTATCATGAAAGGACTCCATAGATGAAAACCAGTGTCTATCTTTATTCCCGTCATCCAAATAATGTAAAGTGAGGTGTGACTGAGCCTGTTTAATCTCGTTTTCTCTTCATTTCGATGAGCTGATTGTATCAGTTTCATATTGGCTGCTAATGGCAGTCAGTGGAGAAGTACAGGTAAACCCAGTGTAAGGACACCGCCATGTTTAATGGCGTAATCTGATTTATTATGTGCAGCAGGAGCAGCACACCTCACTGATAACACCTGCAATCCGTGCAGATGCAAAAATAGCACCTTGCAAATCTCAGCAGGGTTAAAGTACCGTAGAATTACAGATCACATCCTCTGCACAAACTATCAGCATAAGAAGAGTGTTATATTTGACAGAGAGCACTGAGAAAATGAATGAAACAAACAGCATGAAGGATTCTCAGAACGTTTGTAAGAGAATATTTTATTATTTTCTTAATAGTTTTAGAAGGGATCTAACTACAGACTTAACACAAAAATATCTTGAATTAGAAACACCCTCATCCCTACACTATCATAGGTTACCAAACAGATTATATCCAAGTTCACTAAAGATGACATCTAGAAAGAAATCTGTTTGACAACAAATGCACAGGAGTCTTAAGTAACCTTTAACTGAAATTTGAATTTTGAAGCCCTTTCTGCACTTAAATTTTCACATTCAGAGTCAGGCTGAGATATATGAAACACATAGAAGAAAAAATGTTAACTTAATAAATCAATTTCCTTCTTGGAGTGATCCAACCATGTTTTATTTCAATAGAACAACATCTGCATCTTATTTTGTCTTTACTTGGGTCTTAGATGTGGGATGCCTGTTTTTAGGAAAACAATCTTCCTTTCCTAAACTGAAAGTAATCAAAGTGAAGCAAAGCAACAGGGTTGATCGACATATATTTTGTAAGTACTCAATGTAAATTAAAATGTTATGCTCTTTGCTCATTGTATTATCTGCAGAGTGGGCATGTAACATCCATTATTATTCACTGTTCTGTGTTTCTTACCTGTCCCCTCACTGGCCCTTTTTGCCCCTGAGCAGAACAAATGTACACTTCCTTCACATTTTTCAGACTGGAGTAAAACACAAAACACAGACGCCCCTCAACGCAATCCGGCCTGTCTGGGGAAAATAAATAAACATGTTAAAAAAAAAACATGTTTACAGATGTTACCCAGCAACACATAATTCAACATTAATGGCAGCAAAGATGAATTCCAACCTGTGACGATGTCTAAGCCCTTTTCAAAGCCAGCGAAGAACTGCTCTCCTTCCAGCAGGTCACACAAGTCTGAGGGGTGAGGTCCATCATATTGCTCAGACAAAGACTGAACTCTGCCCTCCATCTGAGCAGAAAACCCACATAATTACTGTTCAGCATCTATACTTGAGGTTCCAAAGAAGGTCAAAAGGTGAGATTTCAAACCTTGTTAGCAGGCAGGCACTGCAGCAGAACCTGAGCGGGATCCGACTTCCGCTGGAGGACGAGGAACTGGACTTTAAACTGTTTAAGCCGTTGATAAACCTTCCTGACCACCCCGCTAACACAACGCTGTGTAGTGTACCACAGCCAGTACCTGTAATAGAGCAGACAAACCACAGTTACAACACCCCCAGCATACAATCTGGAGTATGTCAATTGGAAATTGCATAACAAAGCACAGCAGCTTACCAGGAGAAGTGAGTAATGTAGAAAATGGCATACAGATGGGTAACATACAAAGACACTTGTGATGTAATGTCAGTCCAGGTTTGAGCAGCTGGATCTCCGTGAAGTACATGTAATTGAGACACATCAGCTTCATGCCCTGTGGATCCACAGTAAATGTTAATGCATGCTAAAATATTCTGCTCATGCACGCATGTGAAAACCATGATGGCCGATGGAACCTGTGATTCCTGGCGGCAGAGGGATCTGGACTTTAACTGGCTGCAGGAACTGTGAGGTAGGAGTCTGGGAGAGGCAGAGGAGAGGGGCTGACTCTGGCCTGAGGATCACCACACAGAGCCTGCACCTCAAACTCAGACACCTGCAGCACCTAGAGAGAGAGAGAGAGAGAGAGAGACGCATCAACAACTGGTCATGGTAACAATGGTGTACCTGCTTGTTGTGGCCATTTACGTTGAATTTTTGTAAGTCATAACTTCTATCGTTTAGTTTTTTCTTTAGGCATTTAGGAATCTACTGAAGTCAATTTGGAACCAAGTCTGTAATTAATTTTTGTATTTGGAATTGTTATGACTACTTCCATAACTTTTAGAGCCTCCCATTATTTTAAGAGATATTTTTTGTTTGTCAAATGTCCGGTGGTTAGGGAGGTTTTGTAACCAACCTGCCGTCTAAAGAGATGGGATCATTTGGACTCCACAAGGTTTACTCTGTGCTTTTTACTCACACTGACACTTCAATCAAACAATCAAGTCAAAAGTATTTTCAAAAACAAACCAGCTGTTGCCACCCACTGATTTTTCTTGGAATAATTTTGGCTTTGGATCTTAGAAGGTTGTGCTCTTTTCACTGCCATTTGCTGACCTCACCTGTAGGGTTATAGTGCGAGTCTGTGCAGTAGAGTCAGGAGGGAAGTGAAGCTTTATTCCAGGGTTGGAGCTGGACACCAGAAGAGCTCCTGCTGGTGTGACGGAGCAAGTATCCCTTACAGGTCTGGATACTGCCATAAACCAAGAGAAGTGGCTCACAGAGGAACATGCCAGCTACAAAAACATAAAAGTTTATTTTATTCCACAAGTAACACTATGATCTGAATTAAAATAGAAAAACAAACTTTATGGTCCAATTTCAGATTTTCTCGTTTACCCTGGCTGGACGTCCCCCAGGATAACAACAATGCTCCTCACTTCCTCTCCTGAGTTCAGTGGGCAGAGTGCTCCATGTCTGCCCGTCAAATGTGCGCAACACCACCTCCCCTCGTTTGGTCCGATGATACGGCACACACACCTCCACAGGCTGAAGTAAACAACAAAAACATGAACTGAGAAACCCAAAAACATCCCTAATAAATAGTCAGAGCATTAATATAGAGCAGTCTGTCTATTTGGATAACCCTAACCCAAGACCAAATCGTAGAAAAACATTTAATACAAAAACAGTTGCACATGCTTAACAGCAGTGACCTAGCATACTAATTCATAAATGTAGAATTATAATAGTATATAATAAACTAATTAAATAGGGCTCTTGTAAAAGCTCTAGCATTTGCTGCACTTAAAACAGACAAAGGAAGGGAGTTCCATGTTTTCATTCCTGTAAAAACAACTGCCTTTTGTCCAGCATTCCTGTTACATGGTGGAAGAGTAAAACAACCTTTTAAACCAAGCCTGTATTAAAATTGTGTAAAGTGTGGCTAAACAGATATTGGTCATATTAAACATTTGGTATCTTAGATACTACAATAATTCTAAAAATGCATAAAAGGGCAATTACAACCTTATTTTTAACAAAATGTCAACCTAATGCTTTGTGCGGCTGGCATGTTCCTTGCTCTTAATGATGCTCTTTGTTCACTAATGGTCTCTAACATAATCTCACACAGCTTTACTTTTTCACATTTAGTTTTGTTACATCCTCATTCCAAATTGTATTAAATTGATCAATTAAAGGCTGTGAGTATTGTACATGTTTTTTTCCATATTGTCATAATGGGATATTTGTGAGCAGAAATTTGAGTAAAGAGATTAATTTAAGCCTTTGAAGTAAGGCTTTAATATATTTTGACAAACTGAAGCATGGTTAATGCTTCCCAGATGCTCTTTAAGCGTATAAGAGCAAAAAGCGGAGAATACATGCCTCACTTCTCTAGATTTCAAGGCTTACTAATACTTTTTATGGCACTGTACATTTGTGTTAATGTAATAAACTATATCGAATCATTTTCACACCTTCAAAAACGTAACACCATGAGGACGAAGCTCCAGGGGCCGACTCAGCAGGATGTCGTGTTCCTCCAGCCACACCCACTTCCTGTTTGGCCTTTTCTCGCCCCACATGAGTTTGGTGGTTGTCATCAGGCATCCAGGGGGGAACATCAGCTCAGCCCCTCCTGGGAGAAACACATGGCAACCAGCAGACGAAACAAAGAAACTAAAGAGCAAAGGAGAGGGACACGTTTGGTTTCGTCCTGCAATGCTTAAGCAGACAGTGTTAGTTTACAAATTTGATCACGTCACTGCAGAGCTGTACCTGTGCTTGTTGAATCTAAGATGCAACTTTGGGAGTTTTGGGTGATCTGATAAGACAAGACAATTATAATGAGTACAATACAAAAAGTGCATTGCATGATTACAATAAAAGTAATTTAAGCATAAACCAATTTACGTCTGCTCACCCGGTACAGGAGGCAGTGGAGGCGGCGTTGGAGGTTTTCCCAAAGGATTATCGCGAACGTCCATTGTAAGAAGAGGGAGTTCATTCAGACATTTTGGAATTACCCGGAACTCATTGCTGTAGATGACCAGTTCCCTGAGAGAAACAAGAGAGCCTGTGCAATAAATAAAAACTCGTCAACAACTTCACTCCCAGCAAACAGAATATCTTGTTTATTTCTAAAGTGGTCTATATCTAAAACCGTAATTCACCCTGAACCTCTTACCCATGCTCTCTGGCAGCCATTTCAGCTTGTTGCGAGACAATTCCAACTTAACAAGCTCCCCCAGGAAACCAATTTCATCAGGCAGTTGCTGGAGAACGTTATTTGATACATCGAGCCTCTGCAGCGCTTTTAGTTGGCCCACGCTTGGGGGAACAGATACCAATTTATTCCCCATCAGGGACAGGTAGGTTAAGGATGATAATTGGCCTAGATCTGGAGGCAAAGCTGAGATGTGGTTGTGGCAGAGAAGCAACATGGACAGCGCCGGCAGTTGGAGCAGGCATGATGGCATAAAGGTAAGCTGGTTGAAAGAGAGATCCACATGTTTCAGGTGAGACAGATTTGACGTGGAGTCTGGCAAACTGGTGAGGAGTCCAGGCAGGGGATCGCCTCGTGAGTCATAAAAACGATGTCCTTCAAGAAAGAAAAGTAAATACAGGAGATGGTGAAAGCAACATCTTCAGAGCAGATGTTTTATTTTAGCTATCCAAAATACCTTTTGTTCAGTCTACAAATAATTTTTTATATTTATTTTTAAAATACCTATATATTTCTTACAATAATAAATGGTGTCACTTTTCTAATTTAGATGTGTTGACAGTCAGCTCCAGATATTTAGGATAAAACTTGTAGATATCTGGAACAAATTTCTTAAAAGGAACAACTTTCCTTTATAATGCCTAAATACATTTTAACATGAATGCAAATGTGCTGTCAGTCACTCTTAAATCAGAGTTACTTTGCATCCTACTTAATTACCTTTCTACAGGTCTATAATTTAATTTAAAATTAAAAATAAATATACATTTCAAAAGTAACTTTGAATAAAATGTAACTCTTTGGTTTATATCCTGGCCACTCAAACAAAACAAAATCCAATGGTAGAAAACGTGAATCATTACGAAGGCTATAGTTTGATTCCAAATCTAGGTTCTGAACTGACCTTCTTCCAATCAAATTACTGATAAAGGCAATGAACACCATACAATCTTTCATGAGAATTCATAAATAAAAGTTTAGAAAATGGAATTTCACCTTTCTAAAAAGTATAGTTGAGATACCCACAATGTTTATCTTAAATACCTAACATGAACATTGAGCATCTAGAGCTGAAATCAGCTCTGAAAAGAGTATTTTAGACATTTGAAAAGACACAAGGATATAAGGATATATATATATATATATGGATATCTGAAAATATGCTTAGCTTAGTTACAAATTTGTTATTTTCAAATTACAATACATCTCAAGTCACGCAATCACATTTTAAGTTACACCTAAGATTATTATTTGTATTTTTTCCCTCATACAGTCTCCACAATGGAGAGCTTAAAACACCATGTGGTAAAAGTAGAAAACATATTTTAGCTATCTTTATTCTCAGTTCTATCTAGTAACAGACAATGTGATTTTGACAGGAAGGATTGTTGCTACTGAAATCCTAAAGTAGAGAGAAGACTGTGATTTGATTGTGTTACAACCTGCCAGACAACCAAATCACATTTTATCAAAGCAGTGCCAGTTATTATTTTAGAAGAATTTATCTAAACTAAATACAAAAATATGGCAATATGCATACTAATGTGTTGGTGATGCGATATGTTACCCCGGATGGCCAAAGAGTGAAGTCCCTGTCATGTGGGGAAGGACATCCAGTGCAGCATCAAGCCCAGGTTCGTCCTCGGAGCCCAGTCTCAGGTACTTGATGCCCCTCAGATGATCAGGGTCATACCCCCATACCAAAGGCAACGCAGCTGCTCCTCCTAGGTAAACATCCAGGGTCAGCCTGGTGTCTGTCATGATTGCAGAAAGCTCCACAGAAGGAGGCAAGGGTGGCGACAGAGACAGGATTGAGCCACGGGAAGATGAGGAAGATGAAGAAAGAGGTTGAAACATTGACGAGAAAGAAGAGGAGAGGCTTGAGATGGAGCGATCACTGGGGTCCGCTGAGTAAGCCTCCCTCTCTGGTTCAGCAACCTCAGCTCCAGGCGCATGATGTGGTTCTCTCAATCCAGGTACCGATTCCCTACAAGCCGGCAAAGCTGTGGAGACGTTTAGATTTTTGGATGCGTTATTCTCCATCTTCTGACCTGCTTTGTTTTACAGTCCAACGAAGATCAAGGTCTCCACCTTCCTCATGAAGAGTTGTGTCTTCTTGAGGCTTTCTCTCCATAAAAAGAGTTTATAAAATCACTTTTACTACTGCAGTGATGTATCTGGGGTTCCCATCTTTCCATAACACGTTACATGGCTGATTACAGACAAATTTGTACTTCATGGCAGTAAGGATAAGTGGTGAGAACCCCTTATCAAGACAAATTCACTGTACGAAGAAAGTGTAAGCGTCAAAGTCGCAAACACGGTTCTTAAGTTAACGTAAGCCATAACTATCTTTAAATAGTCAACCGAAATGTGCATACTATTTTTTAAATATATGGTTTTCTCCTAGCTATCACAGTTTTCCAGGATAAAAACAGGAAACTTTACAATCGGGATTGACTGTTCGTTGTGTGACGCTACTTCCTGGTTCTAGAACGTTTTTAAAGCAAATCCGTTGCGTCACTGTGGCGCGCTTGTTTTAAGTTACTCTGGGTTCCAAATAGAGAAGACACTAATGCGGGTATTAGAATCTAATGGGTGCTGACGGTCCCGCCCCTCTCTCTGGTTCTTATATATTACAACAAGCGTGAAGTTAGTAGCACCGCCAAAGTTTCAACTAAGGGCGGGACAACGGTGTCAACGTGTCTAGTCGATGCAACTTCTCATTTAGGCGCTTGGTGTCGCTTTTTATTCTGCCAGAATAACAAACTGCGATTGCTTACAATTTAAAAAAAAAAAGATTTCTTTGTTCAGTTTTGGTTTACCATTCAAGCAAAAACTTATAAATCTGTATTTCTTGTGCGAGGGTTCCCATCAGAACTTAAAGTAGAACATTTTAATAAATATTTAATATTGTTATAAACGGAAATTAAAATAAACGTGAAAATAAAATAAACGGGGCCACTCTGATAAATAAAAAAAAAGAATTATATCATTATAAAGAGATAATTATAATTTTTATAATATATATTATAATTTGTCATTATAAATTATAATATAATTATAACTTATCTCATTACAAAGAGATAATTTATTATAATGAGATTCTATCTCATTATAATATTATTATAATATTATAATAATGAGATTCTATCTCATTATAATAAATTAGCTCAAGAGATAATTTCTTATAATGAGATTCTATCTCATTATAATAAATTATCTCATTGTAATGAGATAATTATAATATTATTGTAATTATCTCATTATAATGAGATAATTTATAATATAAATAAATTAATATAAATATTATAAATATTTATAATATTATAATATTTATAATATTATAATATTTATAATATTATTATAATATTATTACAATTATCTCGTGAGATAATTATAATAATTATAATATTATTATAATTATCTCATGAGATAATTATAATATTATTATAATGAGATACTATACTATATCAATATAATGAGATAGTATCTCATAGTATATAATTATATAGTATCTCAACATACTATATTGAGATACTCATTATAATAATATTATCTCATAATAACATTATACTCAGATAGTATCTCAATATAAATACTGATATATAATATATTGAGTATTTTATCTGTCAAAAAACAGCAAATCTGCCAAGTGCAAAAGTATGTGAACTCTTTCAGTTCGTACCTTGTGGCACCTCCTTTGCAGCCATTACTTCAACTAAACATCTTCTGTAACCACAAACGAGTGTCTCACATCTGCTTTTTGGGATTTTTGTCCACTCTTCCTTGCAGAACTCTGACACTTGAGTGAGGTTGGAGGGACATCTGGCATGTACTGCCCAGTTTCAGATCTTGCCACAGCATTTCTATAGGATTGAGATCCGGACTTTGACTGGGCCAATCCAGAGTGTGAATCTCCTTTCTCTTAAGCCATACTTTGGTACTTTTGCTGGAATGCTTTGGGTCGTTGTCTTGTTGCATAATCCATTTCCATCCCAGCTTCAACTTCCTGACTGATGGCAGGAGATTCTGGTCAAGAATTTGTTGATAGTCCTGGAAATTGATGGTTCCCTGTATTATATGGAGTCGTCCAGGTCTGGAGGCAGAAAAGCAGGCCCAGACTTTCACATTTCCACCACCATGCTTCACTGTTGGGAGGAGGTTCTTCTCTTTAAATGCAGTGTTTACTTTTCTCCAAACATGGCATCTGTGATTATGGCCAAATAATTCAATTTTGGACTCATCCGTCCAGAGAATGGACTTCCAGAAAGCCTCTGGTTTGTCCAAGTGCTCTCTGGTAAAGTTAAAATGGGCAGCTTTGTTCTTTCTTGAAAGCAGAGGCTTCCTTCTAGCAACTCTCCCATGAATGCCATGTCTATTGATGTTTCGCCTGATTGTAGACGCATGTACATTTATCCCAGACGCTGACAGAGAGTCTCTGCAACTCTCTGGAGGTGATGCGTGGGTTGGCTTTTAACCTGCATTATTATTTTTCTGGTGCTTCTTTGTGTAAGTTTTGACGGCCGTCCCACTTCTGGGCAGGGTTGCGGTGATGCCTAGTGCCCTCCATTTGTAAATGATTTGTCTCACAGTGGATAGATGAAGCTGGAATCTTTTGGAGATGGACTTATAGCTTTCCCCAGACTGATGGGCTGTTACCACCTTCTTCCTGATGTCCTCAGATGTCTCCTTTCCTCTCGGCATTGTTAATCTGGTCTTTATGCCTTGACACAACAGTGGTTTGGTTGGTTTCCTCTCCCTTTTAACCAAGTGCACCTCAAAACTTTTCCCGAGGATGTCTCATTTGATTGGTCTGCTTAATTGATTACTCGAGCACTCACATGTGTTTTACCTGAGTCTTTTACCTGATTGTCTTTACCAGTGCAGCTGTGGTTCATTTACTTTTGCAGATGCTCTGATTCCATGTTTCATTTAGTCTGCTTGCAATTCACACATTTCCCACAAAAGAAGCAAATGTTTGTTTTGAACAAATGAACATAAACATAAAATCACCTAACTTCTAACTAAGTTTAAAACTACCTAACTATGTAACACGAACACGTCTTAAATGACCTAACTACTAACTAAGTTTAAAATTACCTAACTACGTAACACGAACAAGTTTTAAATGACCTAACTACTAACTAAGTTTAAAATTACCTAACTACGTAACACGAACAAGTTTTAAATGACCTAACTACTAAGTTTAAAATGAACTAACTACGTAACATGAACAAGTATAAAATGACCTAACTACTAACTAAGTATAAAAAGACCTAACTGCTTAACACGAACAAGTATAAAATGACCTAACTACTAACTAAGTTTAACATGAACTAACTACGTAACACGAACAAGTATAAAATGACCTAACTTCTAACTAAGTTTAAAATGACCTAACTGCTTAACACGCACAAGTATAAAATGACCTAACTTCTAACTAAGTTTAAAATGATCCTAATGACTTCATTTGAAGAGGTTTCTGGTTTCTCTGGTATGTTCTCTGGAGCAACCCTAGATGAATGTTTCCGAGCAAATTTGATGAAAAATCTCTTTATCTTCCCTGTCAGACCTTTGCATTTTGACTTTGGCTCAGCAGTTTGGTTTGTCATCTCTATTTCAACGTCTGCGAGCTCTTTAGGCTGAACTGGGTCGTCAACAGTTACTTTTTTGGATTCCTCATTGGATGCACGCAGTCTAACCATGAGGTCCTTTATGATCGAGATGGTTTCCTCAACCATATATCTGACTATGGATATACAAGGTGTATGCTCGACATGATTCGTTGGAGTATCATCCGAGCCCAAGCTGTGGTAAATTCTATCCAGCAGATACTTCACAGTGAGCCGGTTTAAATTCACTGTGTGTTCGGTATGGTAGTCTCCATCGACGTCCATGATTTCAGCAAATGTCTCTGGAACTTTGTTGCCCACGACTGCCTCCAAGCCCTCAATGGTGAATTTCTGCTTGTGGAGATTTTCCAGAACATTGGATGTAAATATGTCCAAAATATCTCCAAAAATCTCTCCCAGAGTGGAGGTGGTGCTGGGTGCTGGATTTCCAGCTGCCAGTTTCAACCACTCCTCTGGGGTCATGTTGATAAAGAGGCGGTCGACCACCGCCTCCAAGGCTTCGACCGTAATGGTCTCAGTGGATGGAGAACTCCTTCTATTGGCCATGGTTGTTGTAGGTTTTTCAAGTTTGAGGAACAAAAACAGATCTGGGCTCTGCGACCAACAAGTGCAAAGTGACGGTTAGAGAAAAAGAACTAGCAAATAAAGACCCTGATATATGACGTTCATCTACACGTCATAGGGATCAAAGTCTTATGTCGTCACGTAATAAGTCACTTTGCTTCAGCAGCCTACTGCGCATGCCGCCTTCAGACTACTATTTAACTATTTAAATTATTAACAGTTGGGCTAATTAAATAATTTACAACCCGCGCCTCTCTTCGCCCGGCGCCAACTTTTTCATTGTCTTCATTTTCTTCTGGTTGTGACCAAAATAGGAATAAATTATTTTTATTTGTCCTTTGCACGCTAAATATGAATTGCTGTTTATTGGTTTTCATGAAAACTTATGTTTTAGGAAAACCCTGTTCTGGTGTCCTTATTGTTCACCATGTTCGTCTCATTTAGAGGGACTCTGCTTATCTCACTGAGAGCTGATCATTTTACCTTGAATAAAACCGCTTCATTATCGCTATTAATATCCGATGTTTGGGGAATTTTCTCTCTCATTTATAGTCATTACGGCTCATTCAGACAGTGGTATCTTTTTAGAATAGAAATCTATAAACTCAGGGAAAGTAGCACATCTTGCTTTCACAATAGGATGTGTTAATCTGGACCTTTCTCAACATGGACTGTTTTGTTTTTTTGTCTTATTCTGCGAACAGTTTATTCAAGGAAGTGATCAGTCAGAGATATTGCACAGTGCACTTAACTAATATTTGGGGTTTCAATTTTCCTTTTGTTAAAAAACATCTAATATTTTTGTTAATAACAGGAAATGTTAAAGCTACATAGCCCTAATATACAGACACTGTTTTTTTTTTTAAAAAAAAAGTCACCTTCTATTGTTGGCGCAGCCCTATTATGAAATGAAAAGCTTCATATAGCACATTGTGGATTTCAGCGATTGTCATGTAAACAGAGGGTTCCAGAAATCAGTACACCTTTCTTCCAGATTCTTTCGAAGACTCATATTGTGAAACAAACTCAAAATAAGACCTCTGGTCTCTGAATTATTATTATTTTTAACTTGGGAACATAAACATTGAACAAAACAAAGCGTGGAGTTCCGCCTAGGGAAATAACTTTTGACAATGTCAGAAAAAAAGTGACCGCAAGCTGACTTCATCAGCCATTCAGCGATGAAAACTATGATTGGTTAAAATGTAACTTTGTTCAATTCTCATTGGTCAAGGTTCTTTTCCGGCTAAAATGTGATTGGTCAAGCTGTTCATCCTGTATCCTCCCTCTTGGTTAAACAAACAGAACATGTGAAATAATAACAATCGCCCAAAGTTTACTACGTATTTATTAATTTCCTCCGATCTAGCTTATTTAAAAGCTGCTAAGAACTTTCAGTCTTAAGGAATTTGCGTGTCGCTTTCTAAACTGTGTTCATTTTTAATCGCTAGCTGAGGACATCTGCTGTGCAATAACAAAACTAACTGGTAAATGTTTAGTACTTTAAGTACGTCATGCGAAAGGGGAATGCTTTAAATTTTAGAGTCTGTTATTGCAAAAGAAACGTGCAAGCTGTTTCGTGAACGGCAACATTTAAATTCAGAGTTAAGCTTTTGCGTTCCCGGTCACAGCTCTGGACAAGCATGTTCCCGTTAGACTCGCCCTGGAACATCTCCTTCGCAGGCTGCGGCTTCCTGGGGATCTACCACATCGGTGTGGCCAGCTGTCTGCAGGAGCAGGCTCCTTTCCTGGTGCAGAATGCCAGACACATCTATGGAGCCTCTGCTGGGGCCCTCACCGCCACTGCTTTGGTCACTGGAGTGTGTCTTGGTATGTACCGGTTGTTGTCTGTGTGCACCTGCATAGGATGGAGAGACTATGGCATCCAGTTTCAATTGTTAGTTGCAATAGTTGCATGGATTGCAACATTAAACCGGCACAAAATAATTAGAATGTAACCTATTTTAATATTACTTTTAGTTTCAGCTCAAATAAAATCTTTCTTCTTGTCACCTTAAATCATCATAAGTGTCTTAAGAATAAAGATTTAGGGAGTTATTTGAGTTGAGTAGAGTTTGACTTTATTGAACATAGTGTAATAAAAGAATGAACAAAGTTTTATATAAAGAAAAGAAAACAAGAACAGTAGTAAAGTTTGCTTACACGCTCAAATATGTTTTTATAATTTTTTCAATGCACTGTAAAATATTAATCTTCTACAACAGTTATTTTCTGTGAAAGTCAGGCTGTTAACAAAACCAAAATAGTAATTAAAAAGCACATAGTCTGCTTCATCCCGTAATGCAATGTCACTGTTTAACTCCACAGCAAATTTCAGTGCAATTAAGCTGACACAAAGGTTTTACAAAGTAATCACTGCCATTTGTTGGTTAACTCTAAATGAACAACATATATTTATTATTAACTTATTTCTTTGGACCAACATTTTATTTTTGCTTATGTTGTTCAAGTTGGCTTAGATTGAGACCTTAACCTACAGCAAGTAAATGTAGCATTTTAGTGTCTCTAAGGTAAAATAAATATAATAAAAAATGCAAAGTAATGTAATGTAATGTTAAGCTATCAAAATAAACTCTCTTATTTTTAATTGGATATATTACTTAAGTTACCTATGGTAACTAGTTTCCTCTCTTGAAGTGAGTTGGTACAGCTGAGGTAGAAACTGGCTCAAATTAAATTCAGCCCTCTTTAGAAAAGAGGAAAACTTAAAAACATTTACCTTAGCGTAACTTTGTTCATACTAATAATCATTATTAAGATAATCAACTGACATTATTCACATTCATACATTTATTCAAACAATACAAGTAATTTATTTTAAGTGTAAGTTTTTGCTTGTTTGGGAAAGTAAACTTAAAAGAGTCAAGACAAGTTTCCCCAAATGGCCTGAACTTGAAGTTGACTGGGTTTTATGTTTGGTTAAAGTAATATCAAACAAAATGATTAGTTTTTTCTGATTAGTTTTTTTTTATGAAATAGCTCACCTAAATAACTGTGTCTAAAAGGTATCTTAGTGTCTATATATTAACTATTCAGTGTAAAAACAATGCTAATTGTTGTTATTTATTGTACCTTAATATTGTCATTCTGGGGGGCTGTTATTTATAGCTTATTCTGTCTCCAGGTTCTGCTCAACAATTCCCATGATCCCAGATGAATACATAAAGAGAATCCTATCTGTCGTTTAGCTCATCTCAGAATAATACATATTGGGTGCTACATTTACATTGAATTCTTTGTAAAGCTGTACAAAGATGCTTATTTGTCTATATAATTTCAAATACTTTACTCCAGTCTAATAGTTTACACTCACTAAAGCAATAAATGTCTAACCCTGATGTTTGGCTGTGATCCACATGATTGTGAACCGTCGTTCCTGTAATTAACTGCAGGAGATGCTGGGGCAAGCATAATTGAAGTCGCCAAAGAGGCAAGGAAGCGGTTCCTCGGACCCATGCACCCCTCCTTTAATCTGGTGAAGATTGTCCGTCATGTCCTGAAGCGGACTCTGCCCGCCGATAGCCCCCATCGGGCCAACGGGCGACTGGGAATCTCTCTGACCCGTGTGGCAGATGGAGAAAACGTCCTGGTGTCTCACTTCAACAATAAGGAGGAGCTGATTCAGGTATATACTAAATAACATTAAGACTAGACACTTTTTACAGCTACTTCCAGAGTTGCCTATTCTCACTCGTCTGGAGTGAAACAAGTAAAGTTCCTCTAATTCTCACACTCTTACTCTGCCCAGACAAATACACTCCAAAAAGGGCTCAAGTATCTAACTTACAATTATTTGGTTTTTTATTAGGCATGTGTCTGCAGTGCCTACATCCCAGTGTATTGTGGCCTTATTCCTCCCACACTTCAAGGAGTGGTGAGTAAATTCTCTGTTCCTTTTCCTGTTGTTGCCATTCTTCTGTTTTTAGACTAATTAAGTTGAATTTAACTGTGATTTGGGAAGGTTTACATTAAAACTGATTTTTCTGATGTGATGTAAGAACAGTCTGTCTTTTTTCTAACTCAAAGTGGTTTACTTCGTTCTGTTTTGTCTTTGTTGCTTTTGGCACATTTTCTTTTTCTGTCACCGTTGTCGCCCTCCATTCCTTCAGGATGTGTTTGTTCCTAGTGGCACATGTGTGTAAACAGTGGTTATAAAATTCCACTAGCGTTAGTGTTTGTCTGAAATTTTACTCTCAGGGGGGAGGTTTTTCCTCTTTTCTGTTTTGTTCGGCATGTTTCTAGTGCAAAGGTTTTTTTCTGAGAAATATCACTGAGTGATGCCAGCAGTACTGCCCTCCCACTGTGAACTTTGTGACGGGTTTTTCGAAGTTTAACATTGTTTTAGAGAAAGGGTGTGTGTGTGTGTGTGTGTGTGTGTGTGTGTCTGTGTTTGGATTGAGGAAAAACGTAGAGAGTGGCAGAGCCAAAATGTGATCAGGTGGCCTCACATGTGATTTGATGTTTCCTTAGTGCCCTCTTGTGACTTAAATCCTGATGTCACAGTCTCTTTACATACGCACACACACTGTATGTGTGTGTAAAGAGACTAACCAGTGGTTTAGTTTTTCTTCTCACAAATGTACACTGACAATAAAGAAAATAGTTGTGCAATAATGTATGGGTTTGCACCGCAGGATTTCACAGAATGCTACAATTTTGAAAAACACCCCGAAGAAAAACACGGATTTGTGTGTATATGGTTGGGATCAGTTAATCTACTGGTATTAGCATAAATTATAGTTAACAAGCAACTTCTGACAAATTCTGACAGATTTAGAGTTGCAAATGATCCAACTCTATGTGTCTGAGCCAAATTCTGACTCTTAAAAACCTTCTAATATATGCTGTGATGACGACGATAAATTTATTCTCATGCTTGGTTCCAGTTCTTAAATGCAGCTCTGCAGAATACAAGAGTACACTCCAGAAGAAGAAATTTGCTAAAAAAAAAAAAACATGAGAATAAAGAGCTTAATAATAATAATAATAATAATAATAAATTAACAGCTATGATCAGTTGCTTTGTGGTTCATGTAATGTTACTAAAGGGATGTTGTTTGCATGGAAATCTGTGAATTTAAAAAAAAATCTAATCAAGATTAATAACAAAAATTACAAACAAATAGAAAACTTAAGATGTTGTTCTATAGGGGAGAATTTATCTAAAGTTTATTTGATTGATTTCATTTAAATGTCTGGTTGGTAGCTTTGACATTTCATAATCTTTGATAAAAACCTGTCCTTATCAATACAGAGGATATGAGTTCACTATTATCGCATCCTGTTTATTTCCTGCGCTGTGGATGAAGGCCCCCTCAGTTCCGTTTGTGGAAACTTTGTGCATTCATTGATCTGGCTCTGTTTACTCTGCTGCTATTTATCTTTTACCATTCAGCGATACGTTGACGGGGGAATCTCCAACAACCTGCCGCAGTACGAGCTGAAGAACACCATCACGGTCTCCCCCTTTTCCGGAGAGAGTGACATCTGCCCTCGAGACACTTCCACCAACATCCACGAACTACGTTTCACCAACACAAGCATCCAGTTCACCCTCCCCAACCTATACAGAGTCTCTAGGGCGCTTTTCCCACCAGATCCAATGGTAGGCCTTTCTCTAATAAAGTGTTCATACCCCTAGAGTTTTTTCACATTTTATAATGCTAAAACTTTGATATTTGTGATTGTGATCGTGCAAGTGCAAGGCAATTGGAAAAAAACCTTTTTTTATGATTTTCTTTTAATTAATGTGTCTTGTTCTAATCTTTTAATGTTTGGATCTGTGTTTTATGGTCCGTATTTGTTGCTGTTTAATTGTTTTACTGATTGTAGCATTTTGAGATTTCTGTAAATTTATTTATCGTGTTTATTAAGAATCCCAATTAGTCTCTGCAGTAGTAGAGACTGTTCCTCCTGGGGTCCACACACCACAAACATTACAATAAAATCATACTTTTGCAAAAATTACAAAGACAAGACATAATGAAATATCTGAGGACACAAACAAAATCAAAACAGAAAATTCGCCTCAACAATTTAAACATTTTACAAACATTACAAAAGGTAATGTTAAAACCCACAAACAACAGCATGTAAGATGGCGTGATCACACTGGACTACTTTGAAACATAAAAGATAAACATAAATGTGTGTTTGAATGCAGGTTATGAAGTCCATGTGCAAGCAGGGATATAAAGATGCTCTGCACTTTTTAAAGAGAAACGGTAAGACTTGCTTTATTCTGTGAACAGCCTCAAAGCTACTTTGAATAAATCTGGCTATAAACTAGCATTATTGATTTCTTGTTTTTCTCTCATGACCACAAATGTTTAGGTTGTACACGGCATGTCGGTCCTGATACATTATCAAAACTCATGCTTCCTTTTACCATGTCAGCAAATCAATTGGCTGTTTTTTTCTTGTGATAAGCTCGAATTACTCACCGTAGTTATTTAAGTACACACCAGCAGTAAAATGTATATTTGGTTGTTAAAAACACCTTTACCAGAGATATTATATATTTTTTAATAGAATATATTGATGAATCAGTAAGGTTTATATCTGTTTTGTGTGAAATTCAGGATTGCTTAATTACACCGGGCCTCAAACAGACAAAGCATTGCTGGCCAACAGAGAAGAACTAAAGGCTTGTGATGAAGGGAGGGCTGAGAAAAACAACCAGGCAGAAGAGAAGCCACAGGTGGAGAAAAAAGTGGTGCTTCATGCCAGCTCCTTACTAGATGAGCATATCATCGAGTATCTTCCACCTGCCGTGCACAAAGGTAAGATTTCACTCAACCTGACAGTGTATCATATTTATTATATCTATTTGCAGTTTGTGTGAAAGTCTCCAGCAGCCTTTGTTTTGTTTTGTTCTTCTTTTCTGCTTCATTAACTTCAGACTTTTTTAAGGTTTAAAACAATTCTTAAACATGTTTTCTTAAGTCTTTTTTAAAGTTTTTATTGCAGCTATTGTAAAAACACATTTCCAGTAAAGTTTATGTATCCGACTGCTGACCCTGAATATTTTTGTTTGCTTGCTTCTTTTGGTACTTAATATGCTTCTTGGTACTTTTTGACATATCTGGTGCATGTCAATTTTTTTAATCAACAAATTAGCTCTTTTCAGCTTTTGTAATACATGCCTTTTGTAGATGGAAAAACATTTTATTTCCTTTATAGTTACCAACTGGACAAGGAGCCCAATTACACATCAAAACTGGTTTTGTACGCCAGTATAAAGTTTTCTAATGATTCTACCCAAAAAAAAAAACTATTGTAAATGCTGCTAAAAATGTTTAGGCTATGCTTAAAAGTCTCTGCAAAGAGTGAACTCTACCAGTTCTGCCAAGACGACATGAGGTCAAGCTGAGACTTGCTTATATTCAGTGTGTATGATTAAGCTGGTGTAAAATGAAAAAGAATTCACAAGAAATGTATCCAATTATGCACCCAAATATTTATTTATTTTTAAAATTAAATTGGGTTATCTGTCCACTTTGAGAAAAGAATATTTCAAATGCATTATTAAAACCGTAAAGTTAACAGCAGTGGCAAACTATATTCACGATACGTGACAGAATAAATTATATTCACTAAATTGAGCATGTGTTTAGTAACATAACTTCTTGTGAAATCGTGTGAAATTCTTTAACTTCTGCATGTTTGGCGCCCCCTGCAGCTTTACTGGAGGCCTGTCTGGAGAGGAGGAGCCTGGTGCAGTCTCTGGGCAACCTGCTCCCTGTCAGGATGGCATCAGCCATGATGCTCCCCTACACTCTCCCTCTGGAGTCTGCTGTGTCCTTGACTCTCAGGTGATGTGTGACGTCATCACGTCACACCCCATTCCTACTGTTTCTGATAATGTTGTACGTGTCTGATTGTATGTTTCATAACAGAAGCCATTTTTCAGGAAACAATGTTTTTAAAGTATTGAAACTAGTGTAGATTTGAAGTTTATTTCATCCACGTTTTTGTGCGGACATTATTTTCACCCCTTATGAAAATTGGTAAAAGGCTGCAAGAATAACTTCCGTTTTGTAATGTAGAGGCTTAGTATCACACTGAATACTTAGAAAAATGCAACTATTAACTGAAGTATGCTTGTTTATTGTCACAGCTGCAACATTTATTGTTACCTGTAGCAATATCACTTTACTCTCTTTTTACAGTTTCACAGTTTTTATGAACTTATTAATTAGTAATCCTTGAGTTACTATTACTCTGACACAGGTGCCCTTTTCTCTCATCTCAAAATTTAAAAGACAGTGGAACATCTCATTCACAATTTGCAAATGTGTGTTCAGGTGATAGGCTAAAATAAAAATGTTAATTCCATACATTTGTCCACATTTAAACTCATATTAGCAATTACTATGTTTAAAACAATTGGAACTGGCACAAACAAGGTTGGATGAAGACCTGAGCTTTTCTTGAAACCATAAACAGTGAGGACTGCATAAAAATGGCATCTCTTCATCACCAGGTCTCTTAACTTAACTTTATTTTAAGACTTTTGTGCAAACTTTACCAGGTGCACCATTTTTGATAGTTGAGGGCAATGTTTATCGCTGTTACTGGGGATGCTATGTTGTGCACCGACTGATGATGATGTCTTCCATGTGCAGGCTTCTGGAGTGGCTTCCAGATGTGCAGGAGGATGTGGGCTGGATCCGAGAGCAGATACTGAAAATCCTGCAACGTCTTCTGCGTCAGGCTTCCAGAAACTTTTCACAGCACGTGTCTGCCAGGTAGTTCATAAAACCGACAGTTACAGTCACAGCCTAATGTTGCATAACATGTCAGGCAAGACTGTACACACCTGACTGACAGAGGCTGCTCTCTGCAGCATTTGATCTTGGCAGGATTTCAGCTTTGTAAGGCTTGCAGAAGCATATCATTTTAGCCATTTGAGGGTGGCAGGAATTCAAAGTGACTGATATGTCAACAATCAGAGCTAATTTGAGCTAATTTTTCATTTGCAATCTTTTCTAATAGGCTGTTCTGCCACCTGGAGCTTTACCATTACAAGTCCCTCCCATCCAAGCCCAGCTCCAGCAACCTATTTCCCGCCTGGGTGAACAGCAGCGGCTCTTCAATGCAGGACGTGTTCGACCGGTACAAGAACCGGCTGTTGTCTGGAGTTCTCTGCATCGACATGGACCTGCAAGGCTCCTTCAAAACCGGACGGATCCCACCAGAGACCAGCCGCGTGGCTAGCTTTTTCCAACAAGACTTTGCAGAACGCAAAGGTTATTTTAATCCTCAAGGTGGCAAACCTGCTAAACCTCTGAGCAGATCTAAGAGCTTTTGGTAGGCTTCAGCTGTGATCACAATCCTGATCCAGGATTAGTGAAAAACAAAAATAAGGCTGAATTTTTACACTAGGATATGTTAAAGTTGCAATGTCAATATTGCATTTGAAATGCAGTCAGAAACTTTGTGTAGTGTTTGGAAGTAGTGATATAGTACTTTGAAAAAGAATTCATACTTCCCTTAAGTTTACACCAACACAAAGTTGTGCATAATTGTGAAATGGAAAAAAAAATCATGGTTTTCACTTTTTTCGCCAATCAAAAATACGAGAATAGCATGTGTTTGTAATCAGCCCTGCTGGAGCCACGTCTCACTGCATGTACACCTGGAAGCGTTTCGTAATATGTCTCTGACAGTGTTAGATATTCAGAGACTGACATTTTCACCCATTAGTCAACCTCAGTCAGAATGGATGGAAAGGGAACGTGAAAAGCAAGTCTTTCCTCAGATTCTCAACCAAATTTAGACCTGGACTTTGACTGGGCCTTTCCGATACATAAATATGTTTGAGTTTCAGGTCTAATACATCGTCTAACATGTTTTCTTCAAGGATAGCCCAGTTTTATAACTTATGACCTGCTTTCTTATCCTAGTGGAAGAGAAGCATCTCCACATCATGGTACTGCAATGTTTCACTGTCTGGATGATGTGTTCAGGGTTATCGGCAGTGTTAGTTCTCTGCCACACAGTGTTTTTTTTGTTTTGGTTTGTTTCAAATGCATGCAGCATGCCACATGCCACACTTTTCAGATATTTAACTGTAAATAATCTCCAAAACCATGCATCCATTTTCTTTCATTTCACAGTTATGGTCAACTGTTTCATTTTCCACTTAAAATTCCAAAATCTACAGCGAGGTGTAAGGCGTGGCAAAAATCTACAAAACTTCAAGAACCATAAATAGTTTTTTAAGGCACAGGCACATTTACTGGGTGTTCGACATTTTTGAACCAGTGTCTGAGTCAGAAATAAGCCATTAGCTACAAGCATTCAGGGAGTATTACATCAACAGAAGCACACTTAAAATTTGCACAGTTAGTCAGTCATGCAGAAACTTGAATTACAGGATGTTACAAAGATTTAGCACAGTAAAAAAAAAAAAAGTGTTGATGGTTTTAGTGGAAGGCAGTCAGCCACAAAGTGAAGCAGCATTTTCCTGCCTGCAATTACTTTTGGCTCGCAGGAAGCACTGGACAAAACGGAAAACATTAGAGTTGGTTTGTTAAAAGCAGTTACTCCATTTGCATGATGCCATTTCCAATGCACTATGTTTAAAGAAAGCTTGCTTTGTTTTTAACAAATGTACTAATGTAAATGGCTAAAACAAATTGATGTGTATGCAGTACATGAAAGTACTGTAGTGGTCATGTATATTTCCAATCATACTTTTTATGATTTTTCATTGTTGTTTTTTTCCACTGCTTCTCACTTTAGTTAATTATTTTAAAATATGTTTGGTGTTTTGTTCAGTGTCAATCATTTTTTTCAGAACTGCACATTTTCTACTTATTAAGTAACTAAGCTCTTTAAGTACTCGTCATGTACAGTGTGTTTCATTTTAATAGAGCATTTGATTTGCTAAAAACTTACATGTTATTTGCCAAGTCAATGTAATGTGCTGAAATTGTCACCAGGTGTCATCATGTTTAAAATTTGTGATCATAAAATAAACTGGTACGCCCCATGATTAACTACAGCATATAACTACAACTCTGTTAAACAACAACAGAAAAACTTCCATCTTATGACAAGACAAACAGGAGCAGCAGTAGGCATATGCTGCAAACCACCCAAGTTCAATTATAAACTACAGAGGATTTTTCACTGTTTGTGGTTTGTGGCATAAACTGTAACTGTAATGACAATGAAGTAGAAAATTACAAAAATGTCAAGTAGTAAAAAAGGAAAACAGAAAAAAGTAGTTTCTTCATGCACCAAATTTAGACTAGGTTTTATTTCCCCTGACCTATAAAACCACTGTAGGTTTGGATTGCAACGCTAGATGTTTGTGGGTTTTTAGTAATTCAGTCAGTTAAAAAAAGTTAAACTACATTTATCATTCCTCCATTATAAACCACATATTAAGATGCAATTTGGCATGAAGCATACATTTTGCAAAGTACTTTTTTAGGTGTATCACTTTTTTCACTTCTCAAGTTTTTGTTTTAATAATTATCTTTGTTGTTATATTTGGTGTAAGAAAAAAAATACTATTTGGTGTGACTTTAACAGTAGCAACATCTGTCCATCCTTGCTCACTTCTAAGGGGCAATTTAGACCAAGCTGTTATGTCGTGGACTGTAGGAGCCAGCAAGAATACATGGAGAGTCCTACACGTGCATGCACACCTTGTAATCTGGACATGTCGCCAATCACAAGACCGCACAGAAAAACATAACTATGCCCACACGCATCTAAGAGCATTTCAGAGAGACCATTAAACTTAACAATCATGTTTTTGGGCTGTGAAGAAGCTGGAGTGCCCAGAGAGAACCCCCGCATGTGAACACCATGCAGAAAGAGTCCAGGATGGGATTTGAGCCCAGGACCTTTTTGTTGCAAGGCAAAAATGCTTCCAACTGCGACATTTTGCAGTGTTTCATAGAATATGAGATGAAAGTGTGTCCATTCTAATTATTTTCGATAGGGGATCAAAGGTGGCTAGGTGTCGTTAAAAAAAAACATTTTGTTAAGTGCTGAAGCTGAAGCAGCGAATTTGAAGCTAACTTCAGCGTAGTTAATACACTTGTGTTGCAGTAAGTAAATTCCGAGCCGACCCTGAAGGCACCAGGGGAGCTGCCGTTGAAGTTCTCAGCAAAGTTTGTGGTTTCAATTGTAGAGATCGTCCACCAGGTGGCGCAGCCCGGGCAGGGGGTGAGAAGGCTCAATCTAAACACCGCACTCCGCTGCTTCTCCTCCTCGTATCATGAGCTGAATCTGTCCGGGGACACACCAGGGGGAAGATGGCGGCCACTGACCATTCCCGGTCCGAAGCTGCCAAACAGCGACGGCAGGATCAGCTCCAGCGATGGCTGGGCTCGGAAACGGACCGGACGGGGTTGGAGACGCGGAAAACCACGGGCGGTTCTGGGACTCGGCGCGCGAAGGTGCAGTTCGCGCAAGGAGCCGTGTTTATGGCCGCCTGCTCCGCCGGAGACCGGGAGGAGGTGGCGGCGCTACTCCGACAAGGAGCTGACATCAACCACGCCAACGTAGACGGGCTGACAGCGCTTCACCAGGTGGACAGTTTTAGCTTTGTGTCTGTTATCAGGACACGACATTTGTTTGTCATTTTTTGCAGGCGTCCGATTGTCTCTAAACTTACCGCGACGTTTATCCGTTAATGAGCCTCACAGAATGAGGCGTTCAGGTTATCTAGCTCGTTAGGTAAAATGTGTTGCTTTCTAGGAAACAAAGTAAACATTTGCTGAATATTTACCGCAGCAGGTTCTGCAGCTTCATCGGAATGCTTGGATTTGTTCAGGGAGGTTTAGGCAGAATTTCTGGCCTGTGTGTGGATTGTCACAGTTTCTTTACTTTAGCCTGACACGTTCACCTTATTTTTATCCCCTGGTTAGTTCAATACTTCTTGCTTGGTTTTTTTTAGTTTTATGTCACACAGTAAAATGAGGTCATATCAATGTTCCTGGGATGATAATCTTTTATAGACGCAGACTAGCAGGGTTGAGGCAGACACTCCCTGTGTAGTAATATATTGTAATGATCTAGTGAACAAACAGGTCCTCGTGTAGAGAAAACTATAACTACAGGAAGGGTAGGAAATTATTCCAAAAAGGATGCTTCAAGTTACAGTTCATAGATTCCAGCAGGTATATTATTTTATTGTACTTATTTTACTATGTTTGTTCCATTGAGATCATTGCAGCTAATTTGCAAGAAAGATCTGGTCAAAATAGTTTAGCATCTATGTTTCAGAATTTTATTAAACTAATTTAGGAGCAGAAAGTGTTAGGAATTAGAAAAGGTTCATTTCCAAACCTGCGAATGAATTTTAATGATCAATTCAACCGTATTTGTAAAGTTTTATTCGCAAAGGAAGTTTAAGTTAATCACCACTTAATTTCTTGTACCTCCAAGTTCTTGGAGCTACTCAGAAGACTTTGCGAGGCTGGATGCAGAGCAAGAAATTACATTGTCATTGAAGTGACTTCAGAATGAGCTCTAGGTTTTTAGATGGACAACAGTAATGGACTAAGAATTAAGCCTTGTGGTACCCCTTTTGCAAGTTTGGCGCATATATCTGAACCATCTTGGTTCTGTTTTGAAGCTAATTTGCAAACCCTCCAACTGCTTGTTTTAAAAAAATCTGGTATCAGAGGCATTTGAGGAATCCAGTTGCATAGAAAGATGGCACTGCTTTTAATCGAGGGCTTTTTTAAAGGCATTGACGATTTTTATAGGAGCAGTGGAAGTGTCATGATCTTCAGGAAAACTTATATTGTGTGACAAGGGAATTAGACTAGCTATATATTCTTTTTCTTGTCCACTGACTGAGGATTACTGCTCTTAGAGATGTTTCTGTCTTCTGTCTTCAACTTTAGAGACCCTCCCTCCTTTCTACTTCAGTGTCATCAGTGGGCTGCATTCTGGACATCATCACTGTCACACAAACCTTCTGTGATGCTGCATTTCCTCTTCATTTATAACACAGTGTGTCAAACACGTCGTTCGTCTCTTTACGCAAGCTGAAGACAAAGCCAGCGAGTGTCATATGTAATATTTAAGGAGATGTAAACATTGTTGTTGTCTCCCCCGCCCCCATATTTGAGGTTCCCAAAAGAGCTGCACATGCTCCAGTCATTTATAGCTACCAGTGGGACTTTTCTGTGAAAGCAATTAAACTTATTATAGTTTTTCTTACCTATAGAACAGGTTTCGTTTTCGTTTTGTAGTAAATCATTATTTGTTCCCAAGGACAAGCTTCCAAGCTCATTGTTTGTGTTCCACTGAGATGATTTTCAAATCCAAACTTAGCACTTCTGCATCATCTGATGAAAGTGAGCCAAGCCATAAGACTCACAATGAGCTCAATACTACCAGTTTGCCCCAAAATACATGATACAATTTAGATAGAAATAACTAGATTTGTAAGAGTCAAAGTTTATCTCCTTTGTTTTCTTCAGCTTGTGTGACTTGAGGGTCACCAGAGTCAAATTTTGGCTCATGTAACACAGAATCCTCTTTTAATTTAAATGCAACTTGAATGCTTTAGAATTATTATTTGTCAAATGTTGGTCATCCTTCACAATATTTAATGATATATGATCTTTTTGACTCAAATAAACACAAAGAAGATCTAGAAGTTTGTTTTTACACAGGCCGTCAATGCTGATGTGTGTTTGTTATGGGGAGGGGCGATGCACTACTGGTATATTTAAGGAAGCGATAGTAACTCCAAGATAAAAGTTGTATAAAGTGTTCCCGTTTAAGTTTGATCCCCATGTGGTACCCAACTGAGGTTTTTATTCATCCCTCCATCCCGTTCCTCCCCTGTTGCTCATTTGTTGCCTGGCAACTTGAATCAAATATAGGCCTACTCTTTCCAAATTTTCCATCCTCACCAACCAAAGACTTTCTCCACAACACCGTCTTTCTCCTCCTACTCCTACTCCGACTGCCTCGCTCACTCTTTCTCTTCCTCCTTCCTCTCTGCCAGTTCCCTGTGGAAGGGACTTCAGGGATTTCAGATGAAGAAATGGAAAACATTCCTCAAACAGCACAAGCTGCTGCTGTCAAAGGCGATTTCCACAATGAGTCACTTGATGACTTGGAGAAAGACTCTGCTTGGAGGGTCTGCGCTCACCTCTGAAGCCTTCAGAGGAGCAAGAAGTGCCCTCTGTTCTTTCACTCAGCTACTTGTTCAGATTCCCTCCCACCAAACAAACACACATCCCTCAGTAGTGGGCGAATAAAGCTTTTTGGCGTCGTTTAAGCGTCATCTTCTGTTCTTACAACAAGCAAATTTGTATCCCCCCCAACCTGGTTTCCCGCTAATTGTCTCATATTACGAGGAACGAAAGAAGGCCTTTAGCGGCTTTGCGATTAGTTGATTTAGACCAAAAGCAAAGCCTCTTAGGTAGCTTAAGTCACTCCTGGAGGGGAGCGGCTCTGTGTGAGGCTTTAGCATCATGTAAACATTCTCATTACTCTCGACTCAGTTTGAGGAGTTGTAATTACTGATGTTGATTTGACGGCTTTTACTTCAGATTAGCAAATTCTGTTATCCACATCCAAATAAATAAAGAGAAGGAGGTTTCTCAGCAGCAATTGCCAGAAAATGTCCCCAAAAGATGATTCCTATTCTTTTCTCAGGCCACCGGTTGATATGTGTGGTTTCCAGTTAAAAGTCTTGACTTCTATATTTATCATGTTAAAACTTACTACAGACATTTCTGTTGTCATGGTGATTAGTTGTCATCACCTTTGAGATCTCTTAACTTATCATCTGATGCTGGGAGAAGATCAGAATGCCATTTGTTCATGAGTGAACATTTGCAAGACTAACATCATCCTCGTGTCTTCACTGTTTTTGTTTCGTTTTGTGATATCAAGCTATTTTTAAGCAGAACAGCCTATGTATGGGCTTAGAAAACTTTGAGAATGCATCTGTGGGGTGCGACGGCTTTTCCTAAAGACCAGAGCGGTCACAACTTCCTGTGTGGTCAGTGCTACAAGGATCAGTCAACAAATAAAATAAGACTTATCTAAGCCTGTCGCAACAAGCAATTAATCAATTAATCCTCATGATAGATTAAAATGAGCTTGATAATTTTCATTCTAATGATTATTTTTTGAAGGCCAATTTTATTTAGAGTCTTATTATCAATTTTATTTATGGTTTTGGTTGAAAGTGGTTTCTATTTAATTTTTATTCATCGTTTTTGGTTGTTGCCTTTTATTTTGGACATTTGATATAACTTCCATTTACAGTGTTGGCTGTTCTGTGCAAAATTAAGGTGTATTAGTTTCTTGCACTTGCATTATTATGCAAATATCAATATATTATTGAAAATTGTCTCAAAAAACCAATATTATTGTTTATGGCGATAATTTCTGGGACAATTTATCGTTCAGTAAAATGTGTGATTGTGACAAACCTAGACTCATCTCCAGTTTTTGTAATGACATAAATATGTTGATTATTAAGTAAAAATTACTATCTTTCACTGTTTTATTCATTTTAGTGCTTGTTTGAAATTGCAAAAGGATTAATTGTCATAAAAAAAAGATGTTGAGTAACTTCTGGCAAATTCCCAGGTAGATTCAGGTAGTACTGGGTCATTCTAACACATGAATATGCTAATAAACCATTTAATTGTTTTGGATCATTGTTCTGCTGGAGAGTGAAGCTCCTGCTCAGTCTTAGGATTGTGAACCGTTTTGTTCCATTCTTCTTTTCATCAGCTTTGGCGAGCTTCACTGTTTTTGCTGAAGAAAAGTTTCCCCACAGCATGATGCTGTCACCACCATGTTTCACAGTTGGGATGATGTGAAGTGTTATTCCTTCACAGATTTTCATGGGCTTTCTCTCGGCAACACATTTCTTCCTTCCTTCCACTGGTCTGTAAAGGCCAGATTTGTGGAGCATCTGATCGTTGATTCAACAGACTTTCCTACCAGAGCTGTGGTTCTTTGCGGCTTCTCCAGATTTGTGTTTTTCTTTTGTGACCTGTTTAGGTTGATTGTCTTTTCCTTATAGATTTGTAGTAGGGCTGAAACAATTAATTGTATTAATCTTGATATATCAAGTTATTGAAATAATCGTCAACTTATTTAGTGATAGTTTAACTAAAGTATAAAGCAATCAGAAAAGGCCAGTTGTTGAAAGAACAACATCTTCAAAGCAGTCATTAAGAGAAAACTGCAAAAATATATAAATTTTGCCTTAACGATAAAAAAAAAAACAAACATTGTCTGTAAATATATTCTGCCCAGAACTCCTCAGGTGGTTTAATTTTAACTTCACCTGGTTCAAATTAAAAAAAAAAAAAAAGTTTTATATTGAGCACCTACTGCTGTCATTTTATTAACCTGTAAATCCCAAAAGATAGTGAACAAATCATTCCTACACTGTTAGGTCAAGCAGAAAGGGCTAAGGTTTTCACTTTGCTGTTAGTATTTTTTTTTTCACTGCAAATGATCAAGCATACGCTAAAGGGATGCTGTCTCATTTCAGTTCAGGCAGTAAAATGTTTATTTTCTTATTTAAGAAAGGAATTAGATTTTTTTATTTGTATCTTTTATGTATTTCTAACATTGCATAAATAGGCTTAAGTGGTTAAATGGGAAAATCTGGAGGATATGTCATTTTTTAAATCCAATTAATCGCAAGGAATAATTGACAGAAAAATCAATTGCTAAAATAATTTAGTTACAGCCCTAGTTTGCAGGTCTCATACTCCATCCATCCATCCATTCATCCATCCATCCATCCATCCATTTTCTAACATCCTTGTCCCTAGTGGGGTCGGGAGGTGCTGGTGCCTTTCTCCAGCAAATGTTCCGGGCGAGAGGCAGGGTCACCCTTGACAGGTTGCCAGTCTGTCGCAGAGGTCTCATACTCTTTCTCATCAATTAATTTACCAGCTAGTGGACGTTATTGTGATAAGGTGTCTTTAAATTCTTGCAGTAGATTTTATTTTGAGGTGAAAAACAGGAAAAAAAGTTTAAGGGAAATGAATATTTTTGCAAGGCGCTGCATGTAGGCTGTCTCGTCTATGTTTTTATTTCTACGTGACAACAGAGTTCTTGTTCCTGGGGCTGGTTGAAACCTTTTGTATTGCCAATTTCTGACTCATTGCTAAGACAAAAAACAGCTGACTGTCATTAAAACGCCTTAATCTGGTCTTTCTGTTCAGCTGTTTGCCACTTTTTGTGTCAATTCAATACATTTGGATGCATATATAACCAGTCGGGTAGAAAAAACTAAGTGTGGGACCCCTTTTTTGGAAAATCGAGAACTGCCTCAGGTGTACTCAGTTGGCAAAAGCATTAGGAGCGCTGTGAGAAGAAGTAACAAATCTTGATTTTCTTGCTAATGGGTATACAGTGCTGCAAGTGCTGAAGGCAATGGGTGCGAAACATTAGGCTGCAGGTTTCCGTAGAGATACTTGCACTCAGTTGCTAAAAGCAGGAGAAAATGTCACATGTAAATATTGGATTGGATTCTGAAAGGAGCCACACTGTGATAGGATTGGGTTATAGCAGTCCCCGAGCTGCTGCTTCTGTAGGAAGCTTCCTGTCTCAAATATCCTCTTTCCATTGAAACGGATCATTATTGTGATGCTTGTGTGTACTAAAGGCATGTCCGAGTTGGCCAACAAAAGAGGTAGCTTCTGCAGGTTCGTACAATGAAAAGGTTTGTGACGGTTTTATTGGAAAGGTTCCACGGAAAAGCACTACATTGGAGGTTGTTTTTATTTTTCTACAGGGAAACAAGTCCATACTGCAAGTTAGAGCACAGTTCAGTGGAAGAAGAATCCTGTTTTTTTACATCACATGGTGTGAAACTGGGTGTGTAATATTTGTCACCTGGTGAGGCATTCAGTGCGGCATGTAGGTGTGGCTCGCAGATCAACCACTGCATCCAACAGCCTGAGCAGAGGAAGTCAACTTCAACCATGTGACCTCTGGCAGATTATATTTCATTATTGCTCATTTACGTCATCAGTGGTTAATGATGGAAAAATGCTCCAACTGTTCATCTCTGACCACAATTCCACTTTAAACACTCATTATTTACTAGTCAGGTAATTCAACAAGATATCTATTAGCTAATTTGCCCATTTAGTGAATGTCATCATATTTTTTATTTAATCAAAAAAAAAAAAACAACTTTGAACTTTAATTTAAAACTTTTGTCAAATGAATTTAAGTAATTATTCAGTCTATTTTTTTCTGTTTTTTTCTACTGGACTACAGTGTACACAGTTAAAAGTACACACCATTTTTTTCTAAAATCAAAGCAAATTTTTTTTTTCTCTTGATAAATGGGTGACGCACAGGTTTATGTGCTTACGGTAAAATGGGAACTATCTGAATATAGATGAATAGTATAGCTCTGTTTGAAGTTTTTCCTCCTGGGCAATGTTTTCACCCAGAGCAATTTGTTTAAATGGAAGACTAACATTAGCATGCATTATATAAACTTTCCTTTAAATATTATAGTTGGACAGGAGACTGCAGCAGCCAGTACAGTCTCTCATTCACTCTGAATGTCATTGTAAAGGGTGAATAACACCTAATATTATTATTTAAATTAATGTGCACACTCTATAATACATATTTACAGGCTATGCACAGGTGAAAAAGTTATGTTTATGAAAGGAAATAATAAAAATTGGATATACAAAAGCAGTTCTCCAGCTCGCTGGCAGTTTAGTAGCGTCTGATGTAAAATCACATGAACATACCACAAGTACGGTGTGGTGAGTTACATCAGGCACTTGAATACCAATCATTTAAAAATACTTTGAATACTACCCTCTACCCAGCATACAAAAATATGCAAATTTGTGCAGATATGGCTATTTAACTGTCCATTTCTGCACAATAGCAAAGCAAGAAATAAAATGTTTTACGAAGTTTCAATCAAAATAATACACATTTTCAATTTCATTGTATTGATCTCTGTTTTAGGACAAATATATCTTTATTGGACACTTTTTGTCATGCATTTGTTCTCTTCCGCCGTGTTTGAATCAGAAATGTTGGACTACAAAAGGACACAATAAAACACACGATAAGCGCAAGGAAAATGTAATAATCACAGTCTTAAAGTGCTCTTTAGTAATATGATCCATGTTATCTTCTTGCATCAAGAATCCTGTCTGGCTTGATTGTCATGTTTTTCAGACGTATGAATATATTCAGCTGTGTCTTCATGCATAAAGAAGAGGGAAAAACAACTGAAACAATAAAATGTTTCATTTCATTTTATGGGAATGTTTATAAAGTGGTGTGAAAGTATTTCCCACTTGTAAATTTCTTGTGGGGTGTTTTTGTGTCATGCTTAAATGTTTAAGGTGAAGAAATACACATATATCAGAAATCCTGTGTAAAATTGAACCAAAGTTAAAATTTTTAAGTAAGCAATTGCTTTTTTTCCCTCTTAATAAGTAAAATCAACATTTGGACATTACATTTTACATATAATCAGATTCTCTTTATCTTATACTAAATTGGTTTGATGTTCTGAAGCATTTAAGTGTAATAGAAAGCAAAAACAAATGTATATGTTGGCAAATACTTTTTCGCAGGACTGTAACTAGTTCAGCGCATTGATCAGTTTGAATTACGGTAACAGTAATTTTCCAAGCATTTTGTGCATGCTTGTATTTCCTTTATATTTATGTCTTAAGTGTGCAACTTCTAACAGACTAATACAAAGCAAATTGTTTCAGAATAGGTAAAGCTGTGATTTTATTCATAAATATTAAAAAGCATAAAACAATCCCATGAGATTCACATGCGATTTATCTCGGGACTTTGGTTGGGTCACGTTGAGATCTTTAATAGAAACTTACTTGAGGGCTTTTAGCAGCTCCCTTAGCAGAAAGTCATTACAGCAAGTATACAGTGTGGTCATTGTTTTAGCTCTGCTGCTTTAGTTAGGTTTAATAGAGTTTGGAAATGTCTGGAGTTTTCCCCTTTTCTCACTGAAAATGTAAACTGATTTTTAATGGGTTGGAGACCCTCTGAAACAAACATCTGTATTATCCGTTTGAGTTCTCAGCTTCAGGCCTTTTATGAATCAAACTAAACAAATCAAACACAGTGATTTTGACGTGTTTGTTTGTCTCCCTGTCAGGCATGCATCGATGAAAACGCAGAGATGGTGCAGTTTCTAGTGGAAAACGGGAGCGACGTCAACAGAGGGGACAATGAGGGCTGGACTCCTCTTCACGCTGCAGCTTCCTGCGGCTTCATCCAGATCACCAAGTGAGTCCTCCTCACTGTCATCATCCTGGCTACTGCAGACTCTGTGTTTTGTTTCAGATCAACATTTTTTCAGTATGTAAATTATAGATTGATATATTTACATTTTTTTTCTAACTGCTTGCGGGACCATCTCTTTGTTTTGAAGGTACCTGATAGAGCACGGTGCTAATGTTGGGGCTGTCAACAGCGAAGGAGAGCTTCCTCTGGATGTGGCCAATGAAGATGTAATGGAGAGGCTTCTCAGAGCTGAAATCAAAAAACAAGGTGAGCTCATTAGCACATCTCCATCAGAGGTGCCCTGCTGAGTCATGGAGGTGATTGTGAACCTAAAGTGAATCATAATCAGAAATCCATTTAACTCCCATTGCTTTATTTGAAGCTTTTTATTGTTTAATTATGTCATAGAATCAAACATTGAAATCTGGACCAAAGACTTCAATATAGTGAAAGATTCTGCAGCTTTTTTAAATATAGTTAGCAACTTTCTAACATTTCAGAGAATAGCTTGTTTCTTAAATGGCTTCTTACATCTTCCTCTGTCTTCATTTTTCTAACAGGTATTTTTGAGTGCTTCTTCCCTCAGTAACATCTATGAACATGTATGTTCAGTAACTAGAAAATGATTACATTTTAAACTTTTTGAAAAATCCTGGCCACGAGCCAAGTTATCATTGCATCTCAAATATTAGGAGTCGAACAGTGTTAAAGTATTTTGAGGATAAATGTAGATTAATTAAAGAAGTAATAGTTTGCCACAACTTGAGCAAAAGTAATTTGGTTTGTTTTATAATAGTTCACATAAATAAATAAAAATATACAAATCTAAACGAGAGAACAAGAGCTCTGTGATAGCAGAAAAGCATTTGAATATTGTCAATACTGAATAAAGTCAAGCCCACATTTTTCAGACTTTTTTTCCTTCATGACATTCACCCCTATTTGAACTTCTGTGTCTCAACCACTAAAGATATGCATCATATGTAGGTATCAAGGTCTGTTAAAGTCTATTCAATGTGCCAGATATATACTATTGATTGGCAGAATTCACATACATACATAGCACTTGAAATATGATATTAAGTATTGTATCGATAGATATTGCAATGAAAATTGCTGATGTCTTGCTGAAGTAGAGTTGCAGAAGTCTTGTCAAGACTCAACAACAAAGCTGTTCAAAGTGCTACACCTTAAACAAAACATCATACAGTAACCAATTGTGAAACAAGCAATAAACATTAATGCCATCATAAAAATCATCAAGCAAAAATACATACAATCTGTCAATCAATGTTCCTATTATTATTAATCAGAGGCAACTCTAAACAGGAACTCAGTCTTTCAGCATCTTGCCAGTTTTCTGGACGTTTGTTCCAGATTTGTGGAGCATAGAAACTGAATGCTGCTTCTCCATGTTTGGTTCTGGTTCTGGGGATGCAGACCAGAGCCAGGAGACCTGAGAGGTCTAAATATGTTGCGTACCTTCATATGGTCACAATTTCTTGGAGAATTCCAAAAAGTATATGAGAAGAATCTCCCTTTGGAATGTTTTATGGTTTCATTCTGGAAACGGTTTTAGTTAAATCCATATTTTTAAAAAAACGATTTTGTCATTCCCACGTTGTTCACATCGGACCTCACAGGGATAGATGTGGATAAAGCCCGGAAGGAAGAGGAGAGGATCATGCTGCAGGACGCCACGGCGCTGCTGGAAGGAGGCGGCTCCCTGACGCCTCACCCCAACACCAAGGCTACAGCTCTGCACGTCGCTGCAGCCAAAGGTTACATCGAAGTCCTCAAGTAAGAAGACAAATGGCGGACTTTTTGTTTTGTTTTGGTTTCGTCTTTTATTCATGGCCATGTCTGCCCCTCCTCCTGTTCTTCTTCACCTTCTCAGGGTACTGTTACAGTGTAGGGTAGATGTGGACTGCAGGGACATAGACGGGTGGACGCCTCTGCATGCAGCAGCTCACTGGGGACAGGAGGAGGTGTGCACCCTGCTCGCTGACCACATGTGCGATATGGCCGCCGTCAACAACGTGGTGAGGCCGACTGACATGACCTTTACTCACTCCTAAATCAGTCGCTGAAGCTTTATCGTCGGTTGCAGCTGATAAAACACGGCTTAATTTCCTTATAGGGTCAAACGCCTCTTGATGTTGCAGACGAGAACCTCGTGGACACCCTGGAGGAGCTGCAGAAGAAACAGAACGCTGTAAGTCTGCCTTCAAACGAGCTCCGCAGCTATTATCACCCGCTCAGATAAACTCCATCTGATTGATGGTGCTGCGGCACAGAATGTTCTCTGTGTTTATGTCTGTTTATATTCCTCTTCAGTTACGCAGCGAGAAACAGAAACAGAATCCTGTTATTGAGACCAATCAACCTATCTCCATGGTACCAGTCCGCACTCGCAGGTTAGTGCCACTATATGTGTGTGTGTGTGTTGGTACACACTTTGCCCTTCCTTAGCTGAATCCCATAAAGCCCAGTACCAGTTGTCTGCATGCACGCAAGTCTGATTTTAACGGTCCAAGCGTTCCTGTGAGCTGATGTACTGCTGAAGTGACTTTGTCTGTCTTAGTGTCATACTGCATACTTACTGGTCTCAATTTGTAATTTAGGAGTAAGCCAGTTAGAAGTTAAGAAAAAAAAAATCTGTGTATATCATGATTATATAAATGGTAAATGGAAAATTAGACATAAATAATGGACAGTTCTGATCTTTTTATTGTGGAAAGTCCTTCATCTGTCATAAACAATCTGAATAGCTGTTTCAAGTTCATTTGTGTAGAAGTAATCAGGACCTTTATGTGAAGTACTTGTACCAGTAAGACATCTGGTACATTTCTTTTTATCGGTGTTAGATCAGCAGTTTTAAAGTGGCTACTTGCTGCTGTCAGAAGCTTCTGGCTTTTCTCCTTTTCGATCCCTGAGAACTGTCTGTGCAGTCATGGACGAGAGCTGCAGATCAAGCCATTAAGAGGCAGAGGACGCTTTGTGCTGTTAGTCTGATTTACAGGGGCTCCAGTGTAATCTGGGGAAATTATACAATTTATGTATTTTCCAGATATGGGTAATTGTGGAACAGAAATTGAATCTAGACTCCCTGTCAGAATCTCTGCTTGATAGATTGCAGATCTGAAAGTCCATTTGTCAATCAGTATGTTCTTCTACCATCCATCCATCCTCCTGTTTGTCTGTATTCACTCATCCCTCACTCTGTTCATCTGTCTGTCCATTCATCCATCCTTTTGCCCATTCATTTTTCTATCCACTCATCCTTTTGTTTGTTGAGTCATCCTTGACTTTGTCTGTTTTCCCATCATTCGTTTGTCTGTCGATCCAGTCTATTTATATGTCAAGTCTGTGGTTTCTCAGGCTCCATAGTAAATATTCTACAACTCTAAAGGAATGTTTGTAAAGAAAAATAGCTCAAAAATAGATTTCATAAATAGAAGTTTTAAAAAGTGTGAAATTTTGTTGAAAAATCTCAAATTTAATGTTAATTTCTGAGGTTAGCGACTACATTTTATGAAGGAAAATGGAAAACATGATTGGTCTACATTCTGTTTAACCACAGAACTGTGGTTGGTTTCAAAGAAGGGGACATTATTTTGCCTGCAGCTCAGTGCGGCTAAGCTCTCCAAATAATTCAAGCATCATTATTGACTTTCTGTGGATTCTTTTAACTTAAGTGATTGGACATAATGCATTGTACTTCCACATAGCTATTAGTCACATCAGTGACCAACAGTCACTTTTGGCTAGTGTCAGTAAACATAGTCATGCCACATGACATGCAGTCAGAAAGAAGTAATGGAAGCTACTACTAAAAAGTCTTAAAACTTAAAATGTTGCCATTTAATAGTCTTAATGCTCTGCAGTGCCCTTTAGGCAATGACACAACATACATAAAATGCTTTGAATAATGTGTTCCAGTGACCATTACATAAGATCAGTAATGGGCCCATCCCACTTTCCTGTCAGCATTTGTGGCTCTTAGACTTTTCTCTACATCAATGTTTTAAATCCGGACAGGGATTATTTGTCTGTTTCCCAAAAACCACTAATCACCCTCACATAGTGTTTATAACGTTATAGCTGCACACAGTGTTCTTTAATTTTTACTTAGTACAACTTCAATCATGCTAATTATACGGCTGTATGAATAACATGACTCAGTGGAGAAAAAGGGATTAAATCATTTTTTTAATGATTTAAACTAACATTCTGAGCTTCCTGAGAGCAGCTTATTTACTACAACTATCAACAACCAGTAATTACCAATAATTATTGCTTTGAAAGTCATAGAACTGAAAACTTTTAGCTTTATTTCTACAAAACTCTGTACTAAAAATTTGTCCTGTTACAACCACAACCTGTAATGAGTTTCAGGTGATAGACCAGCACAAAGTTGTTGTGTAGGGTTAAGGTAAATTGTACTCAAATATTTTGGAAATACTTTTGCAAATTACAATCTAAAATATGTGATGGTGAGCTTTCTTATTCATTTTTACTCTAAATACATATGACAGTTTTATTTTGAGCTGCCTTGTTGCTGAAATTTGCAGGTCAAGGTGTAACATGTGGAAGCAGCCACGTTAGACTAAATCTGAACTTTTAACTATCTAGCAAAATTGTATGTAGACCTGTCACAATAAAGAATAAATCAATCAATCGCACAATAAATTAGTGGAAACTGGTGGCAGCATCATGCTGTGGGGATACTTTTCAGGAAAGACTTGTAGCTCTACAATGACAAAATGTAAAAAATTTAAATTGTTATTATTAATACTTTTGTTGATCATAAGTGGCTAACATGACACTGAGACCAGGCATTGTTTTTTTTCATTTGAGTCAGTGCTCTTTTGTTTTGTTTTTTTTAAACAAATCAAAGCAAAATAAATTATAAATTGAAGATGCAATTAGAAATCTGGTGACAACTCAAAAACAATGCACTACCAGAAGAGTCCAGCGGTGCTACCTGTTGATGTGCTGATTGACGCTTGCTTGCTCGCTGTAATTGGCTGCACGTTGTACGGTCGCCCTCACTGATCAGCTCCCTGCATGCCACCTGTCGTCCCTCCCCGACTCGGGCTCCTCCCCTCCACCCCCTTCTGCACCGCAGGACCTCTATCTCCCGCATGAGCAGCAGGGACAAGATATGCCTTCATGAGCGGGAGAAGCACCCGCCTCCCGCCTTGCCGAGCAGTCCGGCCGAGGACGAGGAGGAGGAAGGCCAAACGGGGCAGAGCCAGGCGAAAGCCTCCAGCAGCTCCAGCTCAGAGGAGGAGAGCGAGTCTGAGAGCGACACGGAGTCAGGTGAGAGGGGTTTAAAGAGAGGGGAGAAGCTGCTGTGTTTTGTTTTGACATTGTCTCTGTGAAACTGTATGGAGGATTTTTGACCTGCGTAATGTTTTACTGTTGCAGAGAAAGCAAAAAACAGAGAAATCATAAATAACTTGAACAACAAACGAAATACCACCAGTGCGCTTTCTACCTCCATGTCAGCGACTACCACTGCAGGCCAGCTAAAGAAGGTAGCCTTTAGAGATGCTGCATGGATACCAGGTGCTTACTGCACTTTATAGAGTTTTGTAACCCAAGTCATCTTGCACATGTGGCAGGAACCAAGCAAGCCTCCAGCCACCGAGTCCCCCGGCTCATGGAGAACGTCCCTGAGGAAAGCGGGCAGCTCCGTGACTCTGGGCTCAGCTGGGCTCTCGGATTCCGTCCAGGACCCGAGCAGAGCCACAGATTCTGGACTTGGAATGAGCCGCTCCGCCTCCAGCCCGCGCCTTAGCTCTGACGCCGACATCAAGGTACACAATCGTTTCCAAGATTTATGCGCCCACAAAAGTACTGCCGTAATTTTCCTTTAACAAGAACATGACGAGCCAAATAAAGGCGTCTTTTAGAGCTTCATCTCACTGAGCTGCATAAATAACTGATAAACAGACCAAAGTCTCCCTCTTTCATTTTCCCAGGAGCCAAGACTCGCTCGAGTGCCGCCGACTCCGACACGGAGACTCTTCAGTATTCCAGATAACAGCTCTGACAGCTCCAACAGGTAGAATTTAATGGTCCAACGTAGAGAAGCAGAATCGAAGTCACTGCGTACAGACCAAAAGTTTGGACACAACTGTGTGTCCAAACTTTTGGTCTGTACTCAGTTCAGACCAAAAGTTTGGACACACCTTCTCATTGAATTCAATGAGAAAGTGTGTCCAAACTTTTGGTCTGTACTGTATGTGTCCCTGTCACTCTGTCTCCCTTTTCTCTCAGTTGGCTAAGCCGTAGCTCGTCGTACACTCGACGACATCATAGTCAGTTAGGGAATGAGTTCACTAGCTCCACACCATCTTTGCTACACAGGTCAGTCACGCTGCTCCCCACCTGTTTCGTATGTGTTTGCTCTGCCGTTTAAGTGTTTGTGTGCTTGCATTGTCACAGCTCACAACAGCAACCCCACCCTCACATCCTACCCTCCATAGCTGCAAATACTAATTTATGTGTAAAAGTTACAGTGTAATATGTGCTTTTGTTTACCTTTCCTATTTTGTTCTTTTATTAGCTCGTCTTATGTAAAGAGACTGGATGACGCCAACGTGACCTCATCGAGTACAGGAACCAGCTCTGCTGGTCACAGCCGCCTTAATAGTCTTTTAGCTCAGAGGTATTTTACCTTAAATTTGCAGATATATTAAGTTTTTCTTTTTCAGACTTCTAGCCGCAAAGTACTATATTTACTTCTCTGCCTAATATCAAGAAATATTTAAACAAGACAAGTCAAAACCCCCAAAAAATAAGTCAAAAGTTACTGAAGAGTGATAATGTTACATTTGAAAAGCCTAGCTAAAGCATCAATAAATAACATTTTGTCCACTTGAGGCAAAGTTAGGGATACTCACGTCTAAGTCTTCAGACTAAAATGAAGATTGATGTGGCTATTTATCCAGGAAGGAGAAAGTCAAAGGTATTTAATGGTAGTAGTTTGGAGACCTTAAAAACCAGTCTTTGAATAAAAACAATATTCAAATTGCTTGAAATCTGTCAGCATTTAAAAAGTCTTTGCAGTTTCTGCTCCAGTTCTGACCAACATCATTACTCTGATGGGAACAGACATGCTGCAGCATTTTTTTTCCCAACAAGTGTGTCAACGGCCTACTTTATATTAACCTGCCATGTTGTGATTGTGTTGGTCTCACTTTTGTCTACATAATTAACCCATATTTGTGTTGTGGGGTTTTAATTGCACCACAGTAATGTATCTGTCAAAACATTATTCACAGGACACCATTCGTTACACTGCTTGAGCTCTATTGTTGGTTTCTTCATAGGTCACTATATTCCAATGCTACAAACAATCTGAGTTCTCTCTCCTTTATTTGGCTCTAGACTGGTTTTAAAAACAGCCCCTTGTTGTACTCTTTGCTTCATCCAGCAGGAACCTCAGCTATTGAGAAATGATGTTGCACTCTGTCGAAGTTTTAAATGATTGGATCTTAATTTATCCAATTGCTAACGTTTGGCTGTAACGACTGTAAAAGAAACTATGCTATGAAGCTTACCAGAAATAGCACATGCTATAAACAACCATGTCCCAAGTGCTGAGCTGAACCACATCTTTGCCAGCAATAAAATGTCTTATTTCCTCTGTCTCTGACTTTAATGGCACAATATTTTGAAGTGTGGTCAACATGGTTTGAATGGCTACATTGACTTCCTCTGCTGAGGTTGCTAAACTGCAACCATAGGCAGACTACATTTCCAAAACAGCACAGAAAATTGACGTCATTGTTCACAACTCGTCTTTCTGTTCGCTGATTGGCCCTGTTGAAAGTCTACTGGAGAAATCCAGCTCTATGGGAAAATTTGCGAACGAAGCACAAAAGGTAGATGAGAATTGGGCAGAATTGCTTAGAAAAGCAATAACAAGGCTACTTTGGCTCAGACATGGAGGGGAAAAACACTGTATTTAGAAGCTAACTATGTTGGAAGATTGTTTAAAGAGAGTCGTTATTCATTTTATGAAATCTGTGGAAATAAGCAGATATTTCATACAGGAGACAAAATGAAGGGAAAAAAGTGGGAGGGGGAGATACATTTTCTTATGATCATAAACAACAGCTTGTACTGGGTTCAGGCTGGTTACATGCTGCTCAAGCTATCTAGTAGCTGCAGCATGAGGTGTTTTATTTACTATTGCCTCAGCTTTGGGTTGTTCTTTCCCTTTTTCCAGAATTCCAATTTTTTATGATCCTAGAGCAAAAGTTGTTTATAGCAGAGAGGCCGTTTGGTGGGTAAGAGGAAATCCGTGCACTTCACCCATTTCATTTTGATGGAGCTCACAGGTTTTCTACATTAATGGCTTTCGTAGGAAAAGTCATCAAATATTGACCAGATGGCTATTAAACACAGTTCAATGGAAACGTTTTTTGCTAAAAAAAAAAATAGTGTTATTTATGTAAAATAAAAACTGCGAACCAAGATGTCAAATCATCATCCAAACAAGGTAATGACTAATATTATTAAAAAGAGTGGTTATGAGGGCTTTTTTGTTGCCAAAAAGGAGTTGTAAATTGACTAATCTGCTTTTAAGAAAATGTAAAGGTCACATAAGATTTATTTATAATCCCTACTTTCAATATTTGAGGGTTTTATGGGTGAAAAATATGACCAAATGTGTATTTCTTGCCTAATTTCGAACATAAACACCTTAAAACATTTTCCCCAAAGAACTCCTCAGGAACAGACGGAAAAGAAGGAACCACCGTCAACCATCACCTCAATTTCTCAAAGCACGATGACAAGCGAACAGGAGAGCAAACAGAGGCGCAAGTAAGAACAAAACATCTAACCAAACAAAGACGGTGATCTGGCTTTGTCACTAACAGCGATTCTGATCACAAAGGTCGTATCTGACACCTGTGCGAGATGAGGAAGCGGAAGCGCAGAGAAAAGCTCGCTCCCGGCATGCGCGGCAATCCCGGCGCTCCACCCAGGTCAGGATTTACCTCCTCACCTGTTCCCTGCCTTTGAACCTTGGCTGCCCCGTGTGTTTGCTTCATCATTCTTTTCTTTTATTCAAAGGGAGTTACGCTAACAGATTTGCAGGAGGCAGAAAAGACAATTCAAACCATGAAGACAGACAACAAAGGAAGAGAAAAGAATGAGGAAGAAGAGAAAGAGAAGGAAGCTAAACAGAAGAAGGCAGATGAAGGGGTAAGAACCCTCTGAAATGGTTACAGACCGGTTTGACTATGCCGTTCATGTTTTTGTGATCTTGCGACACTAAAATTATGCGTTTACAGGAAGTGAGCTGGAGATCTCGTATTGCCAGCCTGCAGAAGTCGGACCTGCTGGGTCTCACTCAGCCTGCTGGCTCGGCTCGTCCGCTGGCATCTGAAAGAAAAGGTAGTCACTTCTTCAGTGCCTTCCAAAAGCATCTTACATTCACAAAGTTTAATGCATTTTATTGGGATTTCATATGATAGACCAATGGAAAGAATACAATTGTGAAGTGGAAGGAAAATAATGACAAATAAAAAGCACATTTTCAGCCCATTTTCTCTCCAGTATTTATTCTTTATTTTCATTCAATTGAATTGAATTTGTTTACATTATTCATAGAAGAAGTCAAAATTCAGATTTTAACTCCGAAGGCACTACAGGCATCCACAGCTCAGGCAGGGAGAATCTGTCAACTACACACTATTAGTTTTGCCATTGACAAATCTGGCGTTTATGGATTAATGGCAAAAAAGATGCTGTGAAAGAAAGACATCAGACGTCCCAGTTAAATTGGGCACGAGTTTTGTTTAGGGACACAGCAAACATGTGGAAGAAAGCTCTCTGGTCAGAGAAGCCCAAAATTAAAACTTTTTGGCCTACTTAGCCTGCTGTGGAAAACTAGGATCATACTGGAAGAATGATTTTCTACTGCATGGACAGAAGAGCTGGTAAGAGTTGATGGCACAACTGAGCTAACTGAAGGGCAATGCTTGAAAGAATTTTTTAGAGGCTTCAAAAGACTTGAGACTGAATTGGGGCTTCGCCTTCTAACAGGATAAGAACCCTAAACTTAGAGCTGCAATGGACTGGATTAGATAAAAAATATATTCAAGCATAAGAATGGCCCAATTAAAGTCCAGACACAAAGGACAGTGTAGAATCTTATGCAGGAATTAATGTTCTCCAACTAGTTTTTTTAGCTTATTTCTAAATAAAAAGAACTAAAACCAGTGTACTGTACGCTTTTTGGTCTACTTCCCAATTACACACCAATTTGTGTTTCTTTGTTACATAAAATTCCAATAAAATACATAAAAGTTTTAGGTTCTCAAGTGAAAAAGTTCAATTGATATGAATTTTTTTAGCATAAGCCCTTAGATACTTCTTTTTTCTTTTTCACATCTGACATGCTGTGTGTTTCTGCTCAGATGTTGAGTCCATCACAGGAGAGAGCGAGACAGAAAAATGGGCCAGAGAGCGCAGAGAGAGGAGACAGGCCCGGGCCAGGAGGAAGGCACAGAGGACCGGGGAGGTAAACACGAAACCATCTTCATGGAGAAAACTGCTGCAGGAGCAGGTTTGGAGCAGCTAAAAGCTACCGATTGACTCTGGTTTTAAACCATCTGTCTTCTTCAGGGTGAAGACTTTGAGCCCAGTGGAGAGGAGGAGTTCTCAGGGAGTGGGCTGGATCCACAGGTTGTACTTGATGTGCATAATCAAATATAATTAAATAAATACAGCAGCCATGTTTACCTTTTTTTGTTTTGTTTTGTTTTCCTCTATGCAGAAAGACAAAGACATGAGTTCAAGGTTGGACACCTCGTATAGCAACCGCACCCAGAGAGAAGGATCGGAAAGCAAAGATTTTAAAAAGGTCAGCAGCTGGAGTTGATTGGTTTGCTATGTGGTGATACTTCTATTATTAATTGCTTTTGTGTGTGTGTAACAGCTGTTTGAGGAGGTTTCCAGAGAAAACAGCCAGCTCCAAGCTCAACTGCAGGACACACAGAAGATCATTAGTCAGACCAGGGTGGAGCTGGAGAAGGCAACACAGGTGATGAAGAAGTTCAATTCCCTGCTTAAAGAGGCAGTACTATGTAAAATATTGTGAGCTTTACGTCATGTTATAAAGTTATTCCTTCATCAGAAGCATACCTGGAGTGTTTCCTTGATTCTTTCATGCTTTCATGTTTGAGAAATCCTTGAATCTCTCTTGGTAACCATTCAGCTGAGCAAAACGCCTAGCTGGACGTAGCTTCGCCTTCAAGTCGCAGCTCGTCCTCAAAGCTGCAGTTTCCACGTTTCCCCCGCAACTCGGCCACTCAGCTCCTTCAGACTAGCCAGCAGCAATTAGTAAACACCACTTTTGGAATTGCACATTGACTGAGCTACTGCTCAGTGCAAAGCTGATTTAAAAAAAAAAAAAAGAAGTTGTTAAAGGGCTAATAGAGTAGCTCTGTTGTGATTGACTTCCTGAAGGCAGAGTTTCAGAAAGAGCAGGAGTTTTTAAAGAGACAAGACTCAATTTCAAGGCATTAAATTACAAAGTCAAATTTATTTTAAGTCATATATGATGCATATAGCATTTGTATAACAACTGAGGGTAACATAATTACTTAATTTTTGTTTTACTAATTGCTTGAAAACCTTTGGTGTTGTTGATTTTAAAAAAGTATTTTCTTTGCCCAACAGAGACAAGAACGCTTCACTGACTGTTCAGCACTACTGGACCTAGAGAGAAAGGTAAAACTAACTCCCACCCTTCCTGCCGATATTTTCTCTCGCTTGGTTTGTATTTTCGTAGTTTTTGTAGCTTCGTGTGCCTCACTAGTGCCACCCCTGCCGTTTGACACACTCTCCTCTCTTCCCCCACTTAAACCACTTCCTCACTTGTTTTCACTCAACTTCTGTCCTTCTTCTCTGCGTCGCTTCCTCTCTGTCCCCTCCCATCCCCTCACGTTTTTTTCCGACACCAGGACCGGAGGACGTTGGAGCGGCGCATGGCAGAGCTGGAGGAGGAGCTAAAGGTGAGGAATGGTTTGGAGGGAGACTTATCAGGACCGCTGACACTTTGCATGCTTCTCTGCTCGACTGGCCTGGCTTTGGCTTGTGGGAGCACGCTGCAGAGAGCTGCCTCTCACTGTGGTCAGGTGGTGTGATAAGGTTGGTGTTTGCCACCTGCCTACCCAGTTTTACCTGATTGTTTTCTGAGCTCTGAGATGCTGAGACAACCATGGCAGTTTAACAAAACCACTGAAAAACAATGCAAGTTATATTTTAAGAAGTGTTGTGGCTAGACTGTACTGTAAATGGCTTAGCTGAAGCCATTTTGAGTTATTTCTGGCTCCCTGTGGTGTTTGTTTCATAATTTGTTACACAACAGAACCGTTTTCCATTAGAGCTTCAGTACAGACTCAACATTTTGGGTTCAGCAAGGACGTCAGAAGTTAAGTATTTTATCCATCTAAACTTGTTCAGTTGAGTTTATTTATTCAATAGCAACATTTTCTCTGTTTATTTTCAGACACTGTAGTTTTAAAATTCATTAAAGTGACAATAAAAATAATTGCGAAAAAACCAGTCCAGCAGAATCATACCATCGAAACAACTGGCTGTGAAGTAGTTATCATCCATTTATTGTTATCGAGGTGAAATGCTCAATATGTCATAGTATTGATTTTAGGCGAAATTTCCCAGCTCTAGTGTCGCCCCTCCCCCGCCTGTTCCTACAGACTCCTGGTCAGCTGGCTGAAAGGAGGTTACAACTTCCTCCTTACTTACAGGAAAGATAAATTTGGCTGTTTTGAAATATTTTTATTCATGAACCACACAAACAGTCATTATGTTCAAACTAAAGTAGCACCACAGGAGATCTCTGGTAGTTTATAAAAATGTTTGCTCTTAGCACAGTCTGATCAGTTGGAATACACACTGTTGTCCTGCCAGGGTTGGTGTGATTTGCTTTTCTTAACTTCTGGTTTCTAGGAAACCCTTATTACTTACTAGGTATATTTAATTCCCTTGTACAGTTGCTGTAAATAACAAAACACAGGCTTGTATCTTTTTTGTTTTGTTTAATGGGCTGTTGGTTTGGGTTCCTTGTTTAACTCCATCAATTAAATATATTTCTAGGCTGCATATTTGAGTGCAGTGGCTTCTGATTCTCTTAAAGGAGAAATCAGTAACTTATCTTTGGATGAAATAATCACTTTTATCATTTAAGAATAAAGTATGTAAGCAGAATCCAGCTGACCACATGAAATAAACTAGAAATAAACATTGTGTTCTGATTTTAAAGAAATTCAAGAACTCTCAAGAAAAATAATAAGGGCATCACATTACATATATATTTTTTAATTATTTTACTGTTCATTTGAATATGAGGCTATTATTTTTAGGGGTGCAGTTGATCAATCGACAGGTTGATTGATTGGCCCCAATTTCCTTAATTTTGGGTGATCTGCGATTTCACAGTCATTGTACAATGTTGAAGATTGGAACATTGAAGGTGTATAGTGCCCTTATAACACACACACACAAAAAATTATATCAGCCAAATCAGTATCTGCTGATCAGCCAGAAAACTGCAATTGGTCCACCACTAGTTATTTTACATCCTCTTATCAAACATAATAATTGGTTGTTAATAAAACTAAAGTTTCAAAGTTCTGCGATCCTTATCTTGTACTTCTTATCGGATGGGATTTTTCATGTAAAGTAGATGGTGAGTCTGATTAATCGCTGTGAAAGATACCAAGTGACGACACTAAAACGCACTTTGACTCTACATACTCCCTGTTCGGACTTGATTTAATGTGAGCTTTAACTTCTACCTGCAGGTTTTGGTTGACCTGAGAGCAGACAATCAGCGTCTTAAAGATGAAAATGGAGCACTGATCCGCGTCATCAGCAAACTCTCCAAATAGACTGAGAGAGACGACCACCAGGGAACTCTCCCCCCCTCACTCCTTTCATCCATCCCACCGCTTCCATACATTCCTCTCAGTGCCAAAGGGTGAGGGGGCGGAGGGAGAGAAGCAATGGAAAGTTCTACGCACATGATCACTGCAGCTTCACTTGGATTGTGATGCCTCTTCATGAACAGCTGGAGTGTCTTTTGAGTGCCTTATTGCTCAGTTGCCACAGGAGGGACCTGTGCACGCGCTTTCCCACCACATCGACGTACTGTGACTATTCGTCAGGGAACCTGCACGCACACCGTCCCACTGAGTGCATCCTTCCTTCCTTCCCACGATACACGTTCCACTGAGCACACAACATGGCTTGGTTCTTAAAGCATCCACTTTGTATTTATTCTTTTGTGAACACATTTCACATCATACATTGAGAAAGTTTCCCCTCACCAGGTCCAAGTGTTTTGGTGTTTTCTTCTTCTGTCACTTATCTCCAGGGCACGTCTTAGGCTCTACGTTTTTGTATTAAACCATGCCATGAAGGCGAGGGGCGTCGGTGAAGCTCTGTTGGGTTGTTTTGCTGCCACATGCAAGTGTTTGAACCCACCTACCTCTCTCCACTTATGCACTTCCCTGCATCTTTTTGTTTTATTTCTGTAATCGCAGACATACTCCAAGCTCTTAAAGGCGAACCAGGTCAGTGGACCACAGCACTTTACTCTCTGCAAAGCAATAAAAAAAATAAATCTGTGACCCTTTGCCCGGTCTTTTAGAAAGACGACTTTAAACCACAGCAGCCATCCTCACTGAGGATGCAGCCTGAGAATATTCAAATTCAAAGGTTGCACAGTTGCTGAAATGACTAATTTGTCCAGATCTATTATTCTATGAATGGTTTTTAATTGTTACCATTGATATTATTTTCTCTTTTTTTTCATTTTCAATTCCTAAGAAGCATGGTTATGTATGTAAATGTAAGTCTATATACCCTTTGAAGTAAAATTCCATGTAGCCTTGCTTCACATGTTGGTTTTCTAATATGGATCTCTGCACCATAATAAAAAAAAGTGTTTTTCAAAGCTCGCTTGGTTATTCTGAACCTCTCACTTTTGTTGCTTTTATCCATCAGATGTTTGTACTCAAAGCAAGATGGCTATTATTTTATAGTTTCATTGCTGTAAATACCGTCAAATGTAATTTTTTCAATAATTCAGTTCAAAAACCTAGCCTCAGATTTACTAGAAATTTTTATTTCAAACTTTAATTAGGATTAATTTTCAGGTTTACAGTGTTGTGGTGTTTACAGATTTTTTTTTTGTTGCAAATAAATGTCTGCTAAACTATTTTAAATAATTAGTACGTAAAGCTAACATTTGTAAACTGGAGGATAATTTGACTTATTTTACGTAATCAGAATTTCCAAGAACCAAATTTCGGGTTCTCAGATGTAAATCATAAAAAATAGCAAAAGTAAACATTTAAAAAAGATATTGCAAAGCTTGAATATACAATTAAATCTTTGAGCTTTTTCAAAAGTAAATGTCTAAAATTAACTTTAATTTGCTGAAATGCACCAAATGTATCTATAAAGTGTATTAGTTATCAGTTTGCTCCTTTTGACGGTGGTTTACCGCATCATCCATGCATGTAGTGTGGAGGTTTTCTGTGTATGGTGGACAGATGGCCTGTATCAGTTGTGGGAGAAAAAAGAAGACAACAGCTGCAGCACTAACTGAGACTAAAAGAGGAAATGGAGCTACCCAGATGTATTTACGGCATGTCTGTACTGTTGCATTAATCTGCTGCTGTTCCCAGGTGAACCATTCATCACTGGAGTCTGAGGGACAGAATGAGTGTGTGTGCCGGAGGAGCACATCTGGGGCAAAGCTGCGTGAGACCTGATGTCTTTTGGCACCAGCGCAGACACAAGTTATCCATCTGTTTGGCCCATCCGAGAGCAGAGATGGACCACTGTCCTGGATGGTAGGAGATCTGACAGCAGGCGAAGCTCCTAAAAAGGAAGAGCAGGCCGGCCAAGGCGCGCTCTCTGTAAATATCCCTCAGGTCTGAGAAAGGCATAGGAAGGGAGCTGGGGAGGAAGAGGGAAGCGGATGGATTGCAGCCTTATATGGACAAAGCGCTGCTTTTCCCAGGGTTTGTGGCTCTGACAGCCGGCATGATGCCAGATGCTGCACAAAATGGCTCCCTGGTGCCATCAAGAGGATCAGCTGATGTAATGCTCCAGTCCAACTGGGAAAATGTATAGTTAGGACTGTCATTTTTATACAGATGGGAGGACCTGTAGTCATAAAAATCCAATCTAAACAAAGTTGGATTATGTTTAAGTGCCTCAGCCAGACACTTGCAAATCACTCCAGCTGTTTTGCAGTGTTATAGCGTTATACGCCACGCTTCATATTTATTTTCACCTCGGCAGAGGATGTGCTAAAAGAAATGACCCTTTATGGCAGCAGCATGATCTGGCTGATTTGACTATATTTATTTATATAGCTCAAACTGGATAAAGTGCTTCACAAGATAAATGCAACTAAAATGCATAACACTGGTACAATCAACTATAAAAAGCATTAAAAATACAAGAACAACTAAACAGCTGTAAGATAAAATGTTTGGGCTAACATGCTAAAAGTCAGTTCATAAAAGTGAATCTCTAAGAATGATTAGAAAGTTTCCTAATGTTATTAATGTGCAGATCTATAGTCTCTGATCCACCTCAGAAAAAGCTCTGTCACCTTGGGCTTTAAGTTTAGACTTAGACCTGAAAATGGATAACAATAGTTTTCGAACTGAACCTCAAAGTTCTTGGTTCCTCATAGGAAATTGTTTTGTTAGAGGTGATAACAGGAAAAATCGCTTTTCATTCTGCCATAACAAAACTAAGTGTGTGGAGTTTGCTAAACAGGTCTGCACAAGATATTCTGATGTAATTTGGTGGTAAAAACTTGCGGTTTTGCATTTATTCTCTTTACCATATCAGCAGGAAACATTAAAACCTGTAGCAGGATGTGTATGAGAGCACCACCTTTCTCTAACTTTGTGTGCTTGACCTGGAGTTTAACTGGACCGTTCAAAATATATGAATATACCTTGATCAAACCCCCCTCGACCTGCTTCCTCAGTCTCAAATCTTTGCATTCTCTACGACTGCCAAACTCTATTAGTCCAGAGTACAAAACAAAGTAGCGACAGAAATTAAGGCCTTCAAAGCCACTAATTAGCTGCAGACAGGAGAGATGATTTAGTTCAGACTGAGTGACGAGATGAAAACATAAACACTCTTAGTGTGACCTGCAGAGTATTTCTGCTGGCTCTGCCAAGTTATGTCATCCTGCTGCTCAAACTGTAAACACACACACACACACACACAGAGAGAGAGAGACAGCAGCCTTTTAAGCTCATGACACAATTAAAGTCCAAGAGAAACCATGAAAGGAGGACATTTGAATAAAATCTATGTAAACTTTTGAATCCTTGCTGCACAGCTGGGTTGGGACTGATATTTATCCCACCATGTTAAATCCATGCCAGGTTTTTCAGTAGACCAACACTACCGTCCAGATTTTCCCTGCAGCACAAAAACAGAAGAGAGACCTCCTCTGTCTGCAGAGATACAAAACAAACTTGGATCCACTTTATGAACATCTCTGCACTGCTTTTCTTTGTGACTGTGTAAAAGCTGAGAGTAATCAGAGCACAGAGGAAGCATTCTGCAACTCATCATGTAAAGAATAGACGGTTCGGGAACTTCTTCAGGTTGTTTTACCATTTTTTTTTGTCTGCATTCCTCTTTGTGTTAGAAACAGATCCTTCTTCCTGTTAATGTGAAAATGAATCAATGCAACTTTGCTGATGCACTGTGTTTAGAATAGCTTGATCACTGAGCGGTGAGGAATGTCTTCAAGCTAATTTACAGATACTCTTTAACCTTTTTCTACTTTTGCTTTTTACTTAGTCTGCATCTCATTGTATGCAATTCATGAAAGCACATGACTGAAGTTTACATTTGGTCATCTTGTGATATTGAAAGGGTCAAAGTTCACGCCCCCTGATTGATCTGGGGTCTTCTTGCTTTACGAGCTCGAAGCAAATAAATTCTTGAACATTTCAGACCTTTTGACAAAATGTAGGCAAAGATAAACAGAGTAAATACTAAAAGCAGTTCTTCAAGTTGTTATTTAATTCATTTAGGTAAGATGAGAAAAAATAGTAATTGGCATTAATCAGTTTAGAAAGGTTTAAAATGTAATTTCTAAGGTTTTGGGACTTCAGTGAACCACACTGTGAAGACAACATGGATCAGTGATGAACATTCCCAGGATTCCCAGACGAAGTTAGAACAACATTTTAAGCTCTGCAGGCTCAGGATCAATGTTTGTGATTCAACAATAAAAAGAAATAGACACACAAAAATGACATCCAATCGCAAGGTCAATTCAATTCAGTGCACTTATATGACGCCAATTCACAACAAACATTGTCTAAAGGCAATTTACAAAAAAAATCATCTTAATTCAATCTAGGCCAAAAACAACTCAAGGTTTTTTTCCCCCCCCATAAAATACCCAGATCAACTTTATTGACTTAGGTTTTCGAGGTTTTTAAGTGCCCACAGGAAACAAAGTGTAAATACTTTCAAAAACTTTTAAGGAAATAATAAAGGACGATGGACAACATGTACATTTATGTGCAGTAGCAGGAAAATGTTATTCATATCTTGACGATCCTTAAGTCTTTGAGGAAAATAATCTGAGTTTTACAAAAGAGCACACCAGCAAAACCACTTCTGAATGGCCTGAAAAGATAAATAAACTAAAGTCAATTAAAGTCGAAGTCGGATACTGTTGTCTGTACCTCCAGTGTAACTAAATTAAAACAATTTGTGTCAAAGAGTTAGTTTTCCCCATTTATAAATGAAGTCATCATTTGAAAGGAGTGTTTTGAATTTATTTGCATTTTGTTAATAAAATTTATTTGATCTTAATCATTTAGGATACAATAAAAAAATGAATAAGCAAATTAAAATAGAAACAGAACAGGCGTGGTACATCCTGGACAGGTCGCCAGTCTGTCGCAGGGCAACACAGAGACAGACAGGACAAACAACCATGCACACACACACTCACACCTATGGAGAATTACAAAGTTATTACAAAGAAAAATATCGGACTTGCAATCCAATGGATGTGCAACTGAGTCGGATGACTTTTCCAAAAATGTAACATGATGATGTACTGAAAAAAGCTGAACTATATACAATACTGTATGTAAAACCTGTAAGTTGGTAAATACTTTTCAACCTAACTGTTCATATGTCATCATAGTGACTTTAACTGTGGTTTCTTTAGATAAAATTATTCTGCGTCGCTTTCATTAAGTGACTGTGAGAGGATAATCTTCACAGCATGTCTTGTGACTCGGACCCTTACGTCTTCACCACCGACACCCTTCCCAGGGACCCTCGTTTCCTCCCTCCTCTTGCAAATGGGCTCCTGGGCTGGAAGGTGTTCGACAGCATCATGCACATGGGTGGTGTTTATAATGGGGAGGCTGGAGATTGCCACAGAGCTGACGTCCCTTGCCCTCTGGCTGTGAAGATTGAGACGGAGGAACCTGCCCAGCACAACTACACCCTGGACACCCACACAGGTAGTCTCTACAGGAGTAAGTGATGCTGTTTGTTTCTTTTTTAAAATGTTTTCCTCTCATCTTCAGGTATTTTCTCCCACACTCTGAGCTCAGCCAGTGTGACTGCCTCACAGTCTCTATACTGTCACCGTTTTTATGCCAACATCTTGGTGATGGAGGTTCTGTTGGAGCGCCGGGTGACCTCAGAGGAGCCAGTTGTAGTTAATCTGGTCAGTTCATTCGCCCCTCAGAGCAAAGACATCCAGTTTGAGTCTTCTCCTGACTACAAAGGTGGAAGGTGAGGCTTTTCAGCATCTTTTTACTCCGTAGCAGTGGCTGTTGTTTGTATGAACTTAACATTATTTATTAAATTTACTCAGTTGCATTTACTTGAAGAACTTTTTCAAAAATATGTGCCTTTAGGAGTATTTTTTAAATTAATTTTTACTTTTAGCTTGAGTAATTTTATTATGAAGTATCACTACTTTTACTTAAGTAACATTTCTGGATACTCTGTTCACTGTGAGTAACTTCAATGAATGAAGAACAAGCTTGTTTTAATCAAAATATTGCTAGACTGAGACACGCACCTGCAGCTTTTGTTAAAGTTTCTAAAGTTTTATATTGAAATAAATTAATTTGGAAAATATTTTTGCCTGATTTTCTCATTTTATTATGTTATTTCTATGAATTGTTTTCATTTTGGTCTTTAAAACACCAACATTTCTACATAATTTTACATTTTGGTCATCTGATGATGTCATTATAAGTATTAAATGATTGATGTTTTGACCAGTTAATCAGTAACTGAGTAGACCTTTTTACCAAATGCTTTTTTACTTTTAAGTAATATCTTGGACTGCTATATTTTACTCTTACTTGAGTAAAAATATGTTGAAGTTGTAAAATTTTGGGGGGAACTCTACCGACCTCTGGTTACAACTCATCATATGAAAAAGTTCAAGTTGTTTTAGAATTTTTACTCTTCACGCTGTCCCTCCAGGCATATTCGAGGACAAACGGCTAAAGCTGAATTCCCAGGAGAGTCCTGTCCCACAGTCCACCTAATCTGGACCCCTGTGCCTTCCACTGTGTCGCTGCCACCGGAGCAGACAAAAGCTCGCTGGGGATTCATCCTGGTCGTGGCCAACAGCTTGGAAGCTGCCAAGTCCAGCTACGACGAGGGCCTGAACCTGATGGCGACTGGAAACCTGCGACCATCTCACGAGAAGGCCTGGAAGGAGTTGTGGTTGCAGAGCAAGGTGGAGGTCACTGGGGTCTGAGACCCTCAGCAAAGCTGTTGTCGGCTGTATGTTCTACCTCCTGAGCGCCTTCCCGTCCATCCATGACACCTCCAGCTATTTCGGTGGGTTGAGTCCAGGCGGGCTGTCTAACGGCGGGGACGGACAGGATTACTGGGGTCATGTTTTTTGGGATCAGGTGAGGCTCTAGAAAGTTGATTGCAGCTTGTTTATTTGCTATGCATTCTATATCACACAGTATACCTCTTTTTTTCTGACAGGATATTTGGATGTATCCAGGGATAGCGCTGTTCTACCCGAAGCTCGCCCGATCCGTGCTGGAGTACAGAGTTGGGACGAGAGACGGTGCAAAAGACAATGCCCAGAAGCAAGGCTACAAGGTACATTGATCAACAGGAGAATGGTGCCTCTCCATTCTGTTTTCTTCTAGTAAACCATGAAACACTGAACACAGTATGTATTAAAGTACCAGTCTGTTACAAAACTAAGAAGTAACCTATTTTAGAGACATGTTGGGTATGCCTCACATAGTCATGATGGGAAGAAAGTACATATAGTACTTTTAGGACATCATAAAAAAATGATCTTGTGTTTACAAATACATTAAATACTTATCAAAATTTCTCCCAGAAATCTTGCTAAGCCCCGTGGTTGGGGCGCTTGGCAGTCATTCATCCAGCAACCCGCCGTGTTTTTGAGTTAAAAAAGGTTTAAACTTGAAAAGAAATGTGACAATATCTCTTTATAATTATGTGTTATTGGAAGACTGGAAGATTAATATCTGAACACCAACTATAAAGTCTTAAAAAAATGCAAACATTAAAAAAAATTGAATAATTAAGCAATGCTAAGCCTGGTGGGGGCACAAGTAAAGCCTGGTGGCCTGCCAGGCTTATAATATACTGCGGGAAAACCCGGCTTAAAATCTAACCTAAAGCGTATAAAATAAGATACAACGAATGAGACATTTTTATTACTTAATTAGCTAAAATGGAGAACGATGGAGTGAGAAATGGGAAAGGAAGTAGGGAAGTGAGGGAGGAAGAAAGGAAGAGCAGTAGGAAGGGGGGAAGGGAAAGAGAGGAAGGAAAGACAGAGGGGAAGGAAAGAAAAGTGAGGAATGAAATGTTAGAAAAATTATCCTCCTGTTCATTTACTCATGAGTTTATTTTACAAGTTATGTTTTCATATTATTCTTTTTATATTATTCTTTTTTTATTATTACTCTCATATTATTCTTCTTTTTATATTTACTTAACTTCTCTTTCTTTTGTAGTATGTTATTAACTTTGTTTAGGATGTTTGCTTGGAAGCTAAAAACGTTAAACATTCATGTGTTATTAGTTCCATCTGTAACTGATTAGTTGTGGTCAGCCACATGCCCTTATAAGGGCATGTCCATAGGAGGTTTCAGAATGTAAAGACGGTTGGTCAATTCTCTGTGTGACTGTGTGAAGAGAAGCCCAACCTCCTTTTTCTATACAATAAAGAGAAATGCAAAGAAAGATCTGGCAGAATTGAGTCCAGACAGTGTTTGACAGCGATTCGTCGCGTCTGTTCTCAATTCTCCTATTCTGCAGAAAAGAAATCAAAAGAAACCTAATCTCTGTCTCTGGCTGATTCTTTGCAGGTTATGACAAAATAAACCTATCATGAAGAAAGGGCAATATGGAAGGAAGAAAAAGTAGAGAAGAAAAGACGAGTTTTGGAAAAATGAAAATTAGAGAGAGGAAGGAAACAATATTTAGACAACCAGGTTGGAATAAAGTCAGACTCATTTTCTTTTTCCGTTCATTTTCAGACAAGGAAAATGCTGAAATCAAAGCTTTTCTAGGCTAAGGAATCCTGCTGAATGCAGCTCAGGTTCCAGATTTCAACAATGAAAAACAATAACATTGTCTGAGTCTTCTAAAGCACGTATGCTATCTTCCAGGGGCTGAAGTTCCCTTGGGAAAGTGCTGTGTCAGGGAGAGAGGTGTGTCCGGATGACATTTATGGGCAACAAGAGATTCACATCAACGGAGATGTCACGCTGGCCTTCCAACACTATCTCTACCTCACTGAGGTAACGACCACTTACCCCTACTTCCCATCACGTTTTCTGCCTCTGAGAAGTTGACTGAGCTGCTTGTTGCAGGATCTGTCCATGTTCACGGAGGGAAGGGGAAGCGAGGTGATTTTTGGGGTGGCTGATTACTGGGTTTCCAGGGTAAAGTGGAACCCTGACGACCAGAAATATCACCTGTTGGGTAAGAATAAAGAAACTACCTGCTGCATTAAAGAGGTCCAAACTACAGAAGCCCTGGTGATTTTGTGTTTGAAATATTATTTGGCATAACATGGCTTTAAAAGAATCAGGACTCGGGTTCATGAGTCTGTTGAAAAGAGTAGTGCTTTCAGTCATATCATCCAATTACTTTAATGGTGAAGAATTTGTGAATGTGCACATCTACTTGAATGATAAGCTAAAGACATTGAATTAAATGATGAGTGGACTAAAATCCAATGCAAACTGAACCTGTTCACTGCTACCCATCACGATTCATTTAAATTACAAGACAAAGCATAAATGAAATGAAATTACCTTGGATTTTTCTGGCCCTTTTCTCCGTTAATATTCTGCTGCACATTTTTTTTAACTGTTGAACATTTGTTTCTGGATTATGTAAAATTACTATTCCTAATACTGTTATTATTGTATGTATGGTATGGTAATTTTAAACAGAAATTAAGTATTCGGATGCCTTTTTTAAACTTTTGTAGAAGCTTTCATAACTTGGAAAAATTGCAACTGAAAAACCCATTTTGCATGCATTAATAGATTCAACTAAACGTGTTATAGAAATATGCTCATCACATTTTTATGTTCTTCGCATAAATTAATTGTTATAGGCACTTATAATACATTTAATGAATATTTGCAAAATGCTTCTCTTTTTTGCATTTAGGTGTTATGCCACCAGATGAATATTACTACAACGTCAACAACTCAGTGTACACCAACACAGTGGCAAAACTCAGGTATTTGTGTTAGAGTTTAGACATTATAAGAGACAGCGCCGCCTGCATTCATTGGCATTCTGGTAATATATATATATATGCATATGTATATGTGTACATATAGGGAAAAAATAAGAAATATTTGTTATATTCAAAATTCCCTCAGTGATTGGCTTCCCTGTAAAAGCTTCAAAATGAAATGTAGCTGAAGCCTTTTTGTCATTTAAGCTTTATTTTGATTCACAATCGTTTTAGTAATCCATGACTTGCTGTTTCACTGTGTACAAATATGACGTGGCAAATGAGTCAACAGATCAAAATGAGAAAGAAAAATCAGGCAAATGTGTGTTTGTCTTCATAACTGAAAATTTCTGACAAGAAAAGTTATTTCTACTGATTATGCTTCAATAGCAAAATGGGTTTTTTTTTCACATGTTTACCAGGACAGTCAAAGAATGTGAAGATTGCTTTACATTACAGATTAGGTCATAAATATTATCCAAAAAGTAGTTTCTCCTCTCTTAGTCTGCAGTTTGCTGTCGAGTTGGCTGATCTTCTCCAACACTCGGCTCCAAAAGAATGGCAGGAAGTGGCCGAGCGCATCGAAATACCTTTTGACCAAGAGTTGCAGTACCATCCGGAGTATGATGGCTACAGTAAAGGTTGAAGTCTGTGCCTCTCTCACACCAAACCAGGAAAAAAGGATCCAGAATTCAGAAAACATCCAAACTTTCTGCTGTTTGCCACACACAGGTCAACCGGTGAAACAGGCAGACACAGTGATGCTGGGGTATCCCCTCGGCCTGCCGATGCCTCCGGAGGTTAGGAGGACTGATCTGGAAGCCTACGAGCCGGTCACAGACCCAAACGGACCAGCCATGACGTGGGTAAGTTAGGCTCAAGGAGTTGCATGTTCAGCACATTTTACAAACTCCTTTACAAATATGAACAGTGTTTTGGAAAGGTATTCATACCTTTTGAGGTTTTTCTTATTTTGCCACCTTCCAACCACAAACTTCAAGATATTTTATTGGGATAAGGTTTACATGTAAAAATCTGAAAAATGTCATGTCCATTTGTATTCACCCCAATTTCCTCTGATACCCATAAATAAAATGCACTTCAACTAGTTACCTTCAAAAATCATTTAGCTACTATTTAACTCTGTGTTAAAGAAACTCTCTTGTTAAAAACATAAGATAGTGAAAACGAAGGAACAAGTCAGACAGGTGAGGGAGAAACAAGGCATTGAGATGAATGTAGGACAATCCTGAAAAAACCTGAGACTTTGGTGGAGGTTCTCCTTGAAGAATAGTCAATGATCCTAAACACACAACCAGAGCTGTAATGAAATGGAATATATCCAATCCTATTTGATGTTCTAGTTAAAGAACATCAAACCTAAATTCAATTGGGAAATTCACTGTCTGGATGTGCAAAACCAATGAACACATACCCACATACAGTTGTATTGATTTGGGGTGTTGGTTATTATGTTTGTAAAAACTTTTAAATTTGTATATCAGTTTCTTTCCACTTCAAAAATATGCATCACTTTATGTTGGCATCTAATATAAAATGCTTTAAAGTTTGTGGTTGCGAATGTTGAAAAGTACATACACAACGTAGCGTTCTAAGTTTTGAACAAATTAATTTTCCTTTCCATCTGCAGGGTATGTTTGCAATAGGCTGGCTGGAGCTGGGCGAAGCTGAGAAAGCGCAACGCTTACTTGAAAAGTGCTTCAAGAACATCCAGGGGCCATTTCAGGTACGCAGAGGGACTCACACGCGCTCATTAAACCAACAATGACTCAGTGGACACTTCATCACATCTCTTCACAGGTATGGAGTGAATCATCCGATGGCTCTGGAGCAGGTAAATTTCCTCACAGGTATGGGAGGATTCCTGCAGGCTGTGCTGTTTGGGTACACGGGTTTCAGGTCAGTTATTTATCCCTCCAACATGCTCAGATCATCATGTGGCTACTGACGGTGTTTGAAAGGCTTCACTGTTTTTTAGAGTTCAGAAAGAATGCTTGGCCTTCGCCCCGCTGCTTCCGGATGAGATCTGTGAACTGTGTGTCCGTGGCATCAACTACCTGGGCAATCAGATGGACTGGCTGCTCAGGAAAGATGATGTCTGCGTCATACTCAGAGAACAGACTGGCAGAGCTGGAAACACTAATCCTCATAAGCTGCAAATTGTCCTGAAGGCATCAGGAGCTAAAATCCCTCTAATGCCAGGTAACACACAAGCAGTGACATGCAGCTACAGTTTGTGTTTCATTAAACAAACGTTGAAGTTAGAAAAATAAAATGGCTTTGTCTTTGAATATTATACATCTGTCATTTCAGGACAGCCAGTCACTTTTCCTCGAGAAGCAGGCTGTATATGTAAAATGGATCCCCCGTCTTTCTGCTGGCCGCTTTGAAACAAGAGCCTTGTCACTCCTCCTCATCATTTCATTCACAGAAAAATATGCAAAATTATTATGTCTGTGATATGTGTTGGAATTCTCAACAATAAACATGGAAAAGTATTGGTAATATTATAAAGAAACAATAAAAGACATTAATTTGGACTTTTTTTTGCCTTTGTCACAAATGATCTTGCAAATGTCATGTTTAATTCAAAAAGAAACATGCAAACAGATTTTAAGTGTTTCTTCAATTACACCTATGTTTAAATATACTTTTTTTTAAATTAATGAACAAAGGTACATTGAGAATAAAAAAAAATCCCAGCTGGGTAATTAAATATAGATTTCCACAGAAGTATTTTTCCAAAAAATATTTTTTTGAACGTGAACTGAAGGGAAAAAACATGCCTCTTCTGTACATATTTATATTGATAAACTCACAAGAGGCACAAGAATGGATCAGCTGGTGGATTCAGCCTTATACTGTCATCGAGTGACAGATGCACATAAGACAAAGAGACGAAAGAATTGAAAAGGGCTTTTGGATTGTTCACAAGGTTAACGTATTAGCGAAAACAACAACTTTGTCACTTTGCCATAAAGATGTGCAAAAGTGTCGTAAGAGGAACACGAAAATTCTAACCAGTGATTGGTTGATTTAAATCTGACTCGAAAACAGTAACGCCGCCCTAAGGATCTGCAGCGTTTATATTATATTCCTTCAGACCCCGCAGTTGCCACTCCCCGCATACTTCGCTGCTGCCATTTGCAAGGTTAACTCCGCTCATCTTGGATGTCACGGTGAAAACATCGAGCCACTCGAAGAAGCTGTTCTGCGCTGTGATTGGTTGCCGTGCCGTGGTTTGAACAAGTTAAAAACGGTTTCAGCGGGTTATTGGGAGAATAGCTGTTGTCTTCCTCACTTCTAGGACCGAAGAACAAACGTAGGGATTATTACTAGTTCGTTTTTGTTTAGTGCAGATATGCGATTGATTTAGTTTTTTGGTTTTTTTTTTTACTATAAATAACAGACCAACGGTCTTCGTTGACGTCGTAAAGAAACGCGGATACTAAAGGTAAATATTGATGCTCGTCTATGTTTGTAAACGTTACAACGTTAACATTTTAACGTTAGTCTTCTGGTGGTTTTTGGAGTAGATAGAAATTGAAACGTTAATGCTAGTGTTACTTACAACTCAAAAGTCTGTTTTGTTTTTTTTCTCGGTTAAATCGCGGCCGTTTGTAGTTTTCCTTATGATTTTCTTACAAATCTCCCCTCCCCCACGCTAGCATGCTGCACTTTGAAACCTATAGTTGCTATTGTTAACTTCATCTACGTCATTTTTTCCTAAGTACTTCAAATGTATTGATGCTATCTTTGGGTTATTGTAGGTGGAAGTGCAGAAAATTACAAGTATTGCAATACTTCGACGAATTCATACTGCGTGTGAATTGACGCCACAGCGATTTCAGGTTATTTTTGTGCATAGTCGCTTCCGGAAGTGTGCATAATTTGGAAATTTTAAAATATAAGGTTTAATAATTATAAACATAAATCTCTTGGTTATAGACCATTGTGAAAAGAATAATAACTGAACATAACAGTTTAGTTAAAAATGTTTATTTTGAACGTAAGGTAAAATGCCACTTTTACAACATTTAAGTCTCATGATCACTGTTGTCATTTAGAGAGGAGGTTTTGTCATTGTAGCATCTACAAAAGTTCAAACAGCATAATGTACATAGTGTAGTATTTAAAGTAAAACAATATTATTAAATATATGCTATTGAATACAGTATCTAAGGCAGAACAGTAATCAAAGAACAAAATGGTGATGAAAAAACAGTTCAGCATCAATTGAAAGGTATTGTTTTACTTCAGGGTTTAATGAGCTTGAACATTTTTATTTGTTAATGGAGAAAGGAATTTACTATATCTTTTTACTCTTCAGTTCTAAAATATTTTTCTGTTTTGCAAAGCACAGTTAAACCCAAGCATACTCACTTCACTTTAGATTTAGTTGCTTTAATTCAACAAAGGTTGTTCCTGATTGAAATGTCATGTCTCCCAAAAGATAACGCTGTTGCAGTTTTTCTGTGTAAAAAATCTATACAAATTGTAGCATAATGCTGCAAAAAAAGGCCTTTACTTATATTGCAATGTGAAAGTTTTTTTTTTTTGTTTTTTTTTTGACAGGTATTTCACAGCAGCCATCAACTAACTCAAAAAATAAGTGAAAGTACCACATTACAATGCATTTCATTAAAAAGTTGCAATTGCTGTGGAAATTAGCAATCATATGATGTTTAAAATCTACTGTTAAAAAAAAAAAGAACAACATACTGGACATGTTGCAATTTTGATGATAAACTCCAATAAATGTATGCTAAGACACACAGGACAAGTGCTTTATTAGTTTGGGAATTGGATAAATTATCCAAGTTAAGTTTTTCAACTGTGTTTTCCCATTCAATGTCACTCTTAAATTTAAATTTCAATATAATTATTGGTTGAAGTTTTATGAACTTTATGAATCATTCTATGAATCATTATTGAAGTCTTAAGAACTTCCAAAAAAACACATGTAATGAAAACAAGAAAAAAAAATGGAGCCTTTTTCCCAACATGCAGCTCCTCTGATGAACTAAATAATTTCTGGAAGTAAATTAAATAGAATCACCATTGCAGTTTTTAACAGAGATGTACAGTAAATCAACTTGCAGTACTTACTTTACAACTCACTATTTTTGGTAAGACATTGACCTGGATAGCTAGTGTAACAAAGCTCACATTCTGTGAAAGCATATGCGATCTAGTCAACAGTTTAATAATCACTCGACTTTCTCTCTACAGCTGCCACCATGAACTCCGTGCTGCCGTCAGTGCGCTCCCTCGCGGAGATGTTTGTGGGAAAGACGCAGGAATTCATCAATGAGATCGAAAATGTCCACATGGTGTGGCTCGAAGAGATACAACAAGAAGCAAATCGCATGTTCTCTAGGTAGGCTTACCTTATTGCAGTGAAGGTCTGCTAAATGGATTCTTGCCAAACTTTTTTTTTTTTTTTGTTAACATACATCTCTCTCTTTCTCTCATTTTTTTCAGAGACTTTAATGCTGAACCAGAACTAATGCCGAAAACGCCATCACAGAAAAAGAACAGTCGCAGGAGGCGGGTGTCTGCAGGGCGCCAAGAGGAAAGTCAAGCAAGGAGGTTTGTTTGATAATTTCTTTTTATGAAGGGCAATGACCTTCATAAAAAGGTCATTACCCCTTTTAATGACAGAAGCAGAAACTGAAGACACTGTTATGACACTGCCACAGACACAGGTATGTTGTACCTGTGTCTGTGGCAGCTTTTTATGTTTTGTGTTGCAACGTCTTGTGTTTGTGTTGCATGTGACGCAGGTTCTCAAAGGGAAAGCGTAGCAATCTTCGTGGATCATCTGTTAAACCTTTCAACTTGATTCCTGAAGAAGAAGCGATCTCTGAGGTCTCAACCTCTAAGGCTAGTAACCCTCCAAAACCAAAACGTGCTACCCGTAAAAACAAACAGACGAAGCCTGAAGATGTAGATGAAAGCTTGTCATTCAGTGACAGCAGCAAGCAGGAAGATGTGCAGAACAAGAAGCAAGAGCTGGTGAAGGAAGAGGATGAAGTGGACAAAATTCAAAAAGTTAATGCAGAAACCAAATCTGACAATGCCAGCATCACTTCTCAGTCCTCCTCCGAAGATTCGTTCAGCGGAGTTGGTCGTCAACATCTCAGCAGAGGATCGCTTGTCTGCAGAACTTGCCAATAAGCCAGAGGCGTCTCCGGGTCGTACAGCTACAAAGATAGCAATAGCTGCAGCTGATCGGAGGTCAAGGCGGAGCTCTGCACGCTGCTCCCTCAAATTGCGGCACTCACTGGCTGGTCTTCGGCACAGTATGACACAGGAATCCATCCGCCGGGCTTCACGCCGCTCTATGCTCAAGAGGATGTCTACTCGAATGAGCACCTCTACAAGCAGCAGCAGCAACACTGGTGGTGAGCTATTTAATCTCCCAAATGCAGACATCTTCAACAGATTCTTCCTCACTTTGATTAAACTTCTTTCTCGTCTTTGATTTTCTTTTCTTTTTTGTTTGCGCAGGAGCAAATGCCTTAATGGAATCTGCAGATGAGGATAATGAGGAAGTGTGAGTAAAACCGCTTTCTTTGCATTTAATATCAATTTTTCATTTGGGAGGTTTACATTCTTTTGTGCATTTACAGTTGTAGGAATGGAAATGGCTCTGAGGTTAACAAAATGGGGGTTCACAATTCTGTTTTAAATTCTAAGCTGATGTTTCTCAGAAATTGCATCTGTTCAAAATGAATCACAAAAATGTTCTTTTCTGAAAAATTACGTTTTAATAGATGAGCTTTTTTTTGCCCGTCTGGTGGAAATGAATCTTTTCATTGAGGATGTGTGATATGTGACTGCTAATGAAAGCTGCTTTTTATTTTTATGTGCATATTACATGTTGTGTTTATGTACTGCAAATGGTGAAAAGTCCTAGTATTAATGCATTCAACACATTTGATTTAGAGCCGATAAGTTTATTCACATCATATTTACTTCATGAATAGTTAAAATGTTCCATTGTATTTCTATTCTTAGTAAAGATTCCTGAAGTACCACCAGTGGTACAGTAGAACCATGGCTTTTTCTTGTCTTTTTATAATCTACCCTCATCCACCAGATGCTGCAATTTAATTCATGAATCAGTATCCAGTGTCCCTCATCTATACTATTTTATTCACTTTAGCAGCAAAGCAGAAACTGAAGACATTGTTGATGACTTGCCGGAAAAAGCAAGTGAAGCTTCAAAGGTAGCTTTTCTTTGTTTAGTGTGTTTAACTTATTCCTTTGAGTTGTCTTCTATGTAATTTCTTCCTCCCTTTCCTTCAAACAAGCCTGAAAGCGGTCGTGAAGTCCCTGTGCCTGCTGTTGAGCGCGTAACTCGCTCTGTAGCTGCTAATTCTCCCAAACTGGCTCCTCCTCCGTTGTTTTGCTCTGTGGTTAAAATGAGCACTCCTGCCAAAAAGTCTGGTATGAGATCCTGTCATAGTTTTGCTTTTACTCTGTTGATTATGATTTTCCCTGTAAAAAAAAAACACAAATTCTTAAAATATTTTTGTCTCCTTTCTAGTGGAAGTATCTTGAAATTGAATAAGACAAAACTAACTTACAAAAAAACTTTAAATAATCTGCCTCTGTAACTAGTTTACGTTACTCGGTAGCAAAGAATTGTTGACTTAAAACAATCTCCTATATCTTGTTGAAAAGTCACTTGTACATTATTTGTATCTTGGGTATAATAAGATAGTTGCACTAGAAACTAGACCAAAAATACTAAATAATTAGGATTTTGTGTTTTTTGCAGTGTTGAACTACCACGCAACTTTTCTGATGGTATTAAATTGATGTTTGCATTTTTTTCATTCAGTGGCTGCTACTAGGAAACAAAGCCAGGCAACTCAAAGGTGTGTGTGTTCAGTTTTAGTGTGATGTGTGTGTTTTGTTTTTTTTTAACACTTGGACTTGGATATTGTCCCAAATTGCAAAGAAATAAGAGTACTGTCATGTTAGCAATAATAAAGACATGTCAGTGCTGTGTATAACATTTTAGACTACTTAGACTGACTGTATTGTCATTTTGCATGCACAGGGTGTATACAGAACGAAATTTCGTTGCATACGGCTCAGTTTTATACATATACAGTATATGCAAATTGACTTAGCATTTTTGTTTTTCTGTCTTTAGATCGAGCCTCAGCACAAAACGAAAGGCCCCAGACACTGAGTACAGCCCCACGAAGCGCTTCTCTCCACCGAAGAAAAGCCAAAGTGTACGACACAACAATCTTATTGGGGCGGTTTTTAAACTATTAAGTGGGTTTATTATTGAAGTAATACATGGAACATTGTCTTCTCTCCAATATGTAGACAATGAAACCAAGCATGAGAGCTTTTCTTCACACTGTGAATAAGAATCAGATGCTGATGATGACCCCTAGCTCCATTGGCCGAACCGCCGTGATAAAATCCTTTATCAAACAGACCACTCCTCTGAAAGTTGATCCTAAAGTAAGTTTCAGTCTCACTGACGGTGCCAAATTAATACTGTTAATTAAGACTGTTGCTACTAAAATGTTTCACCACTGTTGTGATTTCTGATTGTTTAAAGAACTGGTAAAGCTTTACTTGTCCTAGGAAATTAAGAAACCCCCTCGCAAATTCATTTATTACATTATAGCAACAGGCCATTTCAAATACATGATAAAAACAGCAAACATTATAATAAAGGAAAAGGATGTAAATTTGCAAAACAGACTCAAATTAATGATCCAGTTATCAACCAAAGGTAACTGTAAGCAACTGGATTTTAGCCTCAATTTAAAGCATTTTTTCAGTTTTCTGGACATTTTTTCCGGATTTGTGGGGTATAGTAAGCTGAATGCTGATTCTCCATGTTTGGTTCTGATTGTGGGGATCCAGAGAAGGTCAGAACCAGAACTGGTCTGTAAGGTTGATACAATAACAGATATTTGTTATATTATAGTGCTAATCCTCTCAGTGATTTCTAAACCAGCTAAAGTATTTTAAAGCATGTCCTCTGAGATACAGGTAGCCAGTGTAAGGACCTTAGAACTGGGCCGATGTTTTAATAGTTTGTGAGAACGCAAACAGAAGCGTTCTGATTGACATTTAGGCAGACCTGCGAAAAGTCTTTTACTAATACGTTTGACTAGCAAAGCCCTTTAACTTGGGCTCTGAGGCGTTATCCCATCTTGTCCAGTCAGAATAAATCACACAAGTTCTTCATTATGAGTTAATTGCATCTCATCACTGAAGTTTTAGTCTGTGTGTTTCCTAAACAAGGCAAAAGAACAACAACCTTGAAATCCTATTAACATTTGTGCCAGTTTGCTTTAGTTGCAAAATTTTGGCTTAAATGTTTTTGTTTCTTCCTCAGATAAACATGGGGACTGTGGTAAGTGTCCTGCTAAAGCACCGTCTGTAGGAATCGGGTGGTGTCTTAACAACCATAGCTGTGAAGGATCAAATTTCACTTGCACAAAAAAAATCCTTCCCCACTGTTGCATCCTAAAGAATGCTTACAAATATAATTTTTGGGGAACACTTCATAAAAATTAAGAAACTAATTTATTTATTCTCTGAAAATGAGGCTAAAAGTAGACCCCAAACCCCAAAAGTGAAATGGAGACACTGTTTAGGTGTGGAAGGGGCTGATAGATGTAGATATAGTAATATTTCACCATTACCAAACATTAGCTGTATTTTGTTTTGATCACTTCACTCTGGGTGTGTGTGTGTTTTAAATCTATTTTTATAGTTTTATTCTAATTTTTAAATCTGCTTTAGGGCCCATTCTGTGCCAGCAAGTGGGGACGATGTCAACAGGAACAATAAAAACCTGACTGTCTAAAACAGACGATTGGAAACAGTCGTAGCCGTTTTCTTTCAGTCTAACATTTTCAGCTAACATTTAAGGTTCAGTTAAATCTGAACCTTGAACATCAGTTCCTCTTGAGTTGTTTCTAGCATGTAATGATATATATTTATCAAGTATGAAGTGAGCCTCAAAGTTATAATTCTTTTTGTTAATTGCTGATTATTCATCTCTCATTTTGTTTGTTTTTCCACACTTTGGAAAAGACTTTTACCCCTCCATCTTGTAAAATAGCCATCTAGGCGCTGACAGACCATCAAAGAGAATCTATACATCTTTTGTGAGGCTCTGCTGCTAATTGTCATGAAATTTTATTTACAAATGAAAATGTCCCACAATAAATTTCAAGCATTCACTAGGAGTTTTGGTATTGGTTAAAATGCATCACTACAAATTCAACCCTCCTTTATGGAGTTTGTGCTATCAATACATTTTTGTAACCAAAATGTTTATCAGTATGGCTAAAGCTGAATATTTAGCTTAGTAAACAATACAATACAATTGCAAAATAACAGATAAATTTGTTTCAGCACAGCTTTGTAGCTTTTTATTTGACATATTCTTCAGTTTTGTTCTACCTCCAAGAGATTGACGTAAAGAAATTCCTGCTACTCTACTGTGTGTGTGTTTACAAAATGGTTTTCTTTTAGCCTTTTATCAAGCTTGTAAACCACTTCACATATACAGGGATTGTCCCCACATTTACCATTTCTCTTAGTTGCTCTGAAGTTTTGTGCATCCAAATGCAACTGGTGTTTCTAACTCACTGGTTTCTCTTTTTTTTTCCCCTCCTCACAGCCATGTTAATGTTTATCGATAAAATCATTAACTCTTTAAAACTTACATCTAATTGTAACCCTTTGTCTTTTATATTTCTGATAATCTGTTTTCTATATTTTTTTTCCTTCTTTCAGACCAAAGAGCGTCACAAGCTGGAGGCTCTTAGAAAGAAGCAGGAACAAGAGGAAGAAAGGATGAGGAAAATGGAGGAAGAAAAGAAGAAAAAGCAGGAAGAGCAGAAGAGGTTTTACCTATACTTGGAATAAAATAAAAGTAGTTGTTTTGACCAAGCTGTTTTTATTTAAATTTCACTTTGACAAACTGTTTTCACAGGAAAAGGGAAGACAGGATAAAAAGAGTGTTTGAGGCAAAGGTAAAGGAAGATCTGAGGGAAGAGGAAAAGAAAAAGAAGATTGAACAAAAGATGGCTCAAATTGATGAGAAGAATGATAAAGTATGTAAAAGGTTTGGTGGCTCTTCATTTGCTCCTAGGGTTGGTTAATATTGTATTTATTTCTTTGTCTACACAGCGTCAGGCTGAGGAGAAAGTGAAAAAGAAACTGGCAGCAAAGCGTCAAGAAGAGCTGGAGCAAAAGAAGAAGCTAGAAGAAGAAGCTAGAAAGAAAAAGATTCAGCAGGTGAAAACTTTATTTTTTTTTTTCAATTTTATCCCTGTAATTTGCTCATTTACCACCATAAATATTGTCTTTTTTTTCTTTAGTCACCCAACTGAAATGTTTATAAGCTTACTGTATACAAACTGTTTTAAAACATTTTGTATTAAAACGTGTTTTAATACAAAAACATTTTTTTTATATATATATATATATATATACTTTATTTTTGATCAGATTTTTATACATGGCAAAATACAGCCACAACACAGAAAAGGAGAGGAAATAATGGTAATAATAATAAATTTAAAAAAAAATCACAAGTACAATGAACAGCATACAGAACTGAAAGGTCACCAAGGGACAGGGGACAGCAATACAACACACACAAAATAAAATTACAGACAGATTTCAGGTGAACAGGTTACAATGTATGTAGAGATCCATGAAGAGTCAAACAGGAGAGAGTTTCTTTGCATAGTTACCAAGTCCTGCAAAACTTTACAGCGCCAAACCTCAATTACCACCCCGAATAATTAATTAATGATACTCAACTTGCTTTAGCATTCCTATAAGTTAACCATTTCGACCAATATTTTTGAATTTTGTTTTCCTGGAGTCTTACGGAGAAGGTAAGCATTTCCATTTCACGTATTTCTTCTACAGTGGCTGACCAGTCACACAGTGTCGATGGGCTCCCACTAAGCCACTTTCTTGTTATTGATTTCTTTCCTGCTATCAGTAGTATTTTCAGAAGGTACTTATCTTGAGTGTTGAGTTCAGTTGGTAAATTACTTGAATATATAATTTTAAAATTGTGCTCTATTTCAAAACAAAGAATTACTTTTATCTCTTTGGCTACCTTTAGCCAATAGGAATAAATCGAATGGGCAGTCCCAGAAAATATGAAAGTGGTCAGCCATTATATTGTTACATCGTCTCCAACAAAGCCCAGATTCAGCTCTGCCGGTCTGAGAAAATGTTCTTTTGGGGGTTATAAAAAACCTAACAATATTCTTCCATGAAAATTCCCTCCAGTGTCCTGAGCTGGTGGTGGTGGAGTTCGTTTGACAAATGTTGAGCATCAGCGTTATTTTAGCCTCCTTTTCCCATGTGTTTTTAATATATAATGTAGATGTTTTTTTATTATTTTCTAAGCACTCATATAGTCTGGACAGCCTCTTCTTATAAGATTTACCTTTATAAGCATCAATAAAGATATTAATGAGGTCCTGATCATTTTTTTCCAATATTTTAATGTTTTTATTAAAGATGGTGCCTGAGCTGCAGGTATCTGAAAAAGTCTTGTTTGTCAAGGTCAAATTTTTCCTGCAGTTGTTGGAAACTTTCCAGATCAGTTCCAGAAGAAATCACGCAGTATGATGTCATGCCTTTTCTGGTTAGTTGATTGAATGTAGAGTCAAATTGTGCTGGTATAAAATCCCTATCATGTTCAATCCATCTTAACCTAGTTTTCCTCTCTAAAAGTGGGTTTCGGAACTCTCTAAACCAGATGCTGAGAGGGACTTTTGTGGAAACACTCAACTCATCTGCATATGTAGTCTTGAGGTGTTTATCCCCCAGCAGAGCTTGCAGGGGGATGTCAATTTGACTTAATTCTAGTTCTTTCCATTTTGCTTCATAACCCTCTTCACATCAGTAAACCGCGAATTGCAGTTGTGCTGCTCTGTAGTAATTTTCCAAACATGGGAGTGACATTCCTCCTTTATCTCTTGGTAATTGTAACGTTTTATAGCGTACCCTTGGTTTCTTATTCTGCCATATAAACCTGGAGATGATCCGGTTCCACTCGTTAAATTGCTTGATAGGAATTTCTATTGATAAAGATTGAAAAAGGAACAACAGTTGAGGTAAAATTATCATTTTTATGATTTCTATTAGGTTGTACAAATCGAGTGTCAGGGGAGCCCATTTGTTCAGGTTATTTTTAACTTTATTAGTTATAGTACCATAATTTGCTTTGTATATTTTGATTACATTTTTAGTAATAACACCTAAATATTTCATGGTTTTTGTTTTCCAATTAAATTTGAACCGATTACTTATATATTCTCTGGGTGAGTAGTTAAAGCACAGGGTCTGAGTTTTTCCAATATTTAATTTATAACCTGAATAAAGTCCAAATTGGTAGAGGCAGGACATGAGGTTAGGTAGACTGGCATCTGGGTCAGATAGGGGTCACCAGGACATCATCGGCGTATAGACATGACTTGTATTCTTTTCCCTTAAATATGATTCCCTTTAATTTCTGGGTCTTCCCTAATTTTTTGGGCAAGTGGCTCTATAAAAAGTGCGAAGAGAATTGGGCTCAGAGGACATCCTTGCCAGCATCCTCGTTTCAGAGGAATTGTGCCTGAAAGGCCTCCATTTATTTTGATCCGGGCTACTGGCGAACTGTGTATTGATTTTAAACAATTTATGATTGTATTATTAAAGCCAAACCTGCAGGAACCAGATATAAGTATTCCCATCGTACAGAGTCAAAGGCTTTTTCAGCATCAAAACTGATTGCTAAAGATTTCAAATTATTTCTGCTCATGATGTCAAATAAGTGTAACGCTCGCCTCCTGTGTACGTCTATTTTTGATAAATCCTGTCTGGTCTGTATCAATCAGTTCGGGGATAATATTTTCTAGTCTACTAACAATTATTGAAGTGAATATTTTATAATCAATGTTCAAGACTGAAATGGGCCGGTATGAGCTACACTCACTTTTATCCTTTCCTGGTTTTGGTATAACGGATCTCACCGCTTGTTTCCAGGATGGTGGAGTCTCCCCTCCTTTAAGCACATGATTAAAACATTTTAACAGCAAAGGTGTTATAGATCTCCTAAAGATTTTATACCATTCAGCTGGTAATCCATCTCCTCCTGGTGATTTACTTGCTTTCAATTTTGAGGTGGCTTTATCGACCTCTGCTGGTGTTATATCTGCAGATATCCACTTATTTTGCTCATTGCCAATTGAGGGGAGATCCAAAGAATCTAGAAACTGTTTTACTGAGGGAAGCTCAGTTAATTCGGGTTGACTATATAAGTTCCTGTAGTATATTTCAAATGATTTATGTATTTTGTCTGGGGAGAAACACATCTGGTTGGAAATGGGGTTTCTAATTTTAAAGATGGATCTGTCTAGTTGTTTTAGTCGCCAGGTTAATATTTTTTTCGCTCGGGGTCCATTTTCATAGTAAGTTTGTTGAATATATTTGAGATTAAGCATCACTTTGTCGTTGAGCTTCCGATTTAGGTCTACTTTTATTGCAGCTATTTGCTGTAGCAGAGCAGGGTCTTTGGTTTCAATATGTTTCTGCTCTAAAATGTTTAGTTGTTAGTCAGGTCATTGAATTGCTCAGATTTTTCTTTTTTCTTCCTTAAGTCGTCTGGCCTCCGCCATCACCCAGGACAGTCTGTCCAGTTTCTCCATCGGCGCTGCCGTGGGATAACCATCGTTGCTATTGCAGTCGGGAGCGAGACCCCCTCTTTCGCAGGTCCTTCATGGCGTCCGCCGCGCTGCTATACGTGACCGTGCCACAGTCAAAAAACACTCGGGAGCTTCGCTGGCTGCGGGGTTTGGAAACGGAGACCTTTTTCTTTCAGAAGTTTTCTGATAGAGGCGTGAGCTTTCCTCTTCTTTTGGGTCTCTGTCGGGTAGTCCTGGTCGAAATAAACCCGCTGCTGGTTGAGGTGTACTTCTCTTTTCTTCCACGCAGCGCGAAGCACCCAATCCCTGGTTCTGAATGCCAGAAAGGCGATCACCACGGAGCGGGGGCTCGCATTCTGCGGCGGTTTGGGACCCAGAGCCCGGTGGCAGCGTTGTATAGCTAGATCCGTATCCTGGAGTGACAGCTCAGCCTTAATGAACCAGTCCATAAACTCCAACAAATTGTCTCCCTCTGTGTCCTCCGGAATCCCGTACACACGGATATTGTTTCTACCTGAGCGTGCTTCTAAATCAGTCAGTTTGGCTTGAATTTTATCTTGGTTGCTTATAGTTTGAGACGGTGTGGCACCTGAGTGGTGTACCAAATAAATAACTGCAAGGATTGTGAACAGAGTTTCAAAACAGACCAATAAAATTTACAATAATTTATTTAAAAGGTGAATAATTAAGAAGGAGGCACAGGCAGTCCTTGAAGGCAAAGTCAATAAACAAGTCCTTAACAGACTCTTAGCTGGCCCAAAGGGGGGTCGCGGTCCTCTACTGCTCCCGGTCCCTGGCGAACCTCAGCCGCGATCCAGCCACTCCTGCTCCTACAGCCCCGCCGCCCGCTCCTTGACGGCGACCAGTCAGGCGACTCGCTGCCCTCAACAGCGATCAGACAGGTGGTACTCCTTGGTGACCAGTCTGCCTGTCTCTAGTCCTCCGGTCCGCCTGCGCCGTCCTCCTAACACCAACAACCAGCCCGGCTCAGTCTGCTTCTCCTCCTAGCTGTCTCACAGTCGATGGCTTATCATCCTCCTGGTCTGCACGCTGCTTAATTAGATGCAGAACACCTGCGCCGCTGCGGTGGGGCGTCTCCCGGTGTACATGGCACGTGACCTCAAACAACCAATCAGAAACATACAACACAACACCCCAAAAATATAACTCAACTAAATCTAAGAAAAGTAAATAAGTTCAAAATATAACAAGCAATCCAAAACAGCAATATAAGAAACATAAATTAAACCAAAAAGGGAAACCAAGGCCACATTACCACAACAGCACCTCTTTCGCCGCCGCCGGTCCACTCCTCCATTTCTGCCACACGCTTTAACGACTCCTCCGTTCTCTTCTGGTTCTCTTTTATGTCCGACACGATTTCATTTAGTCTTCCATTAATCTCTTCTTGAAAACGTCTTAAATCTCTCTTCATGTCGGCAGAGAAGTCGTCGCGAAAGCAGCTCAGCTCTTCCTTCACGTCTGCACGGATAGCTACGATCTCTTTGCGGATAGCTCCGATGCTAGCCGGAAGCCCTTCCATAGCCACGTGCTGGTCAGATTGTTTTAAAAGTTCTCTCTGTTTCTTGTGTTTGTTTTGATTTACCGTTACTTTTTGATGCCTTTCCGCTTTTCATCATAAAATAATCGATTTTAGAGGGTTAATTCAGCTCTGGCAAAGGGGAATTAGACGACCGAGTTGGGAGCTCTGGTTCAACTGCTTCTGCTCACCTCAGCGCCATAACCGGAAGTCAATACAAAAACATTTTATATTTGCCAAGTATGCACACAACAGTCAAATAAAATGGACATTTTAATCCACATGACAAAAGTTAAATATTATTCACCTTCAACATTTTTATTAATTTTTGGAGGATACAAAATTATTAAATGTCACCTGCACTTGAAACTCAGGAGGAGGAGAAACGACAGCAGGAGCTGGCCGCCAAAAAGAAAGCGGAGGAGGAGGAACAGCAAGCTCGCAAAGCTCTGGAGCGCCAGAGGGAGCAAGAACTGGAGCGGGAACGGCAAGCTGCTGCTGAAAGGTCTGTTAGAAATGAGTGACTGCAATTATTGGTATTCGTTCAGGAAAAAAATACTAAAGTATGTAATTGGTAAAATAAAAGATATGAAATTTCAATTTCGCTCTGGGATAGGCCTGTCACAATAACAAATTATGCTGCATGATAAATTGTGATAAACGATAATATTGTTGTTTAGAGGCCATTTTAAAATGATACACTCATGTTGACATAATAATCCACGTTTACCTTCTCAAAAGACCAATAAACTTTAATTTTGTAGAGAACTCTTTAACAGTGGAACTGGACGATATTCTAAATATCCTGCAAACAAAATTGTTAAAAAAATATTAATCAGAATAGAAATTAGAGCTCATTTTAACTTATCATGCAGTTAATTCATCACTGCGACAATTATCACAGTAAGTAAGACGGCACCATCACAGAGAAAGGCTGGGATGGTGCCGTCTATTTATTTAATTTTTTTGCCCTCCCCTTCTTTCCAACATATTTTAATGGCACTCGCCAAAGAGCGAGTCAAGATGTACGTTGCATTTACCTAAGTTATTTTAGCGATGCCAGGTTGTAATAATTGCTTTTTTAATGTGTGTGTGCAGAGAACGGGTAGAAAAAGAAAAGGCTCTTGCTTTACAGCGTGAGGTAGAGCGAGCAGCCAGGGAAAAAGAAGAGAGAGAGCTGGAGGAGCGAAGGAAAGCATTGGAAGACAAAAGGAAACTGGTAAGAAATGTTTTCGTCTGTGCTGTGATGCTTTCAGGCCAAATCAAAAAATGATTTTATTGTTAAGACTGGACTATCAGCATTCGAATTTCGGCAGTAGGAAAAATACTTTCTTTTGTGTGCACTGGAAATATTTGACACTCATGAAAATTATTTTAGGAGGAGCAGCAGAGGCTGGCTGCAAAAGAGAAAGCTCTGAAAGAGCGGGAAGAAGCGAAACGGAGAGAAGCTGCTGCTGAGGCACAAGTAAGCTGACGGGACAAAAATCTGGTGGAAAATCCTTCTAAATTATGTTTTTGTGATGCAAAAATCCTTAAATTGAGATGTTTTTTGTGCATTTATGTGTTTTGTTATTGTCTGATCTTACAAACTCAACATTTCTTTTCTCTCCTCTCAATTGTATTAAAGAAGTTGCTGAATAAAACAGTTGACCTTGAGGTAAGCATCACTCAAATTTAGAGCTTGCATACACTCATTCAGTGATTACAAGCTAAGAACTTGTATACAAAGTTCTGTTTTGTTTTTCTTTTAACTCAGTTATGCTGTCAGTTTTCATGCAACTTGCATGTATTTTTTCTCCTGACCTACTGTTGTCTTTATTTTGTGGTTTGTTTCTTTTTTTCATTCTCCCAGTACTCTGTAATGACAACGCCAGCAGGGAAGGGTGGTCTAAATGTTACTGTGGACATGCAGGTATTTTTTTTTTTTAAACGTTTTTGACACAGGTTTTCTAAAAGCTTCTACTTTGTAACTTCTACTTTTCATCATCAAGCCTCATTGTGTGCTTTCCACTTTCTCCCTGCAGGAAATGTCAGTTCAGTCGTACGCCATCACTCCTGATGGTGGAAATAAGACACTGACTATTTCAAAAAATCCAGAGGATTACGGAATGGACCAGAACAGCGATGATTCAACAGATGATGAATCTGCCCCGAGAAAACCCATTCCCTCTTGGGCCGAAGGTGTGTATAAGCAGTTAGATTATTTATATTGCAAAATTTAAAAGCAAGAACCCCATTTTTTGTCTGGGGTTCTTGGTTGATTTTTGCAACCCCACCAGTGTAGGGCTTTCTAAATATTAGTTTGTGCATGTTCTTCTGCACATAATGCTTATATGCCACTTCAAAACTGTCAAACTATTTTTACTTTTCCAGGTGTCAATCTGAAGCAGCTAATGGGGAAGCAGTACTTCAACCCTATTGATGTGGACTCCATCTTTGGGCCCATTGAGCCACTCAGACTGGAGAACATATTTTACAAAAGCAAACCACGTTTCTTTAAACGCACCAGCTCTGCAGTGTGGCACTCTCCTCCAACTGGAGGGAAGTGAGACCTTTTAAGTGAAAACAGTGTGGCGTTTGCTGCTGTATTAAAATTGCTTTAAATCTGTTTCAAATAAAGTTTTTCCATTGTAATTTGTTTTTCTTTTAGAGGTTTTCTATTAGTGAGAAAACATGATTTAGAGCTAGTTTGAGTTAGTAATGTAGGAAAAAAAAAACAACATACAGTACTGAGAATGTGGAAAGTTATTTTGCCTGGTTGCATGTTTAGGCCCAAGCAGTGAAATCGCTGCAAAGGCCTATTGTAGTCACGCTGCTATGATTCTTCCATCAAATTAACTGGCTTTTTAGAGGCCTTGACAGTATCTGAAAACCCACCAAAGTTGGTGGTCTGTGAAAAATTACATAGTGGAATACTTTGATGGATGCTATGGAACATTGCCTGGCATAAAAATTATGGTTTTCTAGAAAGATGTAGACTTTTTTTCCTGCACCACATGCTTGAAGAAAGAAGAAAGTGTCTTCTAAAAACTACCAGCAGGTTTGGGAGTTGATTTTCAACCCAAAAAAGTCCAACTAGCTCATCTGTAATAGCACCAGCCCACACCAGAACTCTGCCTTCATCTTGCAAGCATCTGATCACATTTGATTCTTCTCAAATCTTTGGTGGTTAATTAACTTTTTTTTTTTGTCTTGTGACCCTGTTCACTATTTGCAGCAAAATGTTTGATAGTTCTGTGATCATGCCCCAATATCTTAGCAATTCAAGAGTGCTGCAGGACTTTTTTTTTTTTTTTTTACAGTTTTGGACTTCAGTCACTTAAATCACTCTTTTTTTCTTTTTTTTTTTTGGCCCATTTTGCCTGAGGAAAGAAGCTGCCTAATTATGCACACCTTGATGTAGGCTGTTGAGATCCTACTAATCTCACCTTAAATATCTGGAGATTATAGTGCCTGGTGTGTTTTTCTTTTAATATTTTCTTATAGCAAACTTTATGCTGAAGTAATATGTTGAATTTACTTGTCTTGTTTGTACAACTTCAACCAAAAGGCTATAATCGCTATACTATTTATAGATGTGGAAATTATTTTTGACTGGTTTTGGTGGCGTCTTCATCTCAAAATAAGAAAACATCACTGATTGATGTTGCCTTTGATATTAGAATCTGATCTACCACATTTTGACATTTTACATTATTCTGCAAAGTTTTAACCACTGCGCATTAAGGGGAAAACAGCGCTGAATTAACTTAGTGCTGCTTTCCAGTCACCTCGGAAAACGCATACGTGACCCTGTTTGATTAGTTTGTTTTTAAACACTATTTTGCCACATGTCGCTGGCGGGCTCTGTCGATTAAAATGCATATAATTCGTTAATTCTAGTAAAGAGCGATAATAATGGGAGTGAACGATGATAAGGGATTGCAACCTAGTGTTGCTTAGTTCCTACTGTCATGAATGCAACACACTCCACCTCCTGACGTGTTTACATGGTGGGCGCCTCTGCTAAGCGGTGCGGTGACTTTGAGTAACATTCAGGTGGCGTGTATCTCTTAAACCTTTAATATTAAACATATTGAACTGCAATACAGCCAGTAGTTATTACTAAAGTGAAAAGGAGAGTTGAAAATATTTGAAACAGGGTAGGTTTATGCTCCTATTAACAGCTTATAGCGGGTTAGCTTCGCATTATTTAGCTAGCATAAGTTAATGCTGTGCTTTTTCTGTGAGATTTATGAACATGATTTGAAATTAATGGTTTACCAGCTCCAAGTTTAAGATAGGAAACCATCCCATAAAGGTTTATTTATAGTTGATAAGCGGTATATTAACAGATGCAGGCCATGCGTGGATCAATACAGATCTAAATTTGCAGTGAAGTGACTATTAAAACCACAAGTGTTATTGTATTATATTGGGATTTTAAAAGACAGGGGTAATAAAAAGTAGAGCTTTAAGGCGAAGTAGAAGGTAAAGGTTTCGTGGTGCATTTATACCTCTATCATCTGCTACCTCTTAATAAAATACCGTGCAACAGGCTGTTTTAAATGCTACCTAATTAGAATATTGAGCTCACCTGTGCTCAATTTAATCAAATATAAAACCTGCTGCTTTGCAAAGGCCTCAAAAGGTTTGTTGCAGAATATATGTGTACAAACAGGCATCATCACAACAGACGGGGATTAAATTGTGGAGAACTTTTAAGGCGAAGCAACCGTGGAAATAGTTAAGTTACTTGAAAACACCATAGAGGCTTTGAATAAGCAAGACAGTAAAACCAAAAGTACAATCCAGAACCACCATGTATAAGTTTGTATCAACACATATTTATGCGTTGAACAAGTTTTGTTAGATTTGAAAACTTGATGTTCTGTGCTTTTTGTTCTAATCTTTAGCTTGAGTTATTTTGCAAAAAGGAATGGCTCTAAATATGCAAAGCTGATACATACTCCCAAAGACTTTACAGCGATGATGACAGAGAAAAATTGTTCTACAAAGAGGTGCTGGGAGTGAATGTAAATCCATGCCACACTTGTCATGTAAAACATTTTTTTCTTACTTTGCAATCAGGCTCTACTTTGAGTTGCATTGCAACATAAAATCTCAGTGGAATAATTTGACGGTTGTGGTTATAAAGTGACAAAGTTCATGGGATGTAAATACTTTTGCATGCAGACTGCTTTTACCACAATGCAAACAATGTTATGGTCTGTCTGTGTGAGATTTGTTTGTGTGCGCCACCAGTACTGACAAGTGACCTTTTTCTTCAGATTAGTCCCTTAAATGTTGGATGACATCTCAAAAGGAAACCCTATTAATTTTTTTCTTATTGTACCCTGGTGTATTTTGTATTGGATTTGACCTGCAGACACGTTGACGGTATTTTCTCATTCATTGTTGTAACATTGATAGAAATGACTTCCCAAATCCGACAAAACTTCCATCAGGATTGCGAGGCTGCAATCAACAGACAGATCAACTTGGAGCTGTATGCCTCCTATGTTTATCTCTCAATGGTGAGAAACACTTAAAAGCCACTTTTGTTGTGTATTATTTTATAATTTAGTGGAAAATGTGTTGCTACTTTATTACCCGGTTTTCTCCTTTCTTTAAGGCATACTATTTTGACAGGGATGATAAATCCCTAGAAAATTTTGCAAAATTCTTCAATGCCCAGTCGAAAGAGGAGCGTGAGCATGCAGAGAAGCTGATGAGTCTGCAGAACAAGCGTGGAGGCAGAATTTTCCTGCAGGACATTAAGGTATGCAAAGATACTTTTACTAATCAATGGAAATAAATTGTTATTGTCAGCAGTTGGGTCATTTTCAGAATGTAAAACCTAATTTCACAACCAGTGGTGCACTTTTGTGTGTTGAAAACAGTCCTCTTGAATATGTACACGATTTTGAGTCATTGAATAATTGACTCAAATAATTCGAGTCAATTATTTGTGTGTTAGAAACCCGATAGAGACGAGTGGGGGAGCGGCCTGGAGGCCTTGGAGTGTGCTTTGCAGCTAGAGAAAAGTGTAAACCAATCCCTGCTGGACCTGCAGAAAATGGCAGCCGAACATAATGATCCTCATGTGAGAAACAGCCAAGAAGAACAAGCAGTTTCAGATCTCTCCTTGTGATCTGACATTTTTCCAATACAATGTCTTTTGTCTTCCTATACAGATGTGTGACTTTGTAGAAGCACATTTTCTGGATGAGCAGGTTAAATCCATCAAACAGCTGGCAGACTGGATCTCAAACCTGCGTCGCATGGGCGCTCCTCAGAATGGGATGGCCGAGTACCTCTTTGACAAGCACACCATGGGAATGGAAGCCAGTTAAACTGAGTAGCAAATCATCATCCATCTTCACCTCTGGGGAAGCATTCTGTGTTAAAGGTCATGCAAAACTTCTCAAAATATCATTTCATGTGGCATTATAGTTATTTATGCATCAACCTTCTGTGGCAATATTTAGATAAATATGTGTTTGGAGTTTAGACCATGCCAAAGTAATATTTATCAGTGGTTGTATGATGGGAAAAGTTCACCTTCACAGCTGGATTAAGACCACCCTATGTTCTCCAGAATTTACAAAACCATTTGAATCATCGAAAACCTCATTGTAGCGAGGAGGCAAGCAATGCCATACTGCCTTGTTAGTACTAGGCACATATACTAGTCCAGAAAAAAATAAGAAACCACTTAAAATGAGCAGTTTCTCTGATTTTACTCTTTATAGGTATATGTTTGAGTAAAATGAACATTGTTGTTTTATTCTATGAACTACTGACAACATTTCTCAGAAATTCCAACCAAAAATTTAGTATTTATTTGCAGAAAATGAGAAATGGTCAAAATCATGAAAAAGATGCAGTGCTTTCAGACCTCAAATAATGCAACGAAAACAAGTTCATATTCATTTAGAAACAACAATACCAATATTTTAACTCGGGAAGAGTTTAGAAATCAATATTTGGTGGAATAATCATGAGGTTTTCAATGGGGCTCAGTGCAGTGGGCTCTTCATTTTTTCCAGAGCTGTTTTTGTTCTTGCTCCATTATTGGCTATCCTACTGCAATGGAGTTGCCACAGGGAATACCACTACACTAGGGTTTTCCCCTCATAATCTGCAGAATTTACCTATAACTTATAAGCGGTTTCTGGTCCTAAATCATTAGTTTCAGCCTTAACGTAGAGGAACAAACTTTATCTTCGTCAGCTTTCTGACAGCACAAGAGGATGCACTTGAAGGGTTCTCTGTCCTGAACTCAGTGAACCAGTGTAATTATTTTTATCTGAGATACTTCGCAAGTGCAGGATCCACACAGAACGTCCTCAAGATGGGCTTTTTGATAATCACTGTTTCAGTTTATTTTTAGAGTTGTGCTGTTTTTATTGTAAAATTATTTCAGAAAGCTTTCTCATCCTTCTCACCGCCCTCCAGATCTAAATACAAAACCACGGCTACCGTTAGACATCAATGCAAATTCATTCCATTCATTCTGGACATGAACTTTCAACAACCTCCTTGTCTATATTTGCAGTTTATTTGCTTCTAAAACGCCAGGATTCATACTCCATAAGGAGCACAACACATAAAAAATCTTCAGGGCAAAATGCACAAGCGTCATGCTGATTTCTTTTTTTTGGGAGCAGCAATGCTGCTTCCAGGCTCTTTCCTGTAGAATTTGTAAATAATGTCCTACCACCAGGATGTCTGGAGAAACATTGCTAAACTGCATCATGCATTATAGGGACCGCTGACTTCTTGAGGTTGTGGTGCGGTCTCAGACCAGTGTGAAGGAGAACTTGCTGAAAGATATTCATATTTTCCAACTGTAAAATTGTTTTGCTTATAACCGATGAAGCATTGGTTTCTTTCATTAGCATTATAGCCATAACCTGTACTTTGAACTGAATTACAGTCTTAGAAACAAAGCCATACACTTGTACTCAGTATAGATAGTGAAAATAGTAAGGATTATATTTTTCTTTCTAAATTGATCTTTTTTATTATTTAAAGTGATGGATACCCATTACATCATATATTTTCCAAACTTTGTTCATTATTGAAAAACATTGTTTTGTTGTTATAATTTTTGGTCAGTTTCTTCATAACTTTTAAAATTTGAGTTCAGTATTCTGTAGTTACTTTACAACATTGAATATTCTTGTACGTACCAAACGCTTATGAAAATAAAGCAATAATATTCAAATCATTTGTGGGGTTTATTTTTATTTAAATAAACAATGATAAAAGTATCACAGCATGTTATTTAATATATAATTTAATAGCATACAGATGGACACAAAGCTAAGAACTGGGATATAAACAGTTAAGCTTGGTTTTCAGCAGAAGTGTACAAGTTTCTGAAATTTCTTATTGGCTCAGTGTCAGTTCATTTAAGGGGATTTTTGCATAAGAAGTAGGTCAATTCTGAGCTAATTCAGGAAATAGGCTTTAACACAAAGTCCTTAATTTGCAGATGTGAGTTTGACATAATCCAGCAATGTTTCATACATATTGATTTCATATTAGATATGTAATAAGGTACTTTAATGTTCAGCATGACTGGGTGCTGGCTTTAAGACATCTCTTGTCATCAAACTAATTCAACAAGAGTCACAAAGAGCTAATTCCTTTTTACCACAATGTTTCTTGTTATTTCATTGATTGAACATAGAATCAAATATATAAAAGGTTTCAAATTAGTTCGTTTTTTCCTCAGTCCTGCTCCCTTTCTCTTCCTTATTCATCTCACCGTCCACCAGAACTCCCAGCAGATCCCCCTCAGTCAATGAGATTCCCGAATCATTGGCTGAGCTTTGCTGACTCGCTTCTTGTGAAGGTGCAGATGTAGAAACTGTGTTCATGTTGGTACTCGACCCAGCACTTCCGCTCCCATTGCTCATCCTCGGATTTGAGGTGAAGTTTCCATGGTTGCTAAAACCACTGTGGCTTGTTCCATTGCAAAGACTTCCTGTTGTGGCAGCGCTGTTGGTGCTTGTTGCATTAATGCTGCCGGAGCTACTGTTGGGATTACAAGGATTTGGTGCCGCTGTGTGAGAGGGGGGAGTGAATGAGAACACTCTTTCACCTCCACCTCCCGTTGCCCGAGCACTCAGGAGTCCTGGCTGGCTTTCAGCAGCTGGGAGGGTTTCTAAAGTGAGGCGAGGGGGAGGTGGGCGTCGGGACAGTAGGCCATGTCCTGGTCTGAGTTTAGATATTGGGCAGAGTTCCGGTGCTGGGTCGGGGAAGGAGAATGCTGGTCCACTCTGTGAATCTCCCTCCCCACTGAACCAGGGAAATGCAGAGGATGGAGGTGGTGGAAGATGGTTGGGTGTGTCAGGAGCCAGTAACTGGGAGCCCACTGTGGGAGGGGCCATGGAGCTGCAGCTGCGATCCCAATCGTTTTGGGTCCGCCGGGGATGCCGAGGGCGAGGCACTGCCGGGGGCACACAGTGAATTGGTGTTTGGGGGCAGCTGTAAAATCCTGGCCTTTCATACATGGGAACAGTGGAGAAGGCGTAGTCCGGATCCCGGTCCTGGTTCAAAGGGTAGCGGGTTTGAGTAGGGGTCGATGGTGCTTCTGGGTGCAAGTAAAGAGGGAAGCGGTTCAGTGGAGCTCCAGGTCGACGGCGAAGCAGAGGAACCCGGGACGAGCGAGGAAAGTTTGGGGACTGGACGCCCAAAAGACGGCCCAACCCTCCAAGTAGTGGAGTGGTATAGTTGGCTTCTTCATGTTCTTTGATTTGTTCCAAGTTGGACTGGAACTCCATCTCCTCCTTAGGAACACTAGAGGGCATCAAGTGGATAATTACCCAGGTGTAAAGTATTCTTTGATTGTTTTCCAGGTAATAAACACATTAGTTTACCTGATATCTAGAGCCGAACCCATGAAGGAGGGTTTACGGTGTTCAGCACTGGCAGGAGTGTAAGGAGGCTGGGGCTCCGACTCATTCCAGTACATGTCCCTCTCAACCAGTGGCAGGCTGTCATACATCTCATCCACGGACAAAAGAGACACCTGAGACATAATGGAAACCTCCACAAGTCAAACACAACAGCCGCTGTCTGTTAAATTTAAAATACAGCTGGGAAATAGTTTGCACCTGCAGGTTTCGATCAACTAGCCAGTTTGTTTCAAAATCATCATCATCTTCACCAAAAGGGTTTATGAGTTGCTCCGCCACCTGAGACCATCAAAACAATAGATCATGTTATTGAAAGCTAAAAGTCAGAAGTGATAATAATCTTTTAACTTTGTCTCACCTTCAGCCAGCCAACATAGAAAAAAAACTGCAGCAGGGTAAAAACCGGCAGGTAGAAATCCACATCATGTCCCGGATATCCCTGCGCAGGATCCAGGAACTGTCGGCCGATCAGACAAGCCAGAAAGAAGCTGTAGACCGCAACTGTTGCCACCTAATTCAAAGGCATCAGTCATTTGTTTAACTGCTACTGCTGTTATTGAGATCCCAATTGTAGAAAATAAATCCCCCCAACCTGAGTGTAGACGAGAGGCAAGCTAATCCAATCATAACCGTACAACTTCATACACTTTGCCCTCAGGCTGTTCAGCTCCTGAATGGAAAAAAAACAAAAAATGGTACAGGTAAAATGAAGGATGTTTATAAGTTAATTCATGTCTAGCCAACAGGCTGATGTAAAACAAAGACCTACAGTGAGAATGGCTGTGAGAGCCACATCATTGTTGATGCGACCCTCCGTCCGTGCTCTCAAAGCCAAGTTAACGAACCATGTACAGGGCACCCAGAACTTGTTGTGGGGGGAAGGTAGATCCTCCAGGTGCCTCAGTTCCTCTGAGGTCATCAAACCTGGAAGGAAGAAACATATCATAGAGATGAAGGTGTTATTTTATACCACAGGGCTGTTGGTATAAAAGTATACACCAAGATCCTTTCAAGACCCGTTGGATGTTTTTCATTTGTAAGCCTATTGGATTTCATTGCCATGCCGTACCTGCCTGCACCAAATGCTCAGTGGTTGGAAACCTCTTGTAGACGGCAGTACTGACAGAGCGGTAGATCAGAACTCCTGAGAGGTTGACGTAGCGCATTAGTGTTCTTCGGGTCAGCCTTGCAGTGTCATCGGTCCCACGGACATGGCCTCCTACTAGTGCTGCCAAACGGTCTGGCCAGGGTATGTTCTCAAACTGACCCCACCAACGGGAAACAACCAGAGTCACATAGAAACCTGTTATTTAAAAACAAAAAAAAATTAACATCAGATATGAATCACAGTTTCAAGAATTTGTGCTTGACTTAAAGGGGCTGTATGATGCAAAATTCACATTTTGCATTTTTATGCACTTCCATTTGGATCTCTTACTTCTAAAAACAAACCTAGCATGTAAAAAACACTTTTTGGCAATAAGTTAATATTTTTTGGTGTCTGGAACATGAGCTGTTTTAAAAACCTTCCAAATGTAATGTCACTGCCCTTCACCTACAATAGCAACACCAGCAAAGCCCAGCCTATCTACCTACAAGAGGAGCTGGAGCACATTTGGTCAGCTGGTTTTACTGCTTTATGAACTATACAATGGCTGCTGGAAAAGACAAGTGCTTTGTTATTGACTTACCTTCTGGAAACCAATTGCTGCATTCTTGTTGGTTGTGCAAGATACTCTATTTCTACATTTCAAAGATGTGCAGTTGTATAATTGCACATCTGTTTGCAGCCATTTTTTTTATGTGCGAGTGTAAACATTGAGTTGCAGGACGTGGCCAACATTAGCTTATTTGGATTTGAAGTGGCAAGAGGTTCTAGAAATCCTCATTCTGAAAGGAGTTCAAAAGTAAGCAGAACTGAGCAGACTAAAATCTCATTTAGTCTGCTCAATCATTTTGCATAAAATTTTATGCAAAAAAGTGTGATGAACAAAGCCTATAGAACTATCCTAACCTGTTCAAGAAAGCACAACAATTCACCTTTAAAACCACCAAAACCAACTCACCCAACACAAACGACACAGGGATGAGTTCTGCGTAGCGATCACAATATATTGACAGCTTCTCAAACAACCTTTTCTGCTCACTGCTTAGTAGAAACCTGGTGAATAAAAACAAAGTTCATTCATAAGCAGTGAGGGTATGACCAGTTACCCCAACATGTGTGTTTTTGGACTGTGAAGAGAATACACCCATGCAAAGGGAGAATATGCCAACTCCACATAGAAAATCCTTAACTAGGATTTGAACCCATGACCTGTTTTGATGTGAACAGTCCTGCAAAATATCTTTTCAAATGTAATTTCAGTTTCTTGTCAGTGGTTCTCAGTTTGTGTGCTGAAACTCTCGTAAGGGGCTTACTGCTTCTGTCAAACATAATTTTCCTTTGAAGAGATTTGCACAAGTAGCAACATAGCAAGTGGTCACAAACAAGCTTTTTTCTCTACATAATCCTCCTATTTTGTGTCAGGAATGTTTTCAGAAATGTACGCCAGAACATTTCTCACATTTGAAACTTTACCTAATATTGAGTGTTGTCTAAGCTTTATGCTTAATAATAAAATCTATTAACTGCCCTCAGTTGTTCAGAACAATGTTTTAACCAGCTTATTAAATGACTGACTATTGAAGCTTAGAAAAGATATTCACTTAATTTACGTTCAGGCCGGTTCATGGCTTCTTAATCCTTAAACCTGCAGGGACTGTTCACCCAGAGGACCTTCAAAGTATCCTTGACTGATGTTTTTGCCGTAACCCTGAAGTGTTTTGCTAAAAGAAGTTTTGACTGAATTTCTGTAAATATGTGTCAAAGTACAATCCTGTGGATCTGCATTTACCCCTTTACAGACTTGTTATTTCTAATATGTACATTTCTACATTTCTAACAATTTTGTAAGTCAAAGATAAAGTGAGTAAAAGCCAAAAAACAAACTATTTCAAAGAGATGATTTTATTTTCCACATGAAAAAACCTGTCCCAAACAATCCTTCCAAATACCAAAACTAATTACCCCTTATACAATAAGAGGTAATTATTGTATTAATTCTTCCATAACATAAAAGCAACTCGCTTTTATGTTATGGAATAATTTTGACCCACTCTTCTGTGGAAAATAGTCTTATTTGAGGCCACATTGGTGTGTTTTTGAGCATCAACATAATGTTTACGGTTACAGGATCTCAGTTTCATATAAGTCCAGACTTTGACTAGGTCACTCCAATGCCTTCATTTAGTGTAAGGCGTTCTGTTACCAGAATTGGATTTCTGGTCACAGAAATGTGACATTGACCCTCTTGTTCTTTTCGGCCAGATTTTCTCTCCGTCATTTTTCATGTTGGGCCAGATTTGTTTGTCCCCCTAAAAAATTAAAATCAGTTTTGTACTTTGTAGTTATCTTTGTTTAATACTAAAATGCTTTTAATTCTTTGAAACAGAAATACATGTCACTTCTTCCTTAGGCTGTCTATTTACAAATTTAGAACAACTGATAAGTTAATTCTCAATATTTTTTGTCCAACTAAAAATACATTTGCATTTTTATTTGATGATTACATATTGGAAACCTTGACTGTGTAACAGCTTCAGGCTAAAGGTGGTATTTTATCTAGGAAAGTTATTTCTTTGTTGTGTTTGTAGTTTTATTTTTATTGTGGCTGACCAGCACAACATTAGTTTTTATTTAGGAAATCCTCCATTTACCGTGTAAATGTAAATGATAGAATTTGTGTTTGCTTTCTGTTTCTTTAATTGAATAAATAATTGGAGTGAATTAGTAATCAATATAATCATTGATTATGCTGATATATATATATACTATGTATTGTTTTTATGCTTGAGTAATTAAGAGAAATATTCAAAATCTGCTTTGCTTTTTCACAAATTGATGTAATCACTAAGTGGGCTAGGTAACAAATCCATTCTTCAGAGGGAATTTTTATAGCTCATGTAATCAAAATAGTTAATTGATTATATTGCTATTAATTCATACACAGTAATATATTTTAAGGTAGCACATCTGCATTAAAAAAATAAAAAAAGCTAAATCTGTTTCTAAAATGGATAAAAAAAAACCCAACTGCTGCTGTCAATGTGAGAGGAAACGTCTGATTTTCTTAGATACTTAATAATGATGCAGAATCCATCAGATTGTAGTAACGTGTATCATAACAAGCACCATACATCATTATTAGAGCTTTTATCTGTACTTATGCAGAATCCTACTACTTTTTGTTTTTAATGAAGGTTTTAAATGATTAATCGACTCCTATGATTACCTGTAAACAACGCTGAAGAAGTAATAGAGTACAGTGAAGATGATGAGCTCTCTGTACAGCAGTTTGTAGATGCTGCCTTTCCATCGCAGGAGCAGGTGAAAAAAGGTCCCCAAACCTGCATCAGCAACTCTTCGAGAGTATGTCACTGTCATTGCTGTTTTTCACTGCTTCTTCTTCTAGACCAATCTGTAGGCAGAATGTGGTCTAACATGAGAGAACCCGATGGAGCGTCTTTGTTTTTTGGGCTCTGCTTGAGTTCAAGCTTCAGTGTTTGAACTGGAACTCATAAGCCCAACCTGGAAACAAATCTACAAAAACGAACAGAGGGATTAGTTTTATAACATATATGACACCTTTATTATTCTAAAGATTTACCTGCGTTATGAGCTGAGATTTAGCACATTGCTCTAATGCAAAACACATTTTATTTAGTCAATCTATCATTAAATAAGTGATTTTATTTACAGTAATGTTTTTCAAATGAATCTGCTAAAACACACCACGAAGTTGCCTTTTAAAGATCACCTTTCAAAGTTTTACTATTTAACAGCTCAGAACTGACTGATGCACTCACCAATATGAAAAAAAAAACACCTGGCCATCCTACTTGTTGTTGCTCGAGATGTGGGAAGGCAGAGCCCAGGGACAATGTTGGAAACGGGAAAGAAGGAAAGGAAAAAGTAAGCAAGGCTCTCCCACACCTCCGGTCACTTGATGTGTTAATCTGTCTGTGCAACAAAGCTGCATTGTGAGGCCAGATCCTGCTAATCTGAGCAAATCTGAGCACCACACTGCTGCCACAAATAGACATGAATGTTGAGTGCTGTGATCTGACACTGAGGAGCATATCACATATTACAAGTTGTTAATTCATACACACACATATTAATTTTACTATACTAAAAAAAGCCTGTCTGAACATATCATTATCTCTGAAAGAACACTTGGTTTGTTTGACTGAAGCGGTTTTGAGCCTTCAGGTGAAAACTATGTTCGACCCCCTCAGCTGGAAGAAATGTGTACAGCTGAGTTGTTACTGGTCAGCAGAGGTTAGTGATTAACCCTTCCTGCCAAACCAGGAGACTCAGATCAGGGCGACGTGCAGGAGAGTTTAGTGAACTAAACTCACAGGATTAACTAAGCAGAAAAGTGCTGTTTTGCAAATTTTTGTGCTCTGGCAACAAGAAATCATGCTGGTGAGTATTTACTTTGTATTTCTTTAGTTATAAAACTATTTTAAACATGTAGATTTAAAGTTTTTTACAAGTGTGGTGCCTTAACTTATGTCTGACTTATCTGAAAGAAAATGTATTTCTTTAGCATAACTTGTGAAGAAAAAAGTCTTTCACCCTGTTGTGTGGATTTTAAGGTATTGTTTTTGACTTTCTTCTCTGTCAAGTGCTGAAAAAACACAGGCATCAGGTATATCCACCTCAATTTCAACAATTTGCCAAAGCAATTCTTCACAAAGGATAATTTGCTGCTTCTCACTTGGACTGCTTGAGAAAGAGACAGAACCACATGGATGCTTTCGAGGGAATTCACAGCGTCCATATTTCCTCATCTCCACCGACTTCAGCCTCATCCACCCGAGGGTATGAAATCCTGAAGGCAGGTCGGTCCGGAATAGCAGTCTACTCCTCTCCAGTTTTCTTTGGGACATCTAAAGTGCCTGCAGTCAAACACCAGTCCAGCAGGGTCACTGCAGAGGAAGGCTGTGTTGTTGGACAGTAAGTGTCACTTTCTGAGCAAACAGTGGCAACAAATCTGCAGAAGGGAACATTTTTTTATTTGCTTAAATACCAAAATTGAAAGTCTATGCTAACATGGCAGATGACAGTATTTGATATAGGCAGTGTGGCTTTCTGCCCAGGGCGGCACATCACATGGTGGGCAAAAAAACCCAAAGGTTATTCAAGTTTCTGTTGGTTATTTGGATGTTCAGTAAGTGGAAATAAAAAATGCCACTAGGTTAGGCAAAATGTAGCACTGTAAAGACATCCTGCTGTACAGTGAGAGAGGTATGCTTTCACATAGCAGGAGCTGGGCGGTGCACACTGCTAAAACATCTATTATTGTGTTGTTGTTCCACAACAGAGCGAGATTATGCTGCGTCAAAGTGAGTGACGTGTAGAGAGCTTTGCATTGTTGAACATTCTGGCCTACATTTTAAACCAAAATGACATCATGCCTCAAATCAGAAATAACTTTGCTCAGGGAAGAATCAGCCTCAGTATCTCTTGCTTTTTTAGCACAATGGAAAAACATGTGGGAATCTAAGTTTCTGAAGTAAAACGTGATTTTAAAGTAGGATAGAAAGTGAGTGTCATAAGAGGCTATGTATTTCTGGTTATATGTTAACATTTCTGATAAATTAGACATTGAAATAGATTTCATTTCTACTGAATGCTGTTGTGTTGGGCCCCAGAAGGAGATGCTTGCCCGGGGTGCCAACTATAGGATTCCCTCCATTTATTAGCTCAAGCCAACACAAATAGAGTTGGGATTGATCAAGTGTCTTTGAGCCAGTTTATGTCTCTGTAATCCTTGCATGACACTTCTTTCTTTATGTTTGTGGTTTTCACTTTGATATTAAAGTTTGGCATTAAACAATAAATATCCTGGACTTGAAATGGGCTTTTAAAACTGCGCCTAAAGAACAGTTTTGTATTGTGATAGTATCTGTGTCTGCTGGGATGAGTCTGACGGGAAACTGGGAGTGGAGGTGCTGTCATGTGACCAGAGAGGAGGGCAGAAGAAAAGGAGAAAGTTGTTTTCTGTCTAAGGAAATGAGTATTTTATAGGACATTCTGAACG